>NW_027192362.1:444729-509871 GCF_041956635.1 Thermomyces lanuginosus | reverse complement strand
TCCCCCAGCACTACAGGACTGGTTCAACTGTAACGCATCCACGTGATTTACCGCCTTTCCCCGTCAAAAAGCCAAGCGTGGATCCTATCCGGAAAAATCTAGGGCTTGCAGGGGAGCTCCCCCAGCTTTCCCCAGCTTGGGTCCAGTTCTCCGCAAAAGCGTGACTTGCAGGGATCTTGACCCGAAATGTCGGGTCTGATCAGGATCACAATAGAATTGCAGGTATTTCATCGATATTTTAAAGCCGCTTTGGTCCTGTAGAGTGTACGATGTTCCCCGTGCCATCGAACAGAGACTTCAACTGCTACATTGTGACTGGCGTCTAGTCATTGCAAGTGAAGCCACCATGTGGTTCATTAGGAGGCTCAGCGGCTTTTGGCTGGTGTTTTTCATCACCCTTGGCAATGCAGGTATGCGACCACCCCTGTCCGGCAGTGAAAAAGCCGAGATGACTGAGTGTGCAGCAACTATGTGTTGGTTTGGCTATGACCAAGGGGTCTTCTCCGGTGTCTTGATATCGGAGGATTTTATCAAGGTTTTTCCTCAAGTGAAAGACCCCAATGTTAATGGCATTACCTCTAGCTGCTTCTCGGTACGCTGTCTTCCCTCAGCGTCCTTTCCTTCGCGTGGCCTCACTAACTCCTGTACTGTAGCTGGGAGCCTTCGCCGGATGCCTTTTTGCGTGCTTCTTTGGAGATCACCTAGGTCGTCGAAGGTCGAACTTTGTTGGCCTCGCATGCAATGGCGTCGGGGCCATCCTGCAGATTACCTCCTTTCACCTCCCGCAGATGATCATTGGACGTTTGATCAATGGCTTTGGAATGGGTCAGTCATGACTTTGAACTGAGGTCCAGGCTCTTCCGTGATAGCTAATGCAAACATCCAGGCGTTAACACTTCGGTTGTTCCGGTTTATCAAAGCGAGTGCGCAAAGGCTTCCATCAGAGGCCGTTTGGTCATTCTGGCGAACATTAGCAATACCGTCGCATTCTGCTTGGCCAACTGGATGAACTATGGCATCTCTTTTCGTGGCGGCCCTTTCCAATGGCGCTTCCCGTTAGCATTTCAGCTGGTGTTTGCAATGATTGCGATCCCTATCATGATCTATCTTCCTGAGAGCCCGCGCTGGCTGCTTCTCAAAGATCGGTCCGAAGAGGCACTTGAGGTACTGGCCCGATTGCAGGGAAAGGGCGTCAAACCCACTGATCCAGTGGTCATTGAAGCCCATGACTCGATCCTTGTCGCTATCCAGGAGGAGCGTCGGGATGTTGTGCCTGTCAAGGATGTGTTGTTGTTCCGGGACGAGACCCAGAACCTTCGACGACTGATTCTCTCGTGCGGCACACAGCTTATGCAGCAGTTTTCCGGTGTCAACGCTCTTGGTTACTATTTACCTACTCTACTGCAGCAAAGCGTTGGGTTTAGCGAGACCATGGCCCGGTTGCTGACTGCCTGCAATTCGACGTCCTACCTAGGCGCAGCAATCTTCTGCGTAATCATCATCGATATGGCTGGCAGGCGGAAGTACGCGCTATCACCTTCCGTTATAGTCACTCACTGACTGGAATAGGTTGATGCTCTTTGGCTCACTCGCTACGGGTACCTGCTACCTGATAGCGGCAATTTGTCTCAAGATGGCAGATCGTCATCCAGAAGACAAATATCCGGTTCGTGAGATCTTATCCGTAATGATGGAAAAAAAAAAAACTAACATTGTCTAGTTGGGTGCTGCTACAACGTCCATGTTCTTCCTGTATTACGTGCTGTATGGGTTCACCTTCGCCAAGGTAAAAACTCGAATAGCCGCCTGCTTCGAAGGAATCATTTTAACCGGACCAGGTTCCGTGGGTCTATAATTCCGAGGTCAACTCTCTCGGTTGGCGGTCTCGCGCTGCCGCTGCAGCAACGGCAACCAACTGGATTTGCGCTTTCGCCGTGACGCAATACACCAAGGTTGGCGTCAACAACCTGGGTTGGGGATTTTATTTGCGTAAGGACCCCTGGAATTTCAAGATAATTCCTTCAGAACATGGGCGCTGATCGAGCTGCTAGTATTTGCATGCTTTTTGTTTGGGTTCTTCCCAATTGTCTACCTGTTCTACCCTGAGACGACCCAGCGGACGCTCGAAGATATGGACGTCACCTTCCGCACCAACCCGTCAATGTTCGTGTTCCGCAACAGGAATCTAACGCAGCGGGAGCGGCCGCAGGACTTCATTGACGCGGAGCGCTCACGAATCGAGCAACGCGCCATGCAGATGAAGCAGGAATCAGGCGTAAAGAGCGTGGGTTCAGAAGAAATCATAGAAAAGGTCTGAGAAAGTTGCCAGATGGCTCAAATCAAGAGCTTTCGAGAAGCTCTGTATCAATTATAGAAGTTTACATACGAGTTTGCATATCGTTGTAGCTAATACAAAACCTTAAAGCGTGCCCTAATTATCCAACTTGCGCACAGAGGTGAACGGTGCCTCAGGCAACCGAACTGGGGCTTAGGCTACTTAATCGGGTCCAGAGAGGCAGAGACTGCATTAGCGCCGACTAGCCGTATCCGGCAAAACTAAGCGAGCCTGAGTATTTCTAGAAATATACTTAGTTTGTGGATTTAAACGAGAAGGCAGGGATTGGTCTAGTGTCAATGGCAACCCAGGTCTGGAAGAACAGGGTCGGCGTATGCATTAGGTAGCCTGCTAATGTCATCATATCTTGAGCGGAACAGTTAATGGCATTCTCCAATTTCTATTGATCCGAAGTCTACAATAGATGTACTGAAGAATTGATTCAGCGAAATCTCTTTGGCATGTAGGAACCATGTAATCTATGGGAGCTTGGCGGACGATGATGGTCCAGCCTTTATAGCCTCAGGCAACCGACTCTGGCGATCCCCCCTTAGTTTAGTCAGCCCCATATAAGATCCCCGCTTCCGTCACTCCGCCTATCCCCGAACACACTTCGCGCGACTCGTCGGATCCCCGTGCGTCTCACTATCGTACAGGTGGAACGTCAGGATGAGCTATCCCCGCAAGCGCGTCGCTCTCGCTTGTGACTTTTGCAGACAAAGGTGCGAAAGCTTGCCTTGACGCCAATCTGCGGATTCCGTTACGGACTAGGGATAACGTCAAAAGTAAATTGATCTTTGAAATCACTAGCTGACGCTTTAACCTTAGAAAACGGCGCTGCGATGGCCGAAGGCCCGTGTGTAGCAAATGCGAGGAGGCCGGCGCAGACTGCCGCTGGCAGGAATTGCCGGTGCAAAGGTCTGGGGCACTGAAGCTTCAGCTTGCGCAGCAGCAGTAGATTGATTATGATTGTGCAGGATCGATTCATCGCCGCAATCCGTGGATATGGCGACAGCCCAGCGTCTAGAACGCATTGAGGCGCTCCTGGAAGCGCACACGGCAACGATTGATGCGATCGCATCTATGCACTCGCGGCTCGCGATGAATGGTGCTGTTGCCCCTGATGGGCTACCGTCGACTGCAGGAACACGTCCAGGTCTAGGATCTGCGGCGGATTACGGTGCCGATACGGCCGTCTCTCCCGCAACTACGCGCCATTCGCATCCGTCGATTGCCGGGCTGTCACCCGCAGCCGCCGTGGTGGATGCCGCAGTGGATGTCCCTCCACTAACCATTCCACAGAAGCACCAGACTTCTACCAACAGTCTCTTGACATTACCGACAATCCGGTCGCTTCTGGGCGACTTCCCAGAGGACTACTTCTTTAGGCTGGAGTCAGAACGGACCAAGTTTCGCCGGCAGTATATCCATCGTCTGGAGTTTCCTCCAGTCAGGCGGGAAATAACCGACCCGTTAGTCAAATCATTCTATCGCTACGTATACCCGTCTCATCCGATATTGGATGAGCGGACGTTTTTGGAATCTTACGAGAATATTCTGCTACGTGGCCCGGCCCCGGATCTTGAATCGGCCCTATGCCTGGTCATTTTTGCCTTGGGATCCGTTGCCTCGGATCCCGCTGGCCCCGAGGCAAGGGATCCATCATGGGCACCGGGGATCGAGTTTTTCACCCCGGCTCTGGAGATCCTCACGGGAGAAATGACCTGGTTCTCCAAGCCGAGCCTTCTATTGGTCTACGGACTGATCTTTGCCGGGATCTACTCCGCGTTTATAGCGCAGCCATTCCACAGTTGGAAACTGATTCATATGGCCTCGACGCATGTTCAATTACTCCTACCACGGTACGTTATCTACTCCAATCGGACAGGACAGGTGCTGATTTCGTAGTTTGCAAGATCGAAGCGTCGATGAGACCGTCAAGTCACAGATCAATATGGCTTGCTGGAGCTGTTACCTGATTGAATGGTGATAACGATCCGCCATCCCGTTCCAGTGGATCGTTATTCTTAACTGCAATATAGTGACCGCCTGGCAGAGCTGAATCTCCCTCGCAGCGGGATCGAGTCCATCGTCGATCGCATGGCCTTTCCCAGCCCCGGAAATCCCCCAGACGTTCATCGACTGTCTTACCTGGCCGAGATCTCGATCCGCCGCCTGCTAAATCGAGTCCACGACTCCATTTACAACGTCGATGGCCGAAGCTCCGTTTTACCGGCGACTCTTTCATCCATCACATCCATCCACATTGACCGGCTCGTGTCCATCGCCTCGGAACTCGACCGCCAGCTCTTGGACTGGTACGACTCGATCCCCGATGTGATCAAGCCGTCTCTAGACACAGAGCCGACAGTGGATGATCGCCAGCGGATTCTGCGCATCCGGTACTTTGCGACCAAGCATATCATCCATCGCCCGTTTGTACTGTATGCGGCGTCACTCCCAGAGAGCCAGAAACCGCCCGACTTGATAGTGGACAAAGCTCGCGTATGCATAGAGAGCTGTCGGCTGTACCTGCAGAACAACGGCACGATATTGAGCCGCCCGTCCCAGTACACATGGACTATGTCCCAATCGTACGTGGTCTCGACCTGCGAAGTTCATTCTGGTAGAGTATGCTAACCAGGCCAGATCTCTTGGCGCTGTCATTGTCCTCACCGTGGCATCGCTATCGCCCCATCTGCGCCAATTTGTTCCGGATATACGCTCTCTTCAGCGGCTGGTTATCCATAATGTCGAGCGCTGGGCGGCTCCCGAGTCGAGTTTCGAATCCGTAACATGGATCGTCGATACGATGGCTAAGAAAACGCAATTTCTGTAACGTACTAAGTTGACTTTGATTGTAACTTCTGCGAGTGAGCTTTGTAAATTATTGATGAAACGTGAGATATGTGCACGACTCCCCCATGTCACCTGAATTGTTCCGTAGTGGTATGAAGGGGGAGTATCGGGTAGATCCTTGCTCGCCTTGATCTTCCCCGCTTATTAGCTCCCGGAACTAGCGTTTACTATCTGCACCCTAACCTCTGCTCTAGCCAAATGAGGAATGAAGCTTCGATCATTGATCTCCACAACTCTAACTTTAATGGGCTTAGATCTCTTAGATCGAGAAGCGAGGGACGCGAAACACATGCATTCAAGCATGAACGCATCCGCCTTTCCCCGTCATTTCATTCTGTGAGTCTCAGCCGAGAGCCCGGGATGGTGTACGGGTTTCAATGATGCCGCGAACGCAAAAACTACCGTCGCTCAAATTTCCCAGGGTGGAGGCGGCCGGGATTCCTCCGAGACTCCGAGCGATATGGAGCACAGCTTTTGGTCAGCTCGATTGGTACCGAATGGCACTTCGTCATGATAAATTAATTCAGGGTCTTGTCCAGACCTGAATTTGAGGCTGGACAAGTAGTGATTATTTAATATAGACGGACCTGAATAAATAGAGGGTCCAGTACACTTTCTTATCGTCAGAATCGAATGCTAAAGCTGAAGACAAGATGGGCTCCGAAGTCACCTATAACCCCGCCGACGTGCGCATCACCGGGTATAAGGTGATCGATCTGCGATTTCCAACGAGCCTCGACGGCGTGGGCTCGGATGCCATGCATGTCGGCACAAACGGCTCGCATCCGTATATTCAGCTGGAGACGAATATCCCAGGGCTTTTGGGCGAAGGCATTGTACAACTCTCTCCCTTGAACCTCTACTGTATATGCTGGCATAGGCTTACAGATATTTGATGAGATAGGCATTCAGCAATGGCCGCGGCAGTGAAATCATCTGCTTCACGCTCAACATCTTCGCCAAGCGCGTCGTCGGCCGCACGATGCAGGACCTGACTGCGGACATGGGCCGGACGTGGCGGCACATGGTCAATGACTCGCAATACCGGTGGATCGGCCCCGAAAAGTCCGTCACGCACCTCGCTGTCGCAGGGGTTTTGAACGCTGTGTGGGATCTCTGGGGAAAGATCCTGCGAAAACCGGTCTGGCGCATTGTTGCTGATATGACGCCTGAGGAGCTTGTGCGGTGTATCGATTTTCGATACATCACAGACGTGATCACGCCAGAAGAGGCGGTGGAGATGTTGAAGAAGACTCAAATTGGGAAGGAGGAGAGAATTCAGGAGGCTTTAAGGAACCGAGCAGTTCCTGTAAGTGAAATATACACATCTTCTTTCAGGGAAAACAGCTGACTTGCAAAGGCATATTCGACATCCCCCGGCTGGCTGGCCTTTTCAGGCGAGAAGATGGAGCAGGTTCTCCGAGAAACAATTGCCGAGGGATTCACCGTTTTCAAGTTCAAGGTCGGCACCGATATCAACGCTGATCGGGAGCGGTTGGCGGCCGTGCGGCGTGTTCTGGGATATGATAAAGGCTACACAGTCATGATTGATGCAAATCAGGTAGGTTTCCTGGAGCGTCATATCCAGAATTCCACTAAGAGGATAGGTCTGGAGCGTTCCCGAGGCCATCGAGTGGATGAAGCAGCTGGTCGAGTTCAAGCCAGTTTTTATTGAGGGTATGCTCTCTCGATCGATACTTGATTATCAACGTACAGAGTTAACAAGAACGCAGAACCTACCAACCCTGATGACGTTCTCGGCCACGCCGCCATCCGCAAAGCTCTCAAGCCATACGGCGTGGGCGTTGCAACGGGAGAGATGGCCCAGAACCGCGTCACATTTAAACAGCTCTTGCAGGCTGAGGCGACGGACGTCTGCCAGATTGACGCCGTGCGACTGGGAAGTGTGAACGAGTGCTTGGTACGCAAAACTTGATCCTGCTTTTAGTAAGCTATGCGAGCTAACAACCATAGGCCGTCATGCTCATGGCACTCAAGTTCAACGTCCCCTGCGTGCCGCACAATGGCGCCATGGGTCTGACAGAGCTCACCTCGCACCTGTCGCTGATCGATTACATCGCTGTGTCGGGCAAGAAATCGATGCTCGAATTCGCCAGCTCTCGCCGAGAGAGTTTGCGCCACCCGTCGCGCATCGAGAACGCGCACTACGTTACTCCCCGCGAGCCGGGCTACTCGATTGGATACACGGATGAGGCGCTGGAGTTGTATACGTACCCGGATGGCAAGTTCTGGAGTTCGGAGATTGGAAGAAAGATTCAGAACGCGCCGACACAGGAGTTGCTGTAATAGATTTATGGTTGATTGCATTATTGGTTCTGGATGTTTGTTCGATTAATGTCATACGATTTGAGATAGATCTAACCCTACTTCGTCAATAATTCAAGTGTAGTTGAGATTCGCGAAGAATGGTCGTAAGCTTGCTGCGATATGAATTCCATTGTCCTCCCTCAATGAGCTTGACACCCACAGAACTAACCAAGCCGCTCAAATACCGAAAATTAGAAAGTTTGACCGACGATAACTTACAAGATGGTTGTCATTGTGCGACAGAGTGAGATGGAGTGTCGGCAGCTCGTAGTTTGGAATGAGGCGCCGTCCATGGATCCTAAAACTAGCTCCGCTACGAATCTAATCTCAACAAGCTACTATCGTAATCGTAGCTGGCACTTTACCTCCCGCACCCAGACAATGACACCGGCAGAAACACTGACCGCAGCACTTCGCGAACGCAATCTCATCTGCAACCGAAATGCAATTACCTCAGCCTTCGACGCAGCGAACGACCCCAACGGCGCGAATGCAGAATGGGTGACCAACCACGTCCACAACGATACGCTACTGACTCGCGAGGAGTTTCTCCTGTAACGTTCTCGCCAACGAGCAATAGGAATGGATCACTGATCCTTCTAGACTGGAAAAATTGGAGCAATCCGGCCAGCTTGAGTCCCTTCTGCGCCACCCGGATCTCGAGACTACGCGCGTGTTTACCGAGGACGAAATCGCGGCGGCGACGAAAGTGCTGCAGGCAGATACGGAGACTTTGCGGAAACGGACGGAGATTCTCAGAACACAACAGGATATTACGCGGAGGGCGAGAAATGAGGAGCAAGGAGCTCGTCGGGAGCAGGGAAAGGAGATTGAAGCTCTACGGTCCAGGTTCGGCAGAGAACGACAACGACTGGCTATTGCGGTACGCGCGGTATTCTGGTCTTTCGATAACAATAAAATCTGATGTCCGGAAATCGTTTAGGCAGATGATCTGGAACACGAAATCACGACTCGATTGTCTGCGTTGAAAGAGCAGGCCCAAGCCGAAAAACGTCAGACTTTCCAGGCGGTCACGTCGAAATTGAAGAACGATGATCGGCGACTTGCCACGGCAGAGGGTCTCGCAGCAGACTTAGAGTCGAGCCACGACGATGGCTTACTTTTGCAGCGCGCAGGCGAGTTGGCGGCCACGTTGGCACAGCTTGCATCTGAAGAGATTTATACGCGACTGGATCGTATATACCTCGAGTCGTTGTCTGAGCCGGGCTCAATAGACAAGCCTACAGAAGAAGAAATTTCCCTTCTGGAGCAAGATTTGGAGTCATTGTACCCCGAAATCGAAGTTCTGGCTCAGATGGCTGCGCGACAACAGTACGAACAGCCCATCGTTCGCGAGCTCCAACGGGGACGCGAAGAAATGACACAGTCGATGGAGGAGAAGCTTGATCTGGTATGTGTATCGCGGGTTCCCACTGGCCATTACTGACAGCATGTGGATCTCCGATTTGATCGCCGACATGACACACTCCACGGAGGAAACGACCTCGCGCATCCGCTCGCGCCAATCCTACCGCGAGACACTAGATCGGATCGCGCGACTCTACAAGCGCGAGATAAGCAGTAGACCAGAGTCGTCGACTCCGCGGAAAACCCACCGCAGGCACTCCTCCATGCCCGCACAGTTATCACCCCACCCATCGCCGCGGCCGCGTACTTCTACGCTTCCAAATCAGGATGATTTCCAAGCAACGGCCACGTTTCTCCGTCGTCTTGGTTTGTCTCTACCAGCAGAACCAGCAATGGCATACCAGGTCGCCTCTGAGAAGAAGCGTGAGCAGGACCAGCTCCTTCGACATTTGGCCACTGCTGCGCAGATCACGGCCCTTTCTGGACCGTTGCAGACGACAGACCAAGCGACGGAATTACTCTGGACGGCATTGTACTCGTCGTCGGACTTCAAGCCCAGCCTCACAGATGAGACGCGGAAGGAGCGTCTCACGGAGTTGGAGAAGAGGCTTGCTGCACTGCAGAGAGGTATCGAAGGGGTTGATTTGGAGGCAGCTAGTAGGAGGGATCGCGTCAAGGAGAAGTTCTTGGAGCGGTGGGCGCATCAGTGAATCATTGAGATCTCATGGCGGGCTATGAAAAGGGACTTATTAAAAGGGACTCCCGTGATATGAATTCTTGTATGATCGCCATGATGCACGCGTAACGCAAGTTGATGGGCGCAGGACATCGCCCTTGATGTACATACTCAAACTACCGTGTTATGCTGCATTTCACAACTTGGGGTGTACATGTAGATCACCGAAAGGTCGCCGAATCAACTGCCTGCAGAGACTTCGGCTATAATACGCGAACGGGCCGGTTATTACGAGCCAAAGCACAATTCGCGAAAGGACATTTCTGTTAGCCGGTTGAATCCAGGTCACTGATGTAATCTGTCCGTAGTCGATTTACATTTGTCAAAAAATTTCCAGGGGCATCTGTCCCGCCTGGTGATTTATGGCAAGTTCAGACTATAGAGTCAGAGGAGATTGATGAACTTTTTGAACTTTTGCAGGACTTGTGGTTGACAGTATACATGACCTTCACGCTCCATCCAGCCCTGAAGTCCGGAAACTCAGATTCTAGCTAATACCTGCAGATCATCAGGTATTGAACAACCTACGAACAGAATGCTGTATGATTTAAGGTTTATAGTCCACGTACTATTGGAAGTGGCCGAGCAACATTGCTCTGACACCTGGACGCCCACCAAGTTGTTCCAAACCGGTTCAGCGCAATTTGCTAACACGCAAGATAGATTCTGGGAGTTCGAACCAGCATTGCATTTAATTAAATGAAGTTCGGGACGAATTTCAAGAGTTCATCCGAACACCGTGTGATTACTAGACGTAGTGGAGCGATGCCCTGTGAAGTACTCCGTACTAGCTGACGCTTTGGCCAGCCGACCCGTTAGGATTCACTTCATTTATCCCAGGTTCGTGCTTCGACATATGAAGTTGAATCAGCGAGCCATTTTGCATTCGGAATTAAGCTATTGCAGCGCGGAACCCCGGAGTTACGTTAATTACTTCCTTTTTGCAGGGAGGAGCGCAGCTTAATAAGTGGTCCACTGAGCGTTCGGACGAATTCGTCCGAGCATTTAATATACAGTCAACAAGTTACTCGGGCAAACTATCGCTCCGACTGAGGGACGGGAACTGACTTGATCTGCTGGTAGAAACAAGAAGAAAGGTAGACTCAGCGATAAAGGCATATAAAGGCGATGGAAGGACGGAGATGTCCTGAATAGCACGTCCGTCTATCACTTTTGTCTACGCAATACGAAGTGCAATATCAAATCTTCATATCTTTGTCTGGACTCAAGATGGCTCCCGCCCCGCAACTGAAATACGTGAATAAACTTGCCGGCGCCCGTGTCCTTGTTTTGGGTGGCACGTCTGGTATAGGGTTTGCTGTTGCGGAGGCTGCTCTCGAACACGGCGCCACCGTGATCGTTTCGAGTTCGAAGCCAGAGAAAGTTGAGAAAGCCATTCAAAGGCTGAAAGACGCGTATCCGGATCCTGACTATCACGCTCGCATCACCGGTTATCCGTGTGATGTGGGCAATCAGGAGACAGTCGAGCAGAACCTGATTTCCCTGCTCGACAAAGCAACCGATAATCGGACCACACTTCTCGACCACGTGGTCTTCACAGCCGGAGCTGGCATTAACTCTCGACCAGTGGAAGATCTTTCAATCGATTACATCAGAAATGTCGGCAACGTACGCTTCTATGCACCTCTCATTTTCGCCAAATTGGCCCGCAAGTACGTGAAAATCGCCGATTCGTCCTCAATTACCTTCACAACCGGCGTCACTCAATTCAGACCCGTTCCTGATTGGTCGGCAATCATCGGATATTCTTCTGGGGTGGAAGGACTCAGGCGCAGCTTGTCCGTCGAGCTTGCTCCTATCCGTGTGAACACTGTCTCCCCGGGTGCCGTTAAGACGGAGTTGTTCGATTCCGTTCCAAAGGAGCTGGCCGAATATGCGCGGGAGAAATTCGCAAATGGATGTCTGTTGAACAGGCTCGGCCGGCCTGAAGAGGTTGCTGAGGCATACTTGTATTTGATGAAGGACAACTTTGTAACGGGACTGATGATCCTCACAGATGGAGGAAGGGTGCTGAAATGACGGATATCTCAACAGATTGACAGCCATCTTCTGCTGCATTATGAATATCTGCGCATGTATTTCTTTTCCTTTCCATCTCAACTGCTTGTTCCAAAGAAAAATCATGATTGTTTGTCCTGTACAGAGTATATACTATCTAGAAAGAATCCAATGATGCGCGTTCTGCAGGTGAAGAGAGCAAAGTTTAAGTGGGGCAATGGGATCCACTTGAAACATAGATTAGTCATCTACGGAGTACATATGTGCTTGTCCTAAAAAGGTTAGTTAGGTACTCCGTACAATACTCCGTAATTCTTCGGTAAATCTCTTTACCTGCCAAAAATTACACCTCGATGCATGACCGTTGTCGACATTGCATGCTGAGTTACTGGCAGTACTTGGACGGTCGTGTACGGTGCCTTGTTCCGTTTCCTACTATTGCCTGAGATCTTGCGACGGGGCTTCGTATTGCTGGGTTTCTTCGTGCCGTCAAATATCCAATTCCACTTTGTCCCAGTGCTGCTGGCAGCTACGAGTACTGATTACATCGTGCCCAGCTCGTTTCTTTGTGCCCCAGCGCGTTTTAGCAATTCAGGCAGCCGTAGGAGTGGACTCCCGTGGATTAGGGCGGCGGGGTTACGCGGTCTGCATTCTGGAGGCGAACAACGCACTGCATTCATCATTCCACGGGCGGGATGCTCAAGAACTCTCAAACTCCACGGAGGCGATGACCTTGCCATCGATGCCGGCATTGTTTGCTCGTGACCCTATGTGCTCATTCAATTATTCAACCTGGTCGCCGAGTTGCCAGCAGTTACTGGAAGTGCGAGCTGAAATACATTGGCGTTCCATTCTCTCACTCTCATAACCTCCAGGCTGACGCAATGTCCGAACCTACCCCGAAACCTGGGGATGGTGTGTCCTGTCCTACGCAAGATGCAATTTCTGTCCTTGCGCCCACGCTGGATGCCAGCGACTGCGACATTGACATCAACCGAATCCCTTCCCTAGACGTGTTGAAGGCTGTTTGTCTTTACTTGAACGAGCTGATTCGCGTCACTGCGAATGTTCAAATTTCACCCTCGGTGTCGCAAAATGATTCAGATTCGGGCGGCTCTAACTCCCCCACGGCTACCCAAGAGGCTCCCGCCGCGGCTCGTTCGTTGCAAGAAGCGCTGGTGAGGCGATTTTCTTCAAAGAATACGCCATCTATTTCCCTCGAAGACTATCTATTGCGAATCCATAAATACTGCCCCATGTCCACCTCGGTTTACCTCGCTACCAGTCTCTACATTACCAGGATGGCGGTTCTGGAAAGGAGCATCCGTGTAACACAGCGGAATGTGCATCGTCTGGTATTGGCAGGCTTACGCGTGGCAATGAAAGCGTTAGAAGATCTCAGCTATTCCCATAATCGATTTTCACGGGTTGGAGGCGTCTCAGAGAAAGAGCTCACGCGTCTCGAGATCGCCTTTTGTTTTCTGGCGGACTTTGAGCTGCGTGTAGATGCAGACAAGTTATCCCTGCAGGCGGTTATCCTCCAGCGATGCACTGCAGTGACATTTCCAACCTTGACTTCGCGCGCAAGTGCGCCGATCGAGGACGTCAACCGTTCCACCGTCCAATCTGCTTCGAAAGAGATCGCTGCTGGCGCTCCAGATGGCAAAACGTGACCTACCATTACTTCTTTGGAGCCGTTGCTTGTGCTGCCTCTAACTCTCGAAGGTTAACATAGATTTTGGAGTTGGAAGGGCCTGTTGACTTGCGTATTTTATTCAAGTGAGCTGGACCATGCCTTTGAAGTAACGGGCATCTAATATCTTCTGTACATATATATAAATTGGGTCACAAAAAAAAATTGATGCACACTCATGCTTTGTATATAGCAGCGATTATTCGAACAATCGACCATGGAAGGGGATTGCGTTGTTAGCTAGGGGATGAAACTCCAAAGAGATCGTTAGCCTCCAGTTGGGCGGCAAATGTGACTGTTCGGTGCTTCAAAACAATTGAGAGAACCATCACTTAAAAAAAAAAAAATCTGGTCCAATTCCGCACTCTTTGCATACAGTACGCGCCCGCCTAGTAATTCAAGGAATAAGAGACTACTCGCAGCGGGAGCCACTGGTCGAAGAAAGCAAACATCTGGAGAATAAATGAGCCGAGGAGGTGAAGTTACAGTACGCGCAACTCGGACACGTAAGTTGGCCATAGTCCCGGCCAATCACATCGGCCAGACTGATTACAAATGACACCAAGCCAGCAAACTCCCGGAGAGAACCCATACAGTACGTTACGGCATGTGTATTGAGATCGACGAATCGTTGCGAATCTGCCACGACGCATTTCCTGTGGCTTTGATGTTTCCTGCAGCCTCATTCGACATTCATTTCGCACCTCCGTATTGCGCCGGTTTCGACGCAGCCTGGTTGCTTGCGCCGAGTGTTCTGTGACAAAGGCATCGTCGGTGTTGGCAGGCAACCATTGCTTCCGATTGTTTTGGCCGGGAACGCAGGAACAGGAACACCCATCGAAAACCAAAGAACGGCAGGAAAACCATGACAACACCGGCCGACGATGATCCAGCTCCCAGTTCGCCAACGGCCATTGGGAAATCGTCCGTCGCTCCCCCACAGACATCCGATGGCGTCGAGATGAAAAATTTGGGCGACGGGAGCGGGAAAGGCTCCTCGCTCCCGGTGGAGGAAGATATCATGCAGATAGCACGGATCGGCGATGTCGCCGCTATGCAAAGACTGTTTGAGACGAAGAAGTATACGGCCAAATACGCGGATGAGGAGGGCATCACACCTCTACATGTATGCGCTCGGTTCGCGATTTCGGATACAAGGGAAAGTTACTGACAAACAAAATTGTATCTGTAGTGGGCCGCGATCAATAACCAATATGCCATGTGCCGATTTCTTCTGGATTCCGGCGCTGATGTCAACGCAAAAGGGGGCGAGTCCGTAGCAACTCCGGCCATGTGGGCGGCGCAGCGCTGCCATTATTATATCGTCGATCTTCTGCTTCAACGAGGCGCCGACCCTCTTTTGACTGATGCGCAAGGATACAATATTCTGCATTTGGCGACTATCGACGGGAATGCGTTCCTCCTCGTTCTGTTGCTACACCAAGGGATCCCGGTTGATGTGACCGACCCGCAGGGCCACACTGGATTGATGTGGGCTGCGTACAAGGGATTCCCGGTCTGCGTTGACCTCTTCCTACGTTGGGGTGCGAATGTCAATGCAGTCGATGAAGGAGGCTTAACTGCGTTGCACTGGGCTTTGGTGAAAGGCTCACATCCTTGCGTCCAAAAGATCCTCGAATATGGTGCGGATCGCTTTGCGAAGACACGAGATGGAAAGACTCCGTTTGCCGTGGCCCAAGACATGCGATCGACGCGAGTGTGGTATCGTGCGCTCAATGACTGCGGATATGATAAGGATGGGAATCTTAAGACTCTGCCTTTGGGGTTGTCCATGTTTTTGCATGACAAGAACTTGCTGGCCAAGTTTTACTTCCTTTGGCCCTTCCTGACCATCTTCCTTGCCATATGGGTGTTGAGCCACATGGCTGTTTACTTTGCGATTCCACTTTCGCTCGCGGTCATCATTGCCATGCAGTGGATTGCTCAACGACTGGCAAGCGAGGGGCCGGCGGAGTATCGCACTCTTCAGAGAACTGTGAGTTGTTATGTTTCCTTATCAAGAATGACAATTGACTTGTGTAGCCATATTTGGCCGGTGTGTTTTCGGGAACATTATTTTGGGTCGGATTGACCTATCTTTTCAGGATACTTCCAGGTAGGATTCAAAGCTGATCGAATATCCGACGGCTTAGCTGACAATGACAGTGACATGGTCGTCTCATATCATTCAGAACGTGCTGTTTATTGTGCTCTTTGCAGCAACAACATACTTCTATGCCCTGTCGGTGATGGAGAACCCTGGCTACGTGCCAAAACTGGGCAGCCGTCATCAGCAAAGAGAGGTCATCCGGGAACTCTTCGATAACTGGATTTTCGATGAAGAGCACTTTTGCATACATTGCATGCTCCAAAAGCCACTGCGGAGCAGGCATTGCCGCCGATGTGGCCGATGTGTTGCAAAGCATGACCAGTACGTTCAAAGGAGCCAATCGTGGCGCATATGCTAACAGAAGGCAGTCATTGTCCGTGGATCGTGAATTGTGTTGGTGTCAATAATCTACGGCACTTTTACTTGTACATCATCTCCCTAGAACTTGGCATCTTGTTGCTTATCAAGCTCGTTGTTGACTGTAAGTGATCTGACTAGTCGCGATCATTCAACGCCAGCATACTCACAGGAGATAAGACATCAGAATCTTACCGACTCCTGAAGATACCAGTTGCAATTTCGTCAACGATTCCATCTGTGGCGTCGTCAAAAAAGACACCTGGACGCTGGTGTTGGCCGGGTGGACTGGCTTGCAGCTCATCTGGGTGACGATGCTGTGTGCTGTGCAATCCGTGCAAATCGCCCGCAATCAGACCACGTATGAGAACATGCGCGGGCACATGTCGCTTGACCACCCGCACGGTGCATCACGTGCTATCACATCGGCCTTGGTCTCGGGCACTACATCTGTCGAAGCGGCTGGTTTGACCGCCTCAGGCCAGGGCCCCAATCCAACTGTGCCGTCGGGAGCACGCCATCCTCGCAGCCGCGGAGGCTTCTTTGCAGCGTGGAAAAAACTCCTCGGTCTCGACACATTCGTGGCCACCGCAACCCGGCCACGTCGTGGCAAGAACCCGTTCTCGCGGGGAGCAATCACCAACTGCCGAGATTTCTGGTGTGACCCGTCGCCGGTCCTCAAGAAACGCGAGGACGGCAAAGCCCTGTTGGACGGGGAGGTTGTCGATTATTATCACATGTACGAGACGCCTCTTCGGATGCGAGCAACACCTGGTGGACGGGGATACACGAGTGTTGCCAGCGAGGATCCGGAGCAAGGAACGTGACCCATGTGCATTGTATGATTCATATAGCTTTTTTGTACATTGTTGAATGTCAATAATACCTGTCCTAGACTTGGCTGTAGTCTATCCCAAAACAGTGTGTAAAACTGTACGATTGGGGGAAAAGGGGAGGTAAAAAAGGTAAAAGGCAAAATCAATGGAACTCCCTAGCTGGGAATCGAACCCAGGGCTGCTGTGATCACGGACATGCCATGAGAGACAGCGATGTTAGCCACTACACCACTAGGGACCACTTTCGGCCCCGAAAGGCTCGATGGCCAGCACAAAAACATCACGTGACTTTCGACTCTTCGGGTAGAATTTGAACCTTGAAAATCTCCGACATGCAATTGCCAATTTGACGTGCGTTGGCAGGCCACTCCATGAATTGCCTGACACTTGGTTGGAATATTGTTGACAAGTACCATGACGTCGAGCTACATTAAGCGATCAGTTCCGCAACCGGAACGAGCAAATTAAGCGAGAACATTGGGTGAGGCGATGCCACGGGAATCGGATCAGATAATGACTTGGATCCACTTAGCGCATGGATTTGCAGCCGTTATCAGATCAAGATTTCCTCCGAATCTCGGGCATTAAATTGGTCAACTGGCATGAACTCTCCCAATGGCCATGGAGAATGCCCACATGGGAGATGGGACGATCCACATTGGCGCAAGTCAATTGTCACGCGAGGCGAGCAGACATTCGAATAGACAACAGTGACAGAATCCGAACATACCAGCGTTTTTCTCTGGAATTCGTAAAGAGATCTCGCGAATCATGGCGTAATACTCCGGGTTCGCATTCAAGTGCTCCACGTAGCTTGAAGTTTTGTCTCTTGACCTGGGCCAATCCGGATAGCTTGTTGTGCTTTGTAGTTTTGCGAGCGGCGGCTTGACTGATCGACCTCAATACTCGAGTCGTCTCCACTACGTAATGGCACTAACGGGTCGCAGATCTGGCAGTTTACGAAGTCTTTGGATGAGATCCATCATCTCGCGGGTCTTTTACTCGTCGATTCGATGAACCCCTCAGCGGGGCCGGCCTTAAATAAACTGACGACATCTTCACGCCGTGTCATCTGCAAAGTTGGTGTTTAGACTGAGTTTTCTCCCGTCCGGCTAAGCTGGCGATGTCGACGGCTGAAGTCATGGACCGATACTCGCGATTTCCGGACATCTTTCAAACTGACGCCGTTGCCGGAGCAGAGATTGAATGGCGGATCCCAATCAAAAATATTTCATCAGAAAAGATTGTTTCATCTTGGGCGGCTCTCCTTTGTGCCTTCACAGGCAATGAGCATGCTGTCTTCAGCCTAGATGGCGTGCCGGTCAGGGCGGACCCGGAAAGGGAAGGATACGTAGAAGTCCGGTTGATTCCGGCCCCGGAGGATGGTGGTTGGAACACATACACGGCGGTTGTGACTCGGAATGTTCTTCAAAACCATGATGCGAGGTGTGCCTTGATGTTGCAGCTCGATCTCGGAAGTGGAACAGGCACATTAAGATCGGAAACTGGAATTCCGGTGGAAAGCCTGGATCAAATTGGACGCCAATTGAAGCAACTGATACGGAAACGATATAGGCTCCATTCATCTGGTCTACAAGAGGAGGAAAACGACGGGCCACTATTGTCCATATCAAATCCAAATCCAAAAATCCTGCCTGGTCCGCAGCTCCTCCATCATTGCGTGTTTCATCCAGACCGGAATTCGAACACTGCAATTGAATTTCTGGACAAGGATGGAACCATTCAGCGCTATACATATGACGAGTTGGACAGTTTGTCCACGGCATTGGCTTGCCAGATTTTGACGGTTCTTTCTCCGTTGCTGCCAATTTCTCCAGCGAGAGTTGTCCCGGTCCTATTGCCTCAGTCAGTCGAGTTATATATTTCCTGGCTAGCAATTCTCAAGGCAGGGGGTGGATTCTGTCCTATTGGCATTGATTCCCCGTCAGATCGTGTCGCATTCATCATTGAGGATGTCGCAGCACAGGTCGTGATCACAATCTCAAAATTCAAAGACAAAGTGGCGGACAACAACAGTGTATCACTGCTTCTCGTTGACAACCTGAACCTTCAGGCTGGTCCGTTGACCACAGAACTGCCATCCGTGTCAGCTAACAACCTAGCATACGTTATGTACACATCTGGCTCTACTGGCCGCCCCAAAGGCGTGCGCATCTCCCATACCGCGGTCACGCAGTCATTACTCGCACATGACAAGCTGATACCCTCCTTCCGGCGATTTTTACAGTTCGCCTCGCCGACATTTGACGTCTCGGTCTTCGAAGTATTCTTCCCTTGGCTAAGAGGCGCGACGTTGGTGGGCTGTGAACGCAGTGAGATGTTACGCGACCTTCCTGGAGTTATAACGAAAATGAACGTTGACGCGGCCGAGCTAACTCCAACCGTTGCTGGGGAGTTGTTGCGCAGTCGAGAAGCAGCACCTTCATTGCGTGTGCTCCTCACCATTGGTGAGATGCTTACAAAACGTGTGGTGGAGGAGTTTGGTTCGACCGCGGAGAGAGATGGGATTCTCCATGGAATGTATGGACCAACTGAAGCTGCTATCCACTGTACTGCGGCACCGCATTTCCAAGCTAATTCTGGTGTTCATCTGATCGGACGCCCGCTTGCCACAGTTTCGGCATTCGTGATAGCCCCAGAGATCGATCCAGACACCAAAGAGCCCGAAATCAGACCAATTGGACAAATTGGCGAGCTCGCCGTTGGCGGACCACAGTTGGCCATTGACTACATCAACCGACCTGCTGAGAATTCAAAGGCATTCCTTCACACCAGCAGGTATGGTCGCTTGTATCGCACCGGAGACAAAGCTCGTTTCCTGCCAAATGGCGATATCGAATGCCTAGGTCGGATTCTGTCCGGTCAGGTGAAGCTCCGAGGCCAGAGAGTCGAACTGGGGGAGATCGAGTCCGTCATATGCCATGTTCACAATGTCCGTGCCGCCGTCGCAAGTGTGGTAAACGGAATTCTGGTTGTCTGGGTGCTTGTCGATACCGATGCTATCAGCACCGATGAAATTCGTCAAGCGTGCAAGAAACGTCTGCCGACTTTCATGGTTCCTGGTGACTTCGTTCTCGTTCGGGAGTTCCCTCGCCTAGCATCAGGCAAGGTGGACAAGAAGACTCTGGAGTCAGATTACATTTCGCGACAAAAGATCAACAGCGTCCCAAAGCCGGCATACCGAGATGCCCTAGAAGAAAAGATTGCTTGGGCAGTGCAGCAGTCTTTGAATGTATTAGTGCCAAACGATGCGAGCCTTGCAGCAGCGGGACTTGATTCACTATCCGGGATCCGACTTGCTTCGCGATTACGTGAGATAGGTATCAATATTGACGTTGCGAAGCTCCTTGCTGCAGATTCAGTTCAAGGCATATGGCACCTGGCGAGAAGCGACGAGAATTTACTCTCCGGAGGGCCGTATGAGTCACTCGCCATAACTTGGGACACTGTTGTCGAAGCTGGGTTCAAGACTCTTCGCTCAATGAATCTTGATTCTGCGGTGGATTCTGTGGAGCCTTGTAGCAATGTTCAGACTGCGATGTTGGCCGAAACTTGCAAGGATCCGCGGGCATACTGCAACTGGATAGAATTGCGGTTTGATGAGCATATTAACCTGCAACAAGTTCACAAAGCATTCCAGCAACTCATGCAACGTCATAGCATTTTACGGTCAGGATTTCTCAACATCGGGCTGCCGGACCATACCTTTTGCCGATTCATTTGGAAGACCATCAGGGATGGTTGCTTGAAGGAGACTGATCGTTTCGATTATGGATTTCCCTCCGATACTGAGTCGATCATGTTAACGCCACTCAATGTGCAGATCAAGTTCGCGGATGGCGCTGTACACGCGCTCGTGCAGTTGCATCACGCCCTATATGACGGCTGGTCCTGGGAGTTGATTTTGGATGATCTCCAGTCATTCATAGCGAATTCAAGACTCCCAGAAAGACCGCCCTTCTCTAACATTGTCAAGTATGATGCGAAGGTCAACTCAGTCAAGGCAACGGAGGATTCAGTTTCGTACTGGACGGACACACTACGGGACCTGATTCCGCCATCATGGCCTATTTTCCATGACAGAACTGATATTCCGCGAGCTATAGGTTTTCAGGATCGGGATCTCGGGGTTCCACTGTCAGAACTGGACGGTCGCGCGAGGTCACTTTCTGTCAGCAGACAAACATTGTTTCAAGCTGCCTTTGCGTATCTTCTTTCCTCATACCTTGATACTCCTGATGCCATATTTGGCACAGTCTTCTCTGGGCGGACTATGCCGATTGACGGCATTGAGTCCATTATCGGCCCATGTCTTCGCGTGTTACCCACTCGTTTGAATCTGGCATGGATGCAAACCGTCACCGATTTACTCGTGGCCACTCACTCTAGCAATCGAAAGGCACTCGAGTTTGGAGATCTCCCTCTTCGTGAAATAAAGAAAGCGTCCGGTATCCGTGCCACGGACTCATTGTTCGATAGCTTAGTTGTCTGGCAGGAAACTCCATGGACTGCCAGAACGACGAGACAATTCAAGGAGACAGCAGCAGCAGATTTCTTGGAGTACTCACTAACCCTACAGTTCGAACCCCGTGAAACTACAGTTTCCGTTAGAGCAATCTATGACGAGTCTATTTTTCCAGCGAGTCAGGTTCGGATGCTCTTGGAGCAGATCGATGCTGTGTCTGCTCTTTTTGTTCGTTCGCCTGATATACTCATCAGGGATATCAATGGGAAGCTTCCCGAACGGGTCCTTTCCATCGAAAATAGCAACTTTCAACACTTGACTGATCTTCCTTCGCTGTCTCACCGCGTTGAACGTCTTGCTACGGAAGACCCTCAGAGGAAAGCTATCGAATTTTTGCATTCTTTGGATCCTGAGACTGGACAGGCTGATACAGAGAGCGTCACTTACTCAGAGCTCAACAGGAGAGCGAACAATCTTGCGCATCGTCTTATCGAGCTTGGCGTCGGCGGGGGAGACCTCGTCGCGATCATACTTGACAAGAGTCCTTCCTTATACATCGCAATCCTGTCCGTGATCAAGATCGGCGCGGGTTATGTGCCACTGGCTCTTGAAACTCCTGTGGACAGAATGCGTTTCGTCTTGATGGAGACGAAGCCAACTGTCTGCATTGTTGAGTCACAGCTCAGAACGAGCATTGAGTCTTTAGATTGGCTGAAAATTATCACATCAGACGAACTCGAGACAGAAAAAGGCCATGCTGCCAATATCTCGGCGCCGCATAGTGGCTCAAATCTGGCATACGTCGTTTTTACTTCCGGAAGCACGGGAAAACCCAAAGGTGTTCTTATTTCTCATGACAACCTGAAGAGCAATATTGCAGTACTCACTGAGTTATACCCAATTGGAAATGATGCTAAGCTATTGCAAGCATGTTCGCAGGCATTTGACGGTGAGATTACCTAGAAATTCTGATCTAGGCATGGTCACTGATAAAAATGATCTGTGCAGTGTCAGTTTTTGAGATCTTCTTTACATGGCACAACGGCATGACTCTCTGCTCAGCAACGAACGACATCATGTTTCGAGATATTGAGCTGGTTATTCGAGACATGGAGGTGACGCACCTCAGCCTGACTCCCACAGTTGCCGCTCTGATCAGCCCTTCGAATGTTCCTAGAGTTCGCTTCCTTGTTACTGCTGGAGAAGGCCTCACATCGAAAGTTCACAAGGATTGGGCTGGTCGAGGATTATATCAGGGTAAGCTATGTCGCCAACTGGAGCAAGATATTCTTCGGACGACTTAACGAGACACAGGATACGGCCCAAGCGAGACAACAAACATTTGCACGGTGAGACCGAATGTCGAACCGTTTGACGTAATCCGCAACATTGGCAAACCTTTCAAAAACACTTCTGCATTCGTCGTCTCCGACGGTCCGGAGTTCTCAATATTGCCCCGGGGCAGCGTAGGAGAGTTCTGCTTCGGTGGTGATCAAGTTGTTCGTGGTGTCCTCGACAAAGAGATCGGTCTCATTCATAGCTAACATCTATCTAGGGCCAAGGTTATCTGAGCATGCCAGCTCTGACAGAGGAAAAGTTTATTGACCACCCGAAATATGGCCGGTTGTACAGATCAGGAGACTTTGGCCGGCTCCTTTCGAATGGAACGCTGATGTTCACCGGACGCCGTGATACCCAAGTCAAACTTCGAGGACAGAGAGTGGAACTTGGAGAGATAAACAGTGTCCTCTTGGGACATAGCTCTGTCAAAGATTGCACAACTATGATCTTGGGAGATAGCGAGCGCGGCCAACAACAGTTGGTCTCATTCTGGGTTCCAGCGGCCCCCTTCCAAGAAATAACGAGGGACCTAGATATCCACAGCGTGATCGACACGTTGTTCGAAAAGCTTACTGCATCTCTGCCGAACTATATGATTCCCTCAGCGTTGATCCCTATACCAGAGATTCCAATGACCACGGTGAAGAAAATCGACGAGAGAAAACTCAAACACATGTTCACGATGATGAAGTCTGACGAACTCCAACGCTTCTCACGTCTCCAGGGAGCGGCCACCGAAAGAGAGCTAACTAACTCAGAGCGTGTCGTTGCAGAAATCGTCTCCGAGTTGACTCAGATTCCGCTGAAAGATATTCGCGCAAACACATCGATATATAGCCTTGGAATAGACTCGATATCAGCAATACAACTCTCTAAGCGCTTCAGAGAGTCTGGACATGGGCACATCGATGTCTCGATCATACTCAAAAAAGGTTCTATTGCCGAATTAGCCAAGGCGATAGGGACAGCGCATACGCCATCAGATGCAACAGATTCATCTTCGATACGATTATCACTCAAAAAGCCAATAATAGAGGAAGTAGCCGCGCAGTTCGAGAATAGGGGTCACGATGTCCAGTCGATAGTCCCTTGTACCCCTTTGCAAGAGGCGATGCTCGCACGAACTGCTTCCAATGTGGATGCTTATTGCAATCATGTTCTTCTTGAAGTATACGGAGATACTCAGAAGTTAAGGGACATCTGGGGACTAATGGTACAAAAGCATGAAATCTTGCGCACATGTTTCTGTGCAACAACCGATACGGAGTTCCCTTGGGTGCAGGCCATTCTCAAGAGCATCACTCTTCCTTGGACAACTATCCAGACAACCATGGATAATCTAGCCGCAGAGATCGAACAACAGAAGCTGCGGTTTGCCGAAACGGCTCGGAACCCCTACGTGGTCCCGTATTCTGTTACTGTTCTGGAATCGAGTGCAGGGAACAGCGAGAGCATGCTTCTCTTGTCGATTCACCACGCTCTACACGACGCTGAAGGCTTGACGCAACTGCTGAGGGAGACCGAGAACCTGTATATGGGTCGTCCCTTAACCCAATCGACTCAATTTCGAAAATTCATTGACTTCATGTCCTCAATTGACGGTCATCAAGCCAAGAACTTTTGGACGCGGTATCTTGAAGGGCTATCTCCTACACGCCTGTGTACTGCAGTCCTGAAAGGGCCTCTGGCCAGACCACGTCGTCAGCGCTACTGGGAGAAGCTTTCCATAACTCTTCGAGAATTTGAGACGATGTGCAGGAACATATCGGTTTCCACCTTGAATGTCTTCCATGCTGCATGGTCTCGGTTGTTATTCATCTACACGGGGTCAACCGATGTTTGCTTTGGAAACGTGTTTAGTGGTCGTACGATACCACTAGATGGAATAGAAGGTGTGATTGGGCCATGCTTCAATACTCTACCTGTTCGCATGCAGATACGCCGCACGGCAGTCAATCTCGACCTGATGAGGTCTGCACAGAGGTCTAATGCGGAAATCATGCCATATCAACTCTCTTCGTTGCGACAGATCCAAAAGGATGCGTCTGCCGATGGCGCTTCTCTGTTCGATACACTTATTCTACTTCAATCTCCACCATCTGAATTGGACAAGAAGCTGTGGCGTCTTGTATCTGAGGAAGGGGACATGGACTTTCCCTTGATCATTGAGATTATTCCGAATACAAAGGATGATTCCTTGTCAATTTGCATTCATTCGGACAACCTACATGTGTCGGCATCTGATTCAACGAGAATTGCTCGGCAAATGGCGGATCTGGTCATTCAAACTATCCGGTATCCGTCAGCAAGTGCACTGGATCGGACTATTGCCAACAATAAGCTGCCAACGATTGCGGAAGCCGCCAGGAAGCAACGTGGAAATAAGGTTTCCGGCAACTTGTCTGACGGTGCCAATAAAGACTATGAGACTTTGTCCAAGGATGAGCTGCGCGTTATTGACCATTTATCCCGTTTGTCTGGTCACAAGCACGATGTCATCAGACCTGACACTACTATTTTCCAACTGGGCCTCGACAGCATCAACGCTGTGCAGCTTTCCAATCTTCTAAGGCAATCTGGGTTCACTGTTTCAGCAGCGGACATTCTGGAGGTAATCAGGAACCATTCAACTTGCTGGTTGCTTTTCTAACATTCTCTAGGGACCTTCCGTTCGTGAGATCGCCATGCTTCTACCCCAGTCGAGTTCGGACAATAAGGAAGAGAAGTTTGACTTCAAATCGTTCGACATGAAGCATCGGAAATCTGTCTGTGCACAGATCGGAATCGCAAGTCGTGACATAAATGCTGTGCGGCCGTGCACACCTGTCCAGTCAGGGATGCTTGCTTTGTATACCAAGAGCAACGGCTACCTATACTGCAACCGCACTGTTGTAAGGACACGGACGGCATCTCAACTTGAACGTCTCCAAGATGCGTGGTCGATGGCCATGACTAGACACGAAATGTTGCGAACGGGTTTCGTTCACCTGAGAGACCAGGGGCTCGCATTTGCCATGATAACTTATAAGGAGCAATCCATACCGCTTCCATGGGTGATCGCAGACAACCGAGAGTCTGTCGAGTCAGAAATCATCCGTCGTCGACAAGACATGTTCCGCAATCTCCATCTCCCCGCGTGGTTTGTGGTCGTAACAGTTGTTGAGTCGTCTATTGAAATCCATTTCACTGCGCACCACGCCCTATTCGATGCTCAGTCGCTGAACCTAATTCTTTCGGACGTTGTGAACCTCTACCACGATGGAAGTCTCCGTCCGCTGGTCCCTAATGATAGGGTCCTCAGCCATATACTCACTCGCGCGGCACAGGTGGACGCTGATACGGAGCGATTTTGGACGGAACTCGGGGCGGACTTTCCAGTGGTCAAGTTTCCGAACCTTAGTCCGGTCAACGTAGACAAGCCACGACTTATAACGTCGAGCAAATTGAGCTCAGAAAGACTGGAATCCATCGAAGCGCAATGTCAGAGCCTTGGCGTATCCCTCCAAGCCGCTGGTCAAGCCGCCTGGGCCAGGCTGTTATCCGCGTATATTGGCGAGTCCGATGTTTCGTTCGGACTTGTCTTGTCCGGGCGAGACATGTTCCCGGAAGCCCAAGAAGCGGCATTCCCATGCCTGGTGACACTCCCTTTTCAGTGTCGGATTGAGGGTAACAATCATGATCTCATCTTTTCGATCATGCGCCGGAATGCACAGCTTGGGAAGAGGCAATTTACCCCTTTGTCCAGGATCCAAAGATGGTTCAAAACGGATAATTACCTCTTGGACATTCTCTTCGTGTACCAGAAGCTTCCTGTCAAAGGCAAGCAGGAAGAGTTTTGGGAAGTCGTGCAAGAGGATTCTGAGGTTGATGTAGGTCCATCAGGATTAGGGTTAGGGCTAGGGTTATACTGCGGCGATACTGACGATTTTGGACTTCCAACAGTATTCCGTTTCCATCGAGATTATACCTCGTACAGACCGGCTGGAGTTCCGCTTGACGTACCGGGATGATATATTACCGCAGGCGCAGGCGGAGCTCGTCCTGGAGCAGTTTGACGCTATTCTATGGGATAGTCTCTGGTCTCCGGATTCTGATTGCAAAAACTTCGATATTCCGCAAGGGCTTCTGTCTATCACACCGGCAAAGGAGCCGTATATACAGTCTTCGGTGAGATGTTTACATGAGTTTGTCGAGTTGAGCGCCCGGAAAGTGCCGGAAAAGACAGCGCTGGAATTTGTATCCAGCGTCACGTCAGAAGGTATCGACAAGGAGACGTGGAACTACCGCAAACTTGACAACATCGGCAATCAGATTGCTCGATTCATTCAATCCCTCAATGTCCCTCAAGGATCTCTGATTGGCATCTGTTTCGACAAGTGTCCCCAGGCATCGTTTGCAATCGTCG
The DNA here is from genome assembly GCF_041956635.1 of Thermomyces lanuginosus. Classification (NCBI taxonomy): domain Eukaryota; kingdom Fungi; phylum Ascomycota; class Eurotiomycetes; order Eurotiales; family Trichocomaceae; genus Thermomyces; species Thermomyces lanuginosus. The sequence goes on along the minus strand of NW_027192362.1, from coordinate 482,998 downwards.
GCATCTTGAAAGCTGGCTGCGCGTATGTTGCTTTAGATCCCCGAGCACCGATCGCCAGGAAGCAATTCATTGTGGATGATTCGTCGGCTAGAATCATTTTCTGCGTATCGGAGCATGTCGAGGAACTACGCTCGCTGTCCGGCGTTCAAGCCATTGCCTTGGACAAGCCAGGCATCTACGATAATTTCGAGTGCAATCCCCCGGCCCTTGCACGCCAGGTTGAGCCCAGTGACACATGTTATTGTCTATATACGTCAGGAACGACTGGAACGCCAAAAGGATGCGAGATTACTCATGAGAATGCTGTCCAGGCAATGCAATCATTCACTCGACTCTTCGACGGTCATTGGGATGAGCACTCGCGTTGGCTACAGTTCGCATCTTTCCATTTTGATGTTAGTGTTCTTGAACAGTTCTGGAGTTGGAGTGCTGGAATCTGCGTGACTTCATGTCCGCGAGACCTGCTTTTCCAAGACCTTTCCGGAACGATCAGCAAGCTCCAAATCACGCATATAGACCTTACTCCTAGCCTTGCAAGGTTGCTTTCTCCTGAAGAAGTACCTTCTCTGTGCAAAGGGGTCTTCATCACTGGAGGCGAGCAGCTCAAACAAGAAATTTTGGATGCATGGGGTGATCATGAAGTCATTTATAATGGCTATGGGCCAACTGAGGCGACAATTGGCGTTACAATGCTGCCCAGATTGACAAAGAAGAGTAAACCGTCGAATATTGGCCCTCAGTTTGACAATGTTGGGTCCTACGTGTTGAAGCCTGGTACAGCAACACCTGTGTTGCGCGGTGCCGTTGGAGAGCTTTGCGTGTCTGGGGCATTGGTTGGTCGTGGATATCTCAACCGCCCTAAACTGACGGAGGAGAGGTTCCCGTTTCTCAAAGATTTTCAGGAGCGGGTGTATAAGACTGGAGATCTTGTCCGAATTCTGCACGATGGCAGCTTCCAGTTCCTTGGCCGTATCGATGATCAAGTAAAACTCCGCGGGCAACGCCTGGAAATCGGAGAGATCAATTCTGTGATCCATGATGCCTCTCAGGAGGTGGGAGATGTTGCTACACTGGTGGTTAGGCATCCGGCCCAGGCAAGAGATCAGCTGGTGTCCTTCGTCACACGCAGGACAACAACAAAACCGCGAGGCCCTGTGGAAGTCTTGTTCAGCCAAGAGAACTCCGAATTTCTCTCTGCCATCAAAGAGTCAGTGGAGGCAAAACTGCCCTCATATATGGTTCCGACACACATCATTCCTGCCTCGGCTCTTCCGCTGTCTGCAAACAACAAAGTCGAGGTAAAGGCCTTGAAAGAAATCTACGGAAAGCTGTCTCTTGATGACCTCCAAACCCTGAACATTTTGTCCAATAGGCCAGAACATTTGGAGCGGAAAGATGTTCAAAGGATTATCGACGCGGTTTCCGATTTCGCGGGTGTAGATGCGAGCGCCATATCTCCAACGACAACCATCTATGAGTTGGGGCTGGACTCTATATCCGTCATCGGGCTGGCACAAACACTGAGAAACGCCGGATATGCTGCCCAGGTGTCGCTTATTATGAAGAGTAAGTAGTACTTTTCGAGACCTTCTCATATTTGAGACGCTCATGCGGCTCTTAGGTCCCACCATTTCTGGGATGGCAAGATTTCTCGCATATAACCAACAAGAATTTTTGGATGCCCAATATGACGATAGCAAGCAGCGGCTAGAAGCTTTTGTACATCAATATTCTGCAATCATTGCGGCGGAGCTAGGAGTCTCGACAACTGCCTTGGAAGGAGTGGCTCCTTGCACACCAATTCAAGAGGGAATGATTCTTCGTTTCCTCGAAAGCTCCAAGTCCCTATACTGCTCGTCATTCCACTTCGAGCTGAACTCTGATACCGACGTTTCCCGTCTCCGAGAAGCGTGGAAACAGACCCAGCAGGATGTACAAATTCTTCGTGCTCGGTTTGTTCCATACCGAGATGGCTATGCTCAGGCCATTTTGAAGCACGACGATCTTGTCTGGGACGAGGTTGCCTGTGAGGATGAAGATACTTCACGAATCATGCAGGACGGTTTCAACACATGGTGCAAGGATATCCATGAGCTCGCAGGACCATTGTGGAAGCTCCAGTTAGTCAAATCCCCTCGACGGACGATTCTGAATTTGAATATCTTCCACGCTTTGTACGATGGTAACAGTTTGCCTTTGCTTCTTGAGCGCGTTGCGAAACGATACACAGGTGATTCATTCGATCATGGTGGTCTGACGTTCCTCGAGATTCTGCCAATTGGCCCTCTACGGAGAATTAATGCAGCTGAGAAGTTTTGGACCGGCCAACTGGCTGAGCTCACAGAGCACAATACCATTTTTCCCGAGTCAGATAGCGCGGGCTCAGAGCCACTTCTCCAAATCGACACGATCAACGGAATCAAAGAAATCGAGCCGGTCAAGACTTCATTGCAGGTCACTGAGCACTCTGTCTTTCATGCTTGTTGGCTGCTCACTCTGCATGCTCATTTGAGTGTCGTCCCAGCCCTCGGAATTGTCGTCTCCGGCAGAGCTCTGGATGTTCCTGGCGCTGAATATGTCATTGGACCGCTCTTCAATACCATTCCAAGCTATATACGACCGAGTTCGTCACAAACTGTCAAGGATCTCATAAGAGCCTGCCATCAGTACCATGTTGACACACTTCCGTTTCAGCACACTTCGCTCAGAGATATCATGAAGTGGACAAGGAGAACATCGGATCGGCCGCTATTTGAAATTCTTTTTGTCTACCAAAAGGAGCCTGCGACGTCTAAGCCAATCAACGACAGTATCTGGACCCGGATCGACTCCGTCGCAGATGTTGATTATCCATTGTCTCTGGAGGTCCAGCAAAATCAGGACTCCTCCTATGCCATCACGCTAGCAGCGCAGAGCAGAGCCGTAAACGCTGAGAAGCTAAAAGCAATGGCAGCCACATTTAAGGATACACTGGCTGGAATGCTTCGTGACTTGTCCGAGAGGCTTTCTATCCCTGACGATCCGATGAGGAGGCAACCACACACGGACGTTCGGAATTATCAGGATTCAAGCGAGCCTAAGGGCGAAATTACATGGACGCCAGACATGCTCAAGCTAAGATCTGCCATTGCGGATCTCGCTGGTGTGAGTCCAGATGAGATTGATGCATTCACATCCATTCTGGAAATGGGCCTGGACAGCATTGATGCAATAAAGCTGTCTTCAAGACTGAGAGACTCCGGAATTCAGCTCACTGTGAGCACAATCATGAACCGCCGGACAATCCTCAAGATGTCGCAAGAAATCTCCAGGATAACAAGGGCACCTAAGGAGTCCGGATCATCCCTTGGCAACATTGAGAAACTGTTAAGATCCAACCTGGAGAGACACGGCAAGCTGCCGGCGAATGCTGTTCGTGTGCTGCCAGCGACACCCCTGCAGGAATCGCTTGTGGCGGAAATGGCCAACTCTGGGTATAAGCATTATTACAATCGGGACGTCCTAGAACTCCGCCCTGGTGTTGATATTGGCCGGTTGTTGAGGGCATGGAAGACTGTTATAAAAGCCCATCCTATCCTTCGCACATCATTTAAGGTGATTGAGGATGTCAATATCCCTTTCACGTACGCGCAAGTGATTCACTTGCCCAGCGAGGCTGATTCTCTCGTCCTCGATATTCAAGACTGCCGGGAGGAAGAACTTCTCAACCCAAATAAGGAGGATGAGGTTCCTGATCCGAACCTACCAGCTTTGAAGATCTGCGCGGTACGAAACGGGTCTCGTCAGGCGATCATTCTGTCAATCGCACATGCTCTGTACGACGGCTGGTCCTTAAACCTCGTTCATGAGGACGTTTCCAAGGCATATCGTGGAGAGGAGATAAGTCGACCTCCTTATGACGATGTTCTAGAGCAGATCGTTTCTTCGCCAAGAGAAAGTAGTCAGGAGTTCTGGAGTGCGAACCTGGCAGACGTCACTCCACGTTCATTTCCTCGAAGAAAGGTTCTTTGTGGGAATAATCTCCGGATCCATCGAATGGAAAAAGACCTTGACATTGGAGGTGCAAATATTGGTGATTTTTGCAGACAGCACGGTGTTACCGCCCAAGCTCTCAGTGTGACGACCTGGGCTCTGACACTAGCGGGTTATCTCGAGACACTGGACGTCGTATTCGGACTTATCCTTTCTGGACGAAACTTTGCCGGTGCTGATGAGATCATGTTCCCGACGATGAACACTGTGGCGTTCCGTACTCTCTTGCATGGATCCCGTGCAGACATGCTGCGATACGTGCAGGACTCTCTTGGCGGCATTGCTGAGCATCAACACTATCCTCTCCGGAGGGCATGCTTGGATGCTGGCGCTCGAGAATTGTTCGACACACTGTTCATATATCAAAAAAGACCGGAGCGCAAGAGCAGCAATGAACAGCCGTTATACCAGTCTGTCGGCGAGTTTTCGGATACTGGATACCCTCTGTCGGTCGAAATGGAATTGGTAAATGGATCAATGATATGCCGGCTTGCCGCTCGTGGTGACGCGTTTGAATGCAATGATGCCATCGGGATTGTTGATCGTATCCAACAGGTCTTTCGAATGATCGTGAATGACCCTGAACAGGCAACCGTTGAACGTTCCAATGGAAGCATTGTGGTTTGTGGCTGCGCTCCTTTCAGAGATCGAAGCATTGAGACCCGCCAAATCGGCACGAGAGTTGGAACCAATGATGGAACTGCATTGAGTCCATTGGAAAAGAGTATCCGCAGCGTGCTGTCGACAGCATCAGGGGTCCCAGAGGACCAAATTTACAAGCAGTCAACGCTTTTCCAGCTCGGCCTGGACAGTATCACCGCGATCAAAGTGTCTTCGCTTCTCAATCGACAATCTATTGACCTGCCAGTCAGTACTATGCTGAAAGCTCGTACGTTGGAAAACATGGCAGCAATGGCACGAACGGTTTCTCGCAGTCAGACAATCGGCGCAGACAATGTCATTGAGCAATTATTGGAAGCTATTGATGTGCACGCCATTCTGTTATCCAGAGCCTTGGATAGTGAGCGGATTGAACGGGTCCTACCAGCTACTGCTGGGCAGACATATCTGCTTGCCACGAACCTGCAGGATCCAGACCGGTTCTACCCTAGCTTCTACTATACCGGCAGCGACTTTGATGGCTCTCAGCTCGAATGTGCATGGAAACAATTGGCAAAGCGACTGCCAATCTTGCGGACACTCTTCATCCCTACTGGCTCCCGGCAATTGCCTTTCTTGCAAGTGATCTTGAAAGAGACAGATAATAGTGTCCACTGGCACGCATCCGTTGAGGAGATGCTACAGAGCGGGTCGCGACCAACTATTGAGTCAGGCCCCGTTGCATTGCACGCGACCAAAACGGCTGCCGGTATCATGATTGATCTGCGGATACATCATGCTCTCTACGACGCCGTCAGTCTGCCCAAGATGCTCTCTCTCCTAGGGCAGTGTATCACGGATCGTGCACCCCGGGTGACAGGACCAAGCCTGGCAGACCTCGTCGCTTTCCAAACTGTCCAGTCCCCGTTACAGGTCCGAGAAAAGTTCTGGAAAGACTACCTGGGTCAAAGCACATACAAAGCGGTCCCACAGAAGAGAGAGGCATGCGGACAGGCTCAAAGCTGCTACCGACCAGCTCTGGTGCGCCGGATCGATCAACTTGACCAAGTTGCCAGAAGCCACAGTCTGAGCATCCAATCCCTGTTTTTCGCCATCTATGCCAAGGTCCACGCACGCGTCATTTCCCCCCGTTCTGGAGCTGACGGTTCAACTGAAAGCTTGATCCTGGGCGTCTATCTTGCGAATCGATCCCTTAGTCTTGAAGGCCTGCCCGATATGATCGCGCCAACACTTAACATGGTTCCTCTCCGAGTGCAGTTCCCACAGAGCGCGTCGGTTATGAACATTGCGCGCCAGATCCAGAACGATCTACACGAAATCGGCCGCGTTGAGCACTCCGGTGTCTCCCTAGTCGAGATTGCGGACTGGACTGGTGTCCGCGTGGACGTGTTTGTCAACTTCATCAAGCTGCCAGACTCTGGGTTTGAAACGCAGCCCAACGTCCGCTTCACGCCCGTTAATCCGAATACGTTGACTGTGGGGCGCAAGCAAATCCTAGAATCCCGGGACCAGGAAGGATACCTTGCCGATGTGTACAAGGTTGGACCAATGAACAGCCCTTGTGATTTTGGCGGTCGAATGCTGACGTCCAGTAGGTTGACTGTATCGATGTCGAAGCAGCCATTCGCGAAGGCGGGCTTGATGTTGGTATTTTTGCGCCAGCTGGCGTGTTGGAATCTTCAGCTACAGAAATGGCTCTGGATGAGATAAGACAAGAGTTAGAGATTCTGGCTGATGGTGTATGATGCTATGATTCGTGCAAAGAGCGGCGAGCTCTTTCTTTGATACGGTTCATAACGTAGATCTTTGTTTTGATTCCTTTTGATCTAAATGATAAGATGGATTCTTGAGAGGGTTTTCGTTGAGTTTATGATCAAAAATAATTGTCATGTCATTCCATCATTCCATTAAAATACCTATATAGGTATATATTGAGCTCATGAGCAACAGATCAGGCACGACCGACGTTTTCGCTATGATCAAACTAATCTATAAAGATCAAGTATTGATACCTACTAGACAGGCACATATTTGTGCAAGTGATACTCATGAAGGGTCTCCGGCGAGGAGTTCTCAATCCATTCGAGGATGGCCGCAACTATCTTCCAGCCCAATCAACCGTCTTCTATCAAAGTGGAGTCGCTTATATTCTGAGGCTCAGGATTCAACAGCCCTGATATGCAAGGGACACATGACATTGACCTATCGCCCACGTTCTCGAGCCTGGCCAAGCCAGGCACGAAGCTGCAGCGGTGCACAGACAGGGGGATTTGCGAATGAGCCGTTTGTTTACCCATTTCCTTAAGAGATTCCTGGGCCATTGTTTTCCTGCGGTGTTTTGAGATATGGAAAAGATTCCTGTCCTGCTTTGATCGGACATATTCCATGCATAGCTAAACAACAGCAGATGTAACCTGAACAATGAAAGCAATGGCTTCGTTATCTTAGCTGAGGTTTCATCAGTTTGTCCTGATCAATGGCTTTCTACCTCGCCGACGCGTCGGCCGCGTGGAAGATTACGGAATCGGAGTTAGTATTGATCCGTTGTTTATCTGGTCACGTGAAGGACGCGCCACCGTGGGTCAACGCGTGTCAGGCACGGCACTAACCCGATTTGGATGCAGATGTCAACAACAGCGCGCGCATCGCCACCATCGCGGGTCCCTCGACGTTGTTCTCTTCATAAATTCGTTCAGGTCAGGTGCCTCTCGTGATCCTACTCGGTTTCGCTTCGGTTCAATCTGGCTTGCGGCTTGGTTCCGTTTGGTTGTCGAGTGTCTGGCTTCGAACATCACTTGCTCTTTGATTGTCGTCCGCTACGCGCTGGCAGTGCCGTTCACCGCGCTTTCATACTTAGTTGAATCGCAACGCTCCCTTGGAATACAGCCTCGACTTTCACTACAGTGCTTGATCTCCCGCCGAAATTCCTCTCGAACAGATAAGCGCTACAAGCAGGCCGATTGAGCAGCACTATATTGTCGTGCCTCCTACATTCCTCACGGCCAGCTCGCCCCGCAGCAGCAACTGACCTAGCAGTGATCATCCGTGATCATCTCTGCGCATCGCAAATATTCGCATTCCGAGGTCAGAGTCGCGTTCTATAAGAAATTAAGGGCACGCACAAGATAAGCACGTTACGCGCTGCATGCCCACTGGGTGCTGCCAGTTCGGCAGGGGCCCCTGACAAGACTGGGTGGGTGCCCAAGGGCCGTACAGGGTTGGAATTCTAGCTATGAAAACTCTTCTCAAGCTGTCATATCCATTGTTTTCAAACATTCCAACTTGCGATTGTCAACAAATACACTGCTCCTCGTGGAGAGCGATTCAAAAGTCAGTCCTCGTCGCATTGAGCAGACGCAGCCGTGATTGATCAAAGGCCCACGGTCGCGACACAAAGCGAAACAAAGCGCAACGTCTGAGGAGATCAGTGCAAAGGGACAGGGCCAGAGGATTTCCGCTCACCACTCGTGGGCACCATGGTCGCAACGTTCTCACCTCATCGTGATGCCGGTGGCACTCTCCACCTGCCTTCTCCCACTGGGATGCACCATGTAGACGCCAGCTCGGCCATCAGACAGTTGCGCCGTTCCCTCTCACGGTCTCCATCCAAAAGTTCTGATTGCCGTTTGCTGCCGTCGCGCCACAACGCCCCTTTTACCCCGTCACCCCTTTCACCGTCGCGCAGGTCACAACAGAGCAGTGTTTATTTTTTGCCAGCAGCGGCGTCTCAGTTCTTTTCAACAACTCCATCTTCTCCCTCACCAACTTCTATCGCAAGTTCACACGCTTCCAGCTCTAAAATCCATAGACCTGTCGTGCGTCGCGCTGGCTCCTTTCAGAGTGCTCGCGGCAGAACATCGCCGAAGAGCCCATCAAAACGTGCACTCCATATTTCCAGTGACCACGGCAACGCGACACGCTTGCAGCCTGCAGCCACGCCAGCAAACGACACGTCTAAGTTGCCCGACACTGCGGAAAACAATCTATTCGAAGAACACGCTGCTGAGTCACCCACTGAACCCAGCAATAGCAGCAAGCTGGCGCCAAGATACACATTGAGTCGCGTCGAGAAGCGGCGTAACGAGAGCTTCGGGTCACTGTCGTCCGCCCTGAGCCCGCTGAAGCGAAGTGACGGCATCATGGATCTCGACGGAGCGGAGCTGGATAGTCCCTCGGCTAAACGTCGTAGTGTACACAGCCCCAGCTTCGAGCTAGACATGAACGTCTTTGATAGCCCCGACGCGCACCAGACGCCCAGCAGTACAGAGCCGTCGGACGATATGACACGCGAGATGCACGCGCAAGACGCGTCTTCTCCGCAAACCCCGGCTGGCAGTCCATATGCGACCATCCCTCGTCGCTCGTCGTCGCTACGCCGGTCGACGCTTCAGCACCGCCAGAGCGATCGATCCATCTTCGGTCGATCGCGATTGGGTTCAGAATCTGAATTGTCTCCAGCCGTGATGCGCCATCGTTTATCCCTCGACAGCAACCTCTTCGGATCACCCAGCCGGGAGAACCCCTTTGCACCTGCGTCTCCCTTTGGCCCGGGAACGTCGATCTTCTCGGGCAGCACGCTCAACGCCCCTAAAGCGACGAACGCCGCGCATCCACTGTCGCGCACCATCACACAGTCATCGTCGAGCTCCAGCTTGGCGGATGATTCTCCGACCCATGATCGCGTTCACCGGCCACAAGTGCCGTCCGGTTTTTCCAAGTCGCTCCCGATCGGCGCAAAGCCGCCGATTCTGCGGGAAGACTCTGGCCAGTCTACGGACTCGTTTTCGACTCCGGAGAACTACAAGCTCGTCAAGCCTGTCCCAGCGGCCTTCATGTCAACTGGCCTCATCAGCAAGAAGAATCGTAACATAGAGGACGTTAAGCGAAGCTCGCTCAGAGGCAAAAACATGCCGGACACCCCGTGCAAGCGGCCGGCAGCTTTTCTCCCGTCAGCGCAGAAAGCATTGCCGGTGCGTCCCGTTGATCGATCTCAGTCAGGACGCCCGTCGTTCGGGGCTCCTTCGACACCCTTTGCACCACATCAGACGACCCCGGGTCCGTTCGCACAAGGCAGGGGGCTCTTTGACCGTCCAGAGATTTCTCGTCGGGACAGCTTCGTGAGCTTGGACGGTGACGACCAGTCGCTGACTCAATCTCCATCGGCGTGCCGTGGGGGCTACTTTACACCCGATGTTGATTTCCCTCCCACGCCGACCAAGCGACCGGCCAATGGAACCCTGTCGGATGGGATCCACGCACTACTGGCGGAGGATTCAACTGACGGCCCAACCGTCGAGCTCGGAGGTTTTGCATCTCCCAGAACTCCAAAGGATAACATCCTTCCGCCTGACCCCAGTGGGTTGTCCATCTCTGGCCGTCACGAACAATTCGCTGTAAACGACGAGTTTGACTCGTCAACTGCCACCTTTCCCGAGACTCCTACCGGACCTCGTGAGTCAGTGACCGGTGGAGGACGCAAAAGTCTGTTGCTAGCTGGATATGGAGGCGTGGACGTCGATTCCAGCTTGACGTCGCGATTTGGCAGAGTTGAGCTCATCGGCACAGGCGAGTTCTCCCAGGTGTACCGGGTGTCCGATCCCGCCGATGACAACATTGCCACGCCCAACAATTCAAGCTTCTCTGCTTCCACTTCTTCTCAGGGTACCTCGTCGTCACGGTCGAGATCGCGCGAGCGAGTATGGGCCGTCAAAAGGACCAAGTATCCACTTAGTGGGATGAAGGATCGCGAGCGTCGTCTTAATGAAGTTGACGTTTTGCGGACATTGTCCAACTCCGACCATATCATCTCCTTTGTGGACTGCTGGGAAGAGAATGGTCATCTTTACATCCAGACCGAGTTTTGCGAGGAAGGCAGTCTGGATGTGTTTCTTGCTGAGGTTGGCCTCAAAGCTCGTCTCGATGATTTTCGGATTTGGAAGATTCTCCTCGAGCTGTCTTTGGTAAGCCCTCCCACAGACTCTGTTCCTTCTCTCGTTTGTTTCGGAAAATGTTCAATACCGGTGCTAACATTCTCCTAGGGTCTCAAGCACATCCACGACTCTGGGTTTATCCATCTCGATCTCAAGCCTGCAAATATCCTGATCACGTTCGAGGGAGTGCTCAAGATTGCCGACTTTGGCATGGCTACTCCATGGCCTGCCAAAGAAGGTATTGAAGGCGAGGGTGACCGGGAGTACATCGGGCCCGAAGTTCTGATGGGGCGTTACGACAAGCCAGCTGACATTTTCGCCCTGGGCTTGATTTTGTTTGAGATCGCCGCCAACGTTCAACTGCCAGAGAACGGCGCGTCGTGGCAAAAGTTGCGCAACGGCGATATCAGTGATGTTCCCAGCTTGACATGGAGTTCCGAGATGACAGTTATTCGGGATGCTGCGGGCAATCCGGTGTCTGATCCCGACGAGCTATACAACGGAGACCTGGATATGGAACACGACCCGTCTGGTGAGGGCAAGTCGCGATATCAGCCTCGGAAAGGGGAGCTTCTCGTACCGCCGACATTCATGGTTGATGCAAATCATGAGCAAGCACTTGAAAGGATTGTCCGGTGGATGATCTCCCCAAATCCTGATGACCGGCCCACCATCAGTCAAGTAATCCAGACGGACGGCGTTCAGTGGGCGATGAAGCGCCGTCGCGCCGGAGCCACCGTGTTCGAGGGCACCTGGGGGCCGGCAGACGAAGTCTTAAACGGGGAAAACAAAGTAATGTGCGAAGACACTGAGATGATTGATGTCTGAACCTTGTTCTACGCAGCCACGCAAATGCCGTGAATGACTGATGACAAAGTTCACGCTCGTTTCCTTTGTTTTATTTCCTTTCTTGTCATCTTGTTTTCTTTTTCGCTCTGAATTTTGACCTGCAAATGCAGGAGAACGGAATGAATGAGCTCTTCTCGTCGTTCTCCTGTCTCAGGACACCGTTCACTGTTTATATTTATTTATTTATTTTCATGTGTTCACGGCTCGGTCGCAGGCTAGCTGACCGAACAAAAGTGTGATGGTACTGACGGTTTCCCGGATGAGTGGCGTTTGATGCTCTCCTATATACCAATGTCTTGATTCTTGAACGTCTGTTGCAGTCATCATGTATGATAGTTGATTTCCTTTGTGTGAATGATGATGTACTTTAGTTCTGAAGCTTACTTCAGACATTATTAATTGAATAATAATATTGAGGTTATGGCCCTGTCTCGTCTGTTCTTTTTCATCGTCTCATCCAGAGTAGAGAATTTAAATGATGCTTGTTAGTGTAACTTGGTAAACTTCCGTAATGTGAACAGTTCGTATAACTAGTTATTATATCCTGTATAACTAATGGTTACTCGGAGTCAATTTGTTATCTACCTTGTAACTTCAAGCTCAGTGTATCTAGTTATACAAGCTGTATAGCCGTAACCAGATATCGGCGCTCGGCGAAGCTCAGTCTTTGGCGGCTCAACCTGGTCCATCGCCACCCGATTCGACGCGAGCTTTCGCCTTGACAGTTTGCATTCAGACCAAGAATTCGACAGAGATGGCCTGAAGATTCACCCGCGCAGCCGACCATGGACACGCGCACGTTTGTCTCCGACGCCCTTCTCCGTCTTACCGGCGCGTCGGACCCCACAATCATCGATTTCTTCCTGGCGACGGCCAGCGAAGCCAGGTCTGTAACTTCGCTGCGCGACAAGCTCGCGCCGTTTTTGGAAGGAGACGAGCGCGAGATTGATTTGTTTTGTGCAGACCTATGGAGTCGCGTGGGACATCATGATCCCGCGCCGTCCGCAAATGTTTCTTCGTCGTCGGCGTCGACAAAGAAGAAATATGCCTTGGTGGACATGGATGATGACAGCGATCTCAGTGCGCTAGGGCCGGCACCTAGTCGAGATCGCGAGTCAAAGAAGAGGAAAGAAAAGTCCACATCGGCAATCCAAAGCAGTCGCTGGGCGGACGACTTTGGCGAGACCAGTGCGAGCGGACGCGATCGAGATGACGGGCGGAAACGAGAACGAAGTCCAGATGATGAGGACCGCGACCATCGACATCGACGCTCCCGGAAACTGCGAAGGCGCGACATGGACGACTTCGAGGACCGATGGGGAGACGAAGAGATCCCTCCGGAGGAGGAATATGCAGACGAGGCCGCGTCGACGTTTGGTCGCACTGAGGGAACTGATCATGATGGCGCAGCGTCCCCCGCAAAGACGACCTCTTCCGAAGAACTTGACGAAGAGGCCCGAGCAGAACGCGAGCGACAACGTGATCTGAAGGAGCGAGATGAGTTCGCTAAGCGGCTTGCGCAAAAGGACGAGGAGAGGTCGAAGAAGAAGATCGTTGAGGACCGAACACGGCGAGGCGATGCGGCTGATCGCCGTGCCCTGGCGGATGATCCCAAGGCCCGAGAAGCGATCATGCCCGAGCTTCGGCTACGGTCGCGACAGGAGTACCTGAAGAAGCGCGAGGCAGAGCGGCTGGCATTGCTCCGGAGACAGGTCGCGGAGGAGACTCAGGAGCTGCGGGAGAACCCCAACTTGACCCGGCGGGAAAAGGAGCAGTTCGCGCGCAACCGCGAGATTCTTCGGATCGCCGAGGAGCGGCTCAAGATCGACGACTACCGGGACGGATATATGATGCCCGAGGACTACATCACTGAAAAAGGGAAGATCGACCGGAAAAAGAAAGAGGAAGCCCTGTATAAGAGGTATATCGAGCGGGATGAGCGTGGCCAGGAGCGCTTCATCACTGAACAGGAAGAATGGGAGCGCGAGCAAACAGCCAAAGCAAAGGCTCAGATCAATCGCGCGGAGATTGTTGACGAGGGAGACTACGAGTACGTGTTCGATGATGAACAAAAGATCAATTTCATTATGGATTCCAAGCTCGAGGGCGATCGCAAGCCCTTGACCAAGGAGCAGCGAATGCTGCAGCAACAATTAGATGCCGCTGAGAAGAAGGCCGCGTCGATTGAAGAAACGCGTAAAAGTCTACCAATATATCAGTTCCGTGACGAACTGATCCAGGCGGTCCACGATCATCAGATTTTGATCATTGTCGGAGAGACGGGTTCGGGAAAGACCACCCAGATTCCTCAGTATCTCCATGAGGCTGGCTATACCAAGAACGGGATGAAGATTGGGTGCACGCAGCCCCGACGAGTCGCTGCAATGAGCGTCGCCGCGCGTGTGGCGGAGGAGCTTGGAGTCAAGCTGGGAAATGAAGTCGGTTACTCGATCCGGTTCGAGGACAACACGAGCGAAAAGACGGTCCTGAAGTACATGACCGATGGCATGCTGCTTCGAGAGCTGCTTACAGAGCCGGATCTGGGCCAGTATTCAGTCCTGATGATCGATGAAGCGCACGAGCGCACCGTAGCCACGGATATTGCTTGTGGGTTGCTCAAGGACATTGCTAAGGCGAGACCGGATCTGCGATTGCTGATTTCGTCTGCCACGATGGACGCACAAAAGTTTCAAAAATATTTCGATGACGCTCCCATTTTCAATATCCCGGGCCGGCGATATCCTGTGGATATTCATTACACGTCGCAGCCCGAGGCAAATTACTTGGCCGCCGCTATCACAACGGTTTTCCAGATTCACATCACCCAAGGACCGGGTGATATTCTCGTCTTCCTTACGGGTCAGGAGGAGATCGAGGCCGCTGAACAAAGCTTACAGGAAACGGCGCGCAAGCTTGGGGGAAAGATTAAAGAGATGATTATCGCACCAATCTACGCCAACTTGCCGTCGGAGCTGCAAACGAAAATCTTCGAACCAACGCCTCCTGGCGCGAGAAAAGTGGTGCTGGCAACAAACATTGCCGAGACTAGCTTGACTATCGACGGGATTGTCTATGTCATCGATCCTGGCTTTGTCAAGGAGAACGTCTTCAACCCCCGAACAGGGATGGAGAGTTTGGTTGTGACACCATGCTCTCGAGCGTCTGCCAGTCAACGAGCCGGGCGCGCGGGTCGCGTTGGGCCTGGGAAGTGCTTTCGACTGTACACGAAGTGGGCATACTACAATGAGCTGGAGGAGAGCACAACACCGGAGATCCAACGGACGAATCTCAGCGGCGTGATACTGATGCTAAAGTCGCTGGGCATCGACCAACTTCTCGAATTCGACTTCATGGACCCGCCTCCTGCCGAGACAATCATCCGCGCACTAGAGCAGCTCTACGCACTGGGGGCGCTGAATGATCGTGGCGAGTTGACAAAGATTGGGCGACAAATGGCGGAATTCCCTACGGACCCAATGCTCGCCAGGGCGATCCTAGCGGCGGACAAGTACGGGTGCGTGGAGGAAGTTTTGTCAATCATCGCGATGCTGGGAGAAGCGAGCGCACTATTCTATCGACCCAAGGACAAGAAGATCCACGCGGATAGCGCACGGCAGCGTTTTACGGTCAAAGACGGCGGCGACCACCTGACGCTGCTCAACATCTGGAACCAATGGGTGGACTCGGACTTTAGCTACGTGTGGGCGCGCGAGAACTTTCTGCAGCAGCGCAGTTTGAACCGAGCGCGGGACGTGCGCGACCAGCTTGCCAAATTGTGCGATAGAGTGGAGGTGACCATTTCGTCAGCAGGCGCCAACAACATAGTGCCTATACAGAAGGCGCTCGTGGCCGGCTTCTTCCCAAACGCGGCGCGGCTCCAGCGTGGCGGGGACAGCTACCGCACAGTGAAGACCGGGCAGACGGTGTACATCCATCCGTCCAGCACGCTGTTCGAGGTCAACCCCAAGTGGGTGATTTACTTTGAGCTGGTCCTGACTAGCAAGGAGTACATGCGGAGTGTGATGCCCATCCAACCAGAGTGGTTGGTCGAGGCGGCGCCGCATTATCATAAGAAGGATCTATTATTGAAAAAGTAGACAATGCAATGATGACGCATGGCTGTAATCTAATTCTGCCAATAGAGAGCTATGAACTGGTATGATTTCCCTTACATGGTGCAGAAATCATCGAATCTTGCTGTCCACACCACAGCGGCTCAGCCTAATTAGGGTTTCTCGAGGATCACTTGTGGGCTTCAAGAGTGATTCGATGATCCAGTCCAAGGTTCCCTACTACGGCAACCTAAAGCCGCCAAAATACAGTACGCCTGTCGTTTCTGGGCAAAGCACTTCGTTCAGATTCAGAATCCAGTGACCAAACTGGACAAGACTCTCTCATTTCTTGAGGTGCATTTCCTTCACCGGGTGGAGGCAATGAGTATATTAGGATATGTCTGAGATTGTGCGAATTATCAATATGCTACAGTCAACCGTGAAGGTATCAAGTTCCGGACTTCCTGCGAGCGATGAATCGCGTGTAATAGGAAAACAAGACTCCTTGTGCATCGGAGTTTTTGCACGATGCACGGCGATTTATCCTCAAATTCAGGCAAATTGCAGAACCGGTACCGCTCCGACTTTACGCTTCAAGGCTTATCTTCGCGCCCAGAATATCAAAAATATAAGGAATGGGTTCAGCAGAGAGTTACCAAAGTGGATTAGCAAGTTACCGAGACAGATGAATTCTGGGGTGCCGACCTACAAACTCTCGAGGATCATACAAAGTTTATTACCTCTATTGTCTTTCCCACCCGACGGGCGACTGCTGGCATCTTGCTCTGCGGACGAGACC
The DNA here is from genome assembly GCF_041956635.1 of Thermomyces lanuginosus. Lineage (NCBI taxonomy): Eukaryota > Fungi > Ascomycota > Eurotiomycetes > Eurotiales > Trichocomaceae > Thermomyces > Thermomyces lanuginosus. The sequence continues at coordinate 466,715 of NW_027192362.1, read as the reverse complement.
ATCAAGCTCTGGGATCCTATAACGGGCGAGCGGCTCCAGACCCTCCGGGGTCATACTGGTTGGGGTAGACTCTGTTGCCTTCTCACCTGATGACCGACTGCTGGTATCTCGCTCTTCTGGGACGATCAAGCTCTGGGATCTCACAACGGGAAATCTGCTTCAAAATACCACCGGCCGTTTCGCATGGATTGTATGGGAACAAACGTTGCAGCATCAATAGAAGATCAATGGTGTGTATTCAGGGTAAGAAGATGTTGTGGCTTCCTGCAGAGTATCGTTCCAATTTCCGCAATTGAGAATTGAAGAGAGAGGTTAAGACTATTCTTGCCCTTATCCATAAATCAGGAAATGTTGTTTCCATCGAACTACGACTTCGGACGACCAATGACTCGCACGGCGACTTGGACATGAATCTTATCGATGATGTCCCAGCCAAATAGGCGAATTTTTGTGGTCCTCATGTCCCAAGCAAGCCAGTCCTATATGGGCGGTATGAATGTATCCAGCCATACACATGACTGAACAACCATACTTTGAACCTAGAGCTGAATAACTTCGAGCAGTATTACGATAGTAGGCCCACACTCAATAGAATTACCGTGTACATATTTCGGTCATAGTCGCGCCTCAGCAACCAACAATGCATAGTCAATTCACGCTGGCCAAGCAGATATGTAGCAATTCTTCACCATCCCAATTCACTATAATACAGTCCTCATCGCAGTTCCCCTGATCTCCGATCAGCTCAGCATGGCTCAATCATATCAAACATGGAGAAATTCCGTTGACACTATCAGTCGGGATATGGTTGGCATTCAACGGACTTCTATACGCATGCTCAAGAATCTCTGCTATTTTACTATATACTAGGTTGACTTGGCGCAGGCAGGGATGAATCACTCGAACTGCTTCTCAAAGCTGGTGACGTCGTTCAGTTCTAGGGTAGCTGCTCACGTGGGTGTGATTGATAGCCAATATGCTAAACCAGGACGGAACAAAAGACTAAGAACGAAGACGCTAGGCGGTGGAGACGCAAAGCCGGCCAAGGAATGATCTGAAATAAGATGCCGTTAGCCAAAACGTACAAAACAGTTCAGTTCAGGACATACTTATTACGAGCTTGTCCACTCTCACGTTATTCTATTAGGTATTCTCATATTGGAATAAATGTGGAACGGCTTGGAGAACACGTCACTCTCCACGGGCCAGCTTTTGTGATAGGGCGCTTATGCCGCCCATCTCGAATTTCATCAATTCTCAGGACGCTGGCCATAAACGACATAACTACAGGTATCACCTGTGGTTAGATTTTAGCCTAGAGAGTAGTGTGTGACAGTACTCACAAGTTGAAGAACGAGTGAACCTCACGCTTCCGGCCGTCGGCGCGAGCCTGGCTGGCAAGAGCAATGACCTCCTCCTTGGACCACTGCTTAAACCGCGTCAGAGCGGCCATAGCTCCGCCCTCGAATGCGGCTTCGATCTGAGCCTGGAACCAGGCTCCTAGTTCCTTCTGCACGAAGATGTCAGTCCTGGATCGTTGTTCGAAATATACTACTTTTTGGAGGCAAGGAGAGACTGACGAGGTGGCGATCCTTTGGCCAGACGCCGTGGGGGATGATAAGCTTCGTCACATGGATGTTGACGAAGCCAGAGTCCTTGAGCCACGTCTCCAGTTTGATTCCCGGGCGGACCTCGTAACCAGCCTCCTCGAATGCGCCGTAGACTTCGTTATAGTACCGTTCAAGCCCGGTGTCTTTGAGGCTGCCGTCTTCCGAGAGAGGATAGCCGTCCCAGTCCTGGAATTCAACCCAGCCACCGGGTTTGACTGATCTGTTTTCCATTAGGGTCAAGGAAGAACATAGGGCAAAGTTTCAATGGCATATCGATAGCACTGCTTTATCAGCTTTTCGAAATCCCTGATCGAACCGGCCAGATATCGCGCATGGATAAAGTCGAACGGGTCGTTTTCATATGCCCATTCGGACTCAATATCGTCCACCATGAACTTCACGTTAGGAGGAACCCTGCCAATACCCGTCAGTCGAGCGGTTTGAGTACGAATCCTGAGGTGACGCTAACAGGTTCGGCTGAATCGGGCTCAAGTCACAACCGATCACCTGGAACAACATCTAGCCTCAGCATTCTGTCCATCTGCGATCGCTCTAGATAATATTCTTTACCTCGGCTTGGGGGTGTTCGTCCGCTACGATGAGTCAGCATCTGTATTCTGCGTCAGAAAAGGCATGCAACTTACCAAAATCAATGGCCCAGAGACCAGTCCCAGTTCCCAGGTCGATCACTCGCCGTGGATTCTTGATCGGTGCCAGGTATAGTTTCCGATGCATCGCCTTAAGACAAATCTCGTGCAACATGTCCAGACGGTCGTTTTCTGATTCATCATTGGGAAGTAGATATGCTAGAGCATACGCAAAAACGATCAGTTTAACAGAACCTGGATTAGCCAGGCAAGAAGATGTCAGCTCGTACACCCATCGCGGAATTTATGGTAGCGACGGCCGTTCTCGTGGCGATAATCGAGTACTGACGAGGTCAGCGACGCGCTATACGACGACCTATTGAAGAACATGGGTAAGGATGCTTCTAAGATCCAGAGAGCCGTGCGTCACATCACGCACTGTTCATCGCCATAAGCCGAGTCGTTCTCATACTATGCAACTCAAGTAAGTAACGCCCTTTGATGTCCCTCATTGGAGAGATATCGAACCGAAGTGTCCACTTCAATGTTTGCCGGGCCATAGTTTGGGGGGGGGTGGTTGTCTGTTCCTGAGCGGACGATTCCGTCATAGTGGAATAGTTCTTCGTTGAATTCCAGGAAGATCAATGATTGACTGATCACACGTTCAACAACCCTAAGATGTAAGTATTGTATGCAGAACTGATTTCAATGGCGCTGAAGAGCTCGTTGCAAGAGTCAACAAGGCCTTTGCAAAGACTAGTTCCTCTCTGGACAGAGGGCGGCAACCCAGCTCGGTATTTATATTGCACCAGTGGAAAGCATCAGGATTTTAGTTCTTCAACAGCTTCGCTGCACCTGTGTCAAAACGGTAACAGAGGCGGGGCCTTGTTGGGGCAGATGATGGCATGGGCGCCTTTTCTGAGACAAAGCGCCAAGGGTATCCTGTGTAAAATCCAACGTCGAAATATTTCATTAACAGGCTGAAGGTGCACTGGCTGGCCCATTGTACGTTCCTTTTGCAAGGGGACCCTGATCTCTGCATGTCTCCATCTGCCAATCGGCGCTGCCGGGGCGGTCTCTCCCTGCTTCCCCGGCGGACCGATCCGGAGTCCTAACTTACACTATGCCCGGAAATGACAAAGTGAGGGCCCGATACTCCGAGGGCCGCGGTGCCGACTGTGGTTGAGCTGAGACTGGAGATGAAAATTTCCAACAGAATGTGGACGTCATTCTAATGTGCCAATAAGGATGCGGCCAAGGAGCTTGCTCTTGGCTCAGAACGAGCTCCCTTTGGTTTCCGTTGTGTTCATCTCGCCTACGACTGTAAGGACTGGAAGGTCCATGTGTTCAAGAACTTGGAAGCTTGAGCCGCTCGTCGCTGCTCCTACCGCCATTGCTTCGAAACTGAAAACTCCCTTACTGCGCGGCTGTTCTCATGGCATCATTCACAGCTTCGTGGCTTCGAGCCCTAGCTCGTTGGTAGTACCAGCAAGCCACGAGCACAGTTGTCCAAACATGCACGTTAAACAGAGATGTCCTGTTCATTTCACGGCATGCGCCATGCGTAATATTTAGATCAAGGACTCCGTACGGAGTACACACATTCGGAGGACTCGAACCTGAAAAGCATAATTGAGAGAGAGAGAGAGACAAGAGCAAGGTTCACGTGATTGACTGACCAACTAAACCATATCAGGTTAGGATAGTTTCTCCAGACTCCGGCGAACCTCGGCTCAACACCCGGCCGATCACGACGGGCGAGTGACCTTTCGGCAATTACATATCAGCTCTCTCTCCCTGTTCTATAAACAACTCTCCAGCTCCTCCGGGCATTGAGCACGCCAGCTCCGACAAGAGATATCGAGAAGGAAATCACAGCAAAAAGAGAAATAGCATCCGAAAGCAGATCTCGAGAAAATGTCCAAAACATTCACCGTCAAGGAGGTCGCCGAGCACAAGTCGGCCGATAAAGGCCTCTACATTATCGTCGACAATGGCGTCTACGACGTCACGAATTTCATCAACGAGCATCCTGGTGGTAGCAAGATTCTGCAGCGGGTTGCAGGGAAGGATGCGAGCAAGCAGTTCTGGAAGGTATGTGACAATTCCTCAGCCTTCCTCGTCTTTGGTGGAGGAATGTGGTGCTGATGGTCGAAACATAGTACCACAACAAGGACGTGCTGAAGAAGTATGCGCCCAAGTTGAAGATTGGGGAAGTCAAGGAGGAGGCGAAGCTGTGATGGCGCGAGGAAGTCGGCGTTTGATGAGGACGGGGTTAGAAAGCGGGTGATTTTATCTATTACACTTTAAAGATGACCTTATGTACATAAGCCACTCCAAGAATACACTCAATGATATGCTCCAGCCTAAACACCCAAACATGACTTCCTGCTAGAACCCCTTGAATGGATCAGAAAATGTTATACTCCCGTCGTCGGACCGCGACATGTCCAGATCCGGCCACAGGCCTCCTTCGTGCTTTCTTCGGCGCTGGTATGCTATTTGCCGGGCGTCATCTCGGTCGACAAAAGCCTCCATCCGGACGGTGCCCACGGCGTCAAAGTAGTTGCCCGTGCTGACGCTCGACGGGCCACTGGCCTCGGAGGTCCTTCGGCTGCCCATAGCCGTCGTGATCGGATACGTGTCTGAGGATCCAGCCGTCGTCGTGCTATATGGCGAGGGCAGCGGCGCGAACGGTGAGTAACTTCGAAATCCATTACTATTATAATTATGATTATGATGCGGTTGCGGTCCTGGTGGCGGCGGGGCCGGTCCTGATGCCGGCACCCGTGGAGTCGTGTTGCTGCGTTTCCGCGTATGTCCTGCATACCGCGGTACATTCGGCGGATCCGCCGGCTCGCCGATTGAATCGACGGGTTCTGCCATGCCACCTCCTTCGCCGGGGTACTCAGGCACCGGGACCGGTGGCCCTCCAAAAGTCCGCTTGCTCCCCGGTTGCGGGCGCGGCTTCCCCTTAGCTACCCGGATCGAGTCACGGATGGGATTCCGTCGCAGCGTGGCCGTCGGCGGCCGCGTAGCGTTGTATTCCTCTTGTGGAACTGGAGGCAAGGACGCAAGGTCATTGAGCCCCAGGGATGAATGACTCAGGAACGACAACGCCGTCAACCACACGTAGTGACGTTCGAGCGTCAATGCGGTAAACTTAAGTGCCCGCTGCGGTGTCAAAATGAGAATGGATCTATTGAAATGCTTGCCTTGCACAGCCCCCTTCGGAAGTGGCGTGTCGTCCTTGACATCCAGCACGGATTGGATCGTCACTAGCCATGTTACATTAGCGTCTCCTCAGCCAGTATTTCGGGATTGTTAGAATTAGAGAACTCACGCTTGCGACCGCTCTTGCCGAGCAGCGCAGGGCCGCTCGTCGGCTGCTTGCTGCTCCACATCACGGCTCGTTCGTAGGGCGCCAGCCACACCCATCGTCGATGGCGCACCCCGGAGCTCGTTATGTTCGCTGACACCTCATCGGTACTCTTGCCTTCCCAGCTGTCTTTGGCGTCTGTCTTACCAAACGACTTCCGCCGTCGGACGTATTTATACATCCACTCTCCAACCATCGTCTGCGCAATCGCATCCACAACGCTGGTCGGATGCACCGAGCCCGTTAGTACCTCCTCCCGACTCTGAGAGTGAATTGAAGAGGACGCCGTGCGGCTCGTTGCCATCGTCCGCGCCGACCGCTTCGTCCGCGGGACTGGAATGTCGTCCGGCAGTTGCGGGCTGTCGTCGGGCGCGTACGACGATGTCGACAGCGCCGGCGGCGACCGGGTTCGATTGCTCGCTGTATCTTGCTGCATGGTCGCAGCGGATCGCACCTTGCGTAAAGTTAGCTGTCGAGTGAGTCGTCGATTACCTTGCTCCGACCCATATCGACTGCTTCCACTATATGGTGTCGGGCTTGGACTTTGCGCCCCGTCACTGGCGCTCGTCGGGATCTTTCTCGAGCTGAGACGTACAGGGACGGGGAATGGCGGCCGGGTAACTGCGGGCGAGCCACCTTCGAACGGCTCGCTCGGACTCCGGGGTCGTGCCCGTTGATGAGCCGTTGCCCCGTTCGATATCAACGTGCTGCGGCGGATATCAGCCTGCTTCGACGAGGAGCCCATCTTACGAGACGCTTTGCGGGTCGGGGCAGGTCGAGTCCGCACCAAGGACGCGGGCATTTCCGAGTCAGTCTCATCGATCTCTGGCAGCGAATTCTTCTCGTCAACACTCGACCGACGAATCTTCTTGGTCGGACGCCTAGCGAACGAAGGCCGCGGCCGGGACGGCAACTCATCTTCGCTTGGCATGCCCGTCGTACTCTCCCGCTCTTCATCACTGGGATTGTCATCAAATCCTGCGAAGAGACTACTGCTCCGGAGTGGGCGCCTGATATCGGACGAATCATTTTTGGCCAGAGGTCCATTGTCATTGTTTCCTGGATACGCCTGCACGATGTCAGATTGCTTTCCTTTGTCGGGCGCGGTGGTCCGCTCTGGTATCTCAACCGGCGGCTTCAGAGGCTTGCGATGTGGAGACCGCGGAGGGGGTGCAATAAAAGGCATCTGTGGGATGTCGGTGGATTCCTCTTTTGCCGGCGGCTGATCATTGATTGCAGACGGAAGTAAGCTTGCCGGCAGTTTGACGAGTCGTTTGTCAACCCGAATTTCCTCCGTTTGCATGGCAATTGAACGCACATCTCGGGAAAGTTCGATGTCTGTTTGACTCGACGCGTTCTTCATGTTGGGCGGCAGGACCACACTCGAACTTGGGGAAGTAGGTTCGGATGCTGGCGGATGAATGGCGATCATCGGGATGGGCGGCGGTGTTTGCGCCTTGGGCCGGACTTCTTCCAGTGGCTCCGTCTGTGTAGATACTGATACCATAGGGACGGAGACCACAGACCGGAATGATTCGCCCTCAAGACCAGAAGACCTTTCTGGGCTGAAGTTGCGAGCTGATTCTGAAGCCGATTTCGGGGCAGGCTCTGGCGGTTTAGCAACCGCCTGTGAAAGCTCAGGATCCGTTTGACATGAAGTTGATACCGTATCAATCTCCACTGTCCCAATTCCGCGATCCTGCATTTCAGGGCCCAAGATTGCCGGCTCTGATTGGGTTGAAACCTCCCTGACTTCCTCCAAGTCCCTCTCCTTGGCTCGCAGTTCGGGTGAAGGAGGTGGAGTGTACTGAGTACCAACATCCCGGTAATCAACACGGAAGTCCAACTCGTCCCTGTCCCCAGCCGCTGATTCTGCGTCGACCACAGTTGCCTGCTCTATACTTCCTTCCATCGACAATCCCAGGATCTTACGGGCCTTCATAGACATGGCGTACGATACTTGAGACGACATCGAAGCGGGGCGTGTCTCTTGGAACTCATCCATTGTATCCATGGCGTCTTCATCATATTCATCCAGGGCCAGCTCATCCGCCAAGTTGAGGCCATCTGCCTTGCCGCCTTGACCATTGGCGTAGCTCATGGAGAACCGGCCGCTGTTGATCAGGAACGGCTCACCGTCGTGCGTGCTGGCACTTGCTGTACTTGGTCGCCGTCGACCAAATTCAACCCTCGATCGAGGACTAGCAGTATCTGTCGTTGTGTCATCACCTGTGTCGGTGGCCGCAGTGGCCGCGGTGGCGGGCCTGTTGTTCAGACTGCCGACAGCCTGGGCCGCCGCGACCTCGTTTAGGATTGTCTTCAACCGGTTCTCCGCAACATGTAACTTTCGCTGCCAGTTGCGCCGTTCTGCCTCCCATTTGTCGCGGTCGCGTTCCCATAGATTTTGCGTTCGCTCGTTCTCTTCCTCGCGAGCCTTGAGCTTCTTCTGCGTCTGCTCCAGCTTCCTCCGAATGTCTGTGATGTTCTCTACAGCCTCATCTCGCTCCCTGGCAAGGTCGCTAAGCGCGGAGGACGTGCCGCCCTCGAGGAGCTGCATTTGCCGTTTCAATGACCGGTTCTCTTTGGTATGTTTAGCTAGGTTTTCAGACAGATGTTCGTTCTCCGTGCGGATTTCATCGATAGTGGCCTCGAGTGCGTCCATCTCCTTGTTTTTGCTCTCGAGCTCCCTCCGCAAGGAGAGAATCTCCGACACCAAGCTCGCATGGAGGGTCGGAGTAAACCTGCGGGGGTCGAGCGGGGAGATTGTCTCATCCATTGCATAGTCAATAACGGCATGTTCAATTTCCTCGCCGGGAGAAAACTGTTGTACAGGAAAAGATGGCGGAGACGAGGAAATGCCGGGCGACGAATCTCTGCGCCGCGATTGTCGCGACGCAGTCCGGGATGGCGTATGGAAGGGAGCTGGTGACGCCGTTGGCGGATTGTGATCGTCTGTGGACGCGGACGGCGACGTCACTTCGGCCATGGTTTATGGAATCTCACGCTCAAAGAACAATTACCATAATGCACCAGAGAAATACTCTCCCGGCAAACGGGTGCAGATTGGAGAAAATTGGGCCGGGAGCCACGACTGTTTATTTTGGATCGAATCCGAGCCGGACTCTCGCACAGGATGGTCAACGCATGACAGTAGAAATAGGGGATGGGGAAAACAAGCGCGAACTGCAAGATATGAACTACTCAAGAGCCACAGTCAGCATGCTAAACAGGAGACTTCTTGACAGGGACGGTCGGGACACGACAATTGAACCCGCAATCTGCCGATTCATGCCACCAGGGGAATAGGGGGAAGAGTCCGCACCTGATTATCACGCTGCGATTGCTCAACAACACAGCATGAACGCCGCTAGCAGGAACAAAATCGTTCAGAGGAGCGAGTGTCCCTGAATCTGTCTACAGAAATCAAGTACAGTACGTAAGTAGATTCTTACGAGCAGCAGCTGGGGAGACCCAGAGAGTAGAGCTGTGCGGCATCCCCTCTGCGTCTCAGGAACCTCATGCGGCCCGAGAGTTTGGAATGGGATCTGCTTTAGCCTTGGACGGTTTAGACTCCTTGGACGGTCTAGCACTCTAGCTTCATGTCTCCAGCGAGTCCAGCGGAAGCTTGGGACTCACTCGATCGGTCAAGGTGGGTCGCGTTGGTGCATTCGCATGCCCAAGAGTTTGTCCAGTCAGACTGTCGGTTTTCCGTCTCCTTTTTCTGTTTTTTTTTTGCTCTGTCTGCCTTTCTTTTTGGACGAGTCAAATTGTGTATTTCCAGCTTGTGCGGGGCTAGTTCACGGCCTAAACCAAGATCGTGTAAGTCAACGACGCAAAGCGCCTCTACGGAAAAGAGAGGCGACGCCGAGGGCCTAATAAAGTTACCCACCATGGATCCCAGTCCGGATAGTTCCCCCTGAGTTTTTCCTCAATGTTTCCATCGCCCCATTCCTACTCTCCGAGACAGGAACGAGGGAAATTTCAAATTTGGAAAATGCTACCACATTGCAACCGAGCTGAATGGGCGTGCTTCCGGTTACTGCGCGATTGAGTCCAGGGTCGGGCGTATGGAGGTGATCTAGTTGATGTGGAGGGGAGGGGAGCGGGACTATGCAACGGTCAATCGATCATCCACTGCATATCAGGCCAGGCCGCACGGTGCAAGAATCAGAGCCAATGAGGGCGACCGTAGAACACTGGTTGGTGACGGCCGAAGAAAATATGGTCATGGCGTTTTGCATGGCGGTTCGGGTGCAGGACTCCGTATGCCGTTTCGTTTCTTTGCTTTTTTCTCTTTTTTTGCAGTTGGGCAAAGTTCACTAGGCTAACTTAATTCGTGACAGCCGACGAAAAACAGGGACCCCCGGACGCGTACGGGTACACAGGCGGCGTCCTCGTTGTACGAACATTGAAAAACTCGGTGCGAGAGGAAACAAACTTTTTCACGATATCGCTGCATAGTGTACTTCGTATTTCAGGAGATATTTGTCAACCTTGGATGGCTGGCCTTCACGGCGAATAAACCTAACAGGCGAGGTGTCTTCTGATGAAGGGGAGGGCTTCCAAGTCGCGGCTGGCCCATCACAGTGTCCGACTTCACTTCGGATTATGTAATCTGTCCACGCTCCAGGTCTCGGTCCGGCCCATTTGGACCAGACCAGGATTATCCACGGCTGAAACGTTGGATTATCTTGTCGCCTTGTGACAGGCAATCAGATGTTTCATGAATAGTTATTTAAGATCATCTCCGAAGATCAAATAGATCGGCTGTCCCACTGGGGCCACGCCGCACGCAGTTTCTGATGACTGATGACGTACGAGTACTCTTGTAATTTCTCGAGCAGTCGGTTATTCCAATGAGGGAGATAGAGTTGCCCTCCTCCGCATGATACCAAAGCTGACAGAGACAATACGGTATGAGCATGTACAGGCACGAAGTGGTCACGCACAGCTCGTTAATTTTTCCGTGGATCCAAATCTGACCCGAGATTGGAGGCAGACCTGTTAATTATAAAGAACACCAGACATTGAGCGAAACACACCTATGATGATCTGAAAGGATCAACAAAAATGCTCCTGAAGATTAATTTAGAAGCAACCGACATGTCCTGAGTTAACGCACTCAGTACATGAATCCTAACCCGGTTTTTCTCCGAGTAAAAGCGGGAAACGCGGGAACGTGAATGTCAACGACAGGGTCTTCCAAGCCGGACAGTGGATGGGACTGGCCGATGACACTGTAAATGCCGGCGCTGGTATACGTCGGTCACAAACCTCAAAATTTCGATTGGAGATGCAGAATTTCCGATCTGTCACCTAGTTAACGATCTCGGCATAAAAAAACAATGCACTCCGAAGACGTTAATGCTGGATAATCGAGACCGCTCGGAGCTCAGTGACCAACAACTGACCGAGACTAGTAGACAGGGGTTCCGCCGTCAGGGGTTTATGCAGCGTGGCTGCCAGCTGTCAGGAACGAAGTCTCCTGCATTCCGATTCGCGGTTGAGTGGGCATAACGGCCGGGGTTCATAAACTTCGAATAAACTAACTTGACTATTGTCAAAGTGAGTGGCTGAGAGATGGCGGTTAGCTTCTTAGGTTATTCGCGGTTGCGGTTCCTGCCAAGCCTGGACCGAACAAAGTTGCAGCCAAGGAAAGAGGGCACCAGTGGACTGGATGGAGAAATTAGGGCAAGAGCGGAAGAGGTGAGAAAATTCTCCTGCCAGAGAGCCGTGCCACTCCTACCTGTCAACGCGGAGAACATCTTATGGAGGGTTACTACGAATCGACTGAAAATGAGAGATTCATGTCCAGAAACCTCCGAACTGTAATTTTATACAACGACCATTTACGCCAAAAGAATGCCACAATCCAGAACTTGCGATAATTCATTGCAACAACTAGTATCATCTCATCATGCACATCAACAATCCCATGACAAAGGATCACCGACCCATCCGAATAACACCCGCAGCGACCAGTTTCTGAATATTCGCCCGCACATGGGCATTCTTCATGTGCTCCTGCAGAGCTGCCGGGTCGCTCTTGGCCTGCTGCAGGATGCTCTGCATGACTGGATCTTGGAGGATGGACATGATCTGGAGAACCCATTAGCAACCGATTCGCGATCGAAGCCGGGAGGAATTTGCAAGAAAATCGATTTCAGGCGGCTTACCTCTGGGTCATTCTGAATCCGCTTCGCCGTCTCCTCTTCCGTCTCCCCGGCGCGAGCGGCGTATTGTGCATCAAACACTTTCTGCTGCTGCTGCTCGATTTCTCGTGTGTGCGCGTTGTTGGTGTCGTGCTCAGAAGCCGCAGTCAGCGCGTCCAGAGCCTTATTGTACTCCTTCATCGCCAGAAGAGCCTGCGACTTGCGCACGTATGCCCGAATGAAATTCGGATCGCGCTTGATCGCCTCATCGCAGTCCTGCACCGCTTGCGGGAAGGCCATTAGTTTGATCAGGGCCGCAGCGCGGTTCGAGTAGCCGCGCGGGTCATCCGGTGCCCGCTTGGTCATCTCCGTGAACGCATCCACGGCGCCTGGCCAGTCGCCCTCCTGGAACTTCTTCTGGCCAAGCTCACGAGCTTTCTCGGCCTCCTCCGGGTTGATGTAGGCATCACGCTCCGCCTTGATCTTAGCCTTTTCCGCGGCACGCAGCTTAGTCAGGATATCACCAGTTCGGTGTTCCGTAAGAGACTTGTTGTAGTACTCAATTGCCTGGTCCAGATTCCCAAGCTTTTCGTATGCAGATCCAATACGGCCAAACGACCTGCGAGAGAAATCCTGTCAGTTGCTTGCATGGATCAACGCAGGAACTGCTAGAGGATACATACTTGGCAATGGTCTTGAAGTCAGCCCGCAACTCACGTCCCTCCGTGACAGCCTTCTGGCAAATCTCGATGGCACCCTCATAGTCACCCTTCTCAAATTTCGCCGCACCGATGTTGTTCAAGTACGTGACGTCCTTGTTCAGTTCCCATGCCTTCTCGTAATGCTCGATGGCTTCGTCAAACTGCCGCTTCTTGTAGAGATCGTTACCAATCTTCTTCTCGGCATCGCCCGCTTCTTGAGCCTTCTTCTTCGCAATGGTCTCTTCATCCTCGGGCTCCGGCTCGGGTTCAGGTTCTGGCTCCTTCTTTGGCTCCTCCGCCCGCGGCTGAGCGTCTGGCATAGGTGTATCTTGTTCGCCCGCTGGCCCGGCGCCACCCGGAAATTGCATATCAATCCCGAGCAGCACGCTCATGACCTGGAGGAATCGCGGATCACGGAGTGCCTCGCCGATGTTATTCGGGTTCTCCTTCAATTTCATGAGCTTCGACATGAAATCGCTGTCTGCCAGAAGTGCCGAAGTCTTGGGATTGCTGGCAAGCTTCTGGAAGAGTTGCGGGTCCTTGAAGATGCCTCCAATGCCCGCGGTCGGGTCGCCTTGGAAGCCATCGGCCCTAGCCTCGGCGTCAATGGCCCGCTTGACTGCATTGAGGCCGGACTTGAACTGTTCATTGTCGGGCTCAAGTTTCACGGCCTGCTCATAAGCATCGAGAGCAGTGACTGCACAAAGTTAGTTTCCTCCAGAAAGTTCAGAACGAGAGAAGGGAACAAATAAACGGACAGCGTACCCAAGTCACCCAACCCTCGAGCAGCGGCACCTTTCCGACTCCAACCCTTGGCCCAATCGGGCTTCAACTCGGTGGCTTTGTTTGCATCATCAAGTGCCTTTTGATATTCCGACTGTGCCGCATACACTGCCGAACGGTTCGAATAGAGGATATGGTTGTTTGGTTCAATGGCTATAGCCTGGGTGAACTTGTCACTGGCCGAAATGGTGAGTGAGAGTTCCCTTGTATGGTGCAATGCGGGGAGAAAGACTCACATGGCCGTAGCATAATCCTTCGCTGAGAAGGCTTTGTTGCCCTCTGCCTTCAGCGCGTCCGCCATGCCGATATCGTTTCACTCAAGGTGCAGACGTCGAAAGAGAGATTCAAACTTGCAAGCTCACGGCACTCTTCAAAGAATCGGCACAGTTAAGTCTGGCCCGTTGGAGCTTCTGGAAATTTCGAGCTCCGAGAGAGCTTCTGGTGGGGAGACCAGTGGACACCTAAGGCAGATACTGTTTCATGCCTGATCTCTCAGGCCAGAAACTCAGGGCCCACTCCAACTTCCATCCCACTTTTTGACTCTGGGACTGATGGCAGAAAACCAGCTCACCGCCTTTAGAAACGCAGAATTTCATCAACGGCGAAGTGACTTGACAGACTACAGTTGGTGCGAGCAATCGCCATGAGATAATGGTGCTCGCGGACCGAGTTTAACTGGAATATGACCGCTGTAAAAATACTCGAACCCGCCTGACTCACACACCAGCTGGATCGGTGACTCCGAACAATCATCATGGCCACCGCGGGGCGCAGCACCGAGGAGCTGGCCTCGGAGCTGTACGAGCAATGCCAGAACAAGTTCTCCACGGCCCATCTATTCTATCAGGAAGATCTCCTGAATTTGGGCGTAATCCCCAACCGCAATGTGGAGCTACTGCTGGCCTGCGTCCAGTCCCTGGTCGAGCGCAATTTGTTTCGGATGCATGAGGACCGGGACAATCGTTTAGCATGGAAACTCATTTCGCAGGAAGATGCCGAGAGGTAAGACAGCAGCCGCAAGTAGAAGAGTTGCAGTCACTTACAACGTCATGCCTGCAGGATCTCGAGTCTCAATGAAAACGAACGCATTGTCTACAACGTCATTCATTCCACCGGACGAACAGGCATTTGGATTCGCCCACTTGGCAAAAGAACCAATCTGCACAAATCGAACCTTGACAAAGCGCTCAAGTCTCTTGAATCAAAGAACTACATTAAATCGGTTCACAATGTCCGATTTCCAGGTCGAAAAGTGTACATGCTGGCAGATCTGGCGCCGGCGGAGGACGTGACGGGTGGCGCGTGGTTTACAGATGGTGTCCTGGATGCCGAATTCATTGGTGTGCTATCGGATTACATTGAATATCACATCAGCAAACACAGCTGGTATGAGGTGCCGTCATCGCAGAAGCTAGGCGGGGCCAAACGCCAAAAGCTCAACAGCGGGGAGGCTGCCACCGTTGACAAGTCCGATACACCAACGACAACATCTACTGAGAAGCGATACTTGCCGTATCCGGCAGGATATAAACACTATCCGTCCGTCAGCGATATCACCGCTGAAGTCAACAAAGTAGGCATCACGCCCGTCAAACTGGACGAAGGCAGCGTCGCTCAGCTGCTGCGGATGCTCTGCTATGACAACAAACTGATCCCTATAAATAACGAAACCAACTTCAGAGCCGTCCAGAAACCGCCAGACACAGCTCTCGGCCGCAAGAAACGATCCGGCGATAAGTCTGGCGAGGCCGTGTCGAATTCAGCTCTAGAAAGCTTCATCGGGAAAAACGGCTTGACAGAAGCACCTTGCGGGCAATGTCCAGTATTCAAGCTCTGTCAACCCGGCGGTGCGGTCAATCCAGAAAATTGCGAGTATTTTGATACCTGGCTTGAGAAGGTGTTAGGTTTCTGAACATAGAAATCGGCTCGTGTTCCATGTTCAGTTGCATGTCATCACGGGAAGTCCTATTAGAGTCGCATCGATGGTTGGGACATTTGCATAGCGGTGGAGTTTGTTCTTTTCGGGTGCGTGGCCGGTTATTAAAAACAAACACCTGGGTTGGGTTGGGAACGTCTAGTTCGTCATGGATTTTGGTCTTGACCTTCAGAATTCGATTTGAGTGTCAGGGATTTGGAGGCATTCTTGTTTGTGTTGTACAGTATCGCATAGAAAAATACATTTCATTTCCTGGGGTATTTTTGTCACAAACCCGATCTAAGTCTACAAACCCAAACGCCATGACCCGAACCACCCTTAATAAACCCATCATGATAAATCACCAAACTCACTTGCCGAGATTTGCCCGACACTCATCGCAGTACCAGGATCCCACAGGCTCGCGCGTCAATCCGACACACTTCCAATGGAACCACTCATACGGGCAATTCTCATTATCACAGGCCACCATATCGCCATGGCTGACGCTGCGACAAGTACAGTACACCTTGGAATCCTCCCCGGCTTCATCCTCTTCCTCAAATTCCTCGTCTGACTCGTAACGGCGACGACGTGACACGCTCACGCTGTCCGACTCGGAGATGTCCGCGCTGCTGAGCGCAGACTCGTCCTCATCGTCGTCGGCACCGACCACCGACGACGGGGACTTCTTCTTGACATGTCCTCCGACACTCGATGAGCGCTTGACCGTGCCGGACTTGAGCTTGCGGACCTGTTGGTGAGGCGCGACTTTCTTCGTCACGGCTTTTTTGCTGGTCCCGCCGCCCGTCCGTGGGCCAGCACTGCCCGCCCGGCTGGAGGAAACAGGCGTACTGGCCTTTGGAGTCCCTGGTCCGAGGGAGGACTGCCGGAGGTTCGAGGGCGCAGTGCCAGTGGTGCTCAAGGACGTGTTCAGCCGCCGGCGCTTCGTGTCCACCGCTCCCGCGGACGATTCGCGCTGGCGTTGCTGAAGATGTGACGCTGCTGCCGACGGCGTCGAGGGTGCCGAGGCGCGAACCGGCGTCTGCGAAGACGAAGGCACCTGCGTCATGCTCGCCGACCGGGAAACATTGGGGATGGGCCTTTGCGCCGCAGCGACCGCTCCGTTCGCGTTCCCCGGCGTCGCAGACAGCGGCGAGTAGGCCCCGGACACCGCATCAGCCGCAGCCGCATTGTCTGGGAAGAAGGGCTTGGGCGGCTGGCCGTTTTGCTGCTTGTTATCGAACAGCGACGGCAGCGGCGGGTCATTCGACAGCACACCATCGCGAATCAAATCGCGGATCTTAATATCAAGCTTCTTGATCTGTCGGTCAAGCAACACGCAAGCTTTCTCGCTAAGCTGGATCTTTTCATCCTGTATTTCCCGGCATTTATCCAGACTCTGTAAGATGGCCTTGCTGTACTGCTCTTCCTTTGGGTTCGGCGTGAGACTGCCGTTCAGTTTGATGAATTTCTGCAAGCTGCTATCGCGCGAGTTGATTGTCGCGCGATGTTCTTGGATGATCTTGTCCTTGGCCTGGATTTCTTCCATCAAATGGGTGATCTCCGCGGGGAGATTGGCGACTACCAATCCGCGTCAGCTACGCGGCCAGAGAGACTCGTTTGACTGACTTACCATCATGAATGAATTGTTCGAGGACTGTAGCACAGTCCTCAGCGGCCATGGCTGTAGATTTGTAATGAGTATCTCCTCATAGGCATCAATTCTTTCAGCCTCCCTTGTTAGGATCTGGCCAAGCCAGCGCCGCGGAAGTCCGCTGTGGCGTCGTAAGAGTATATCACGTGATCATGTTTGACCCTGACGAACTGCCGACTCGCAGCTGAGCGGCTCTCCCAGGAGGCCTAAAATAGTCCCTCAGGTATGCTCATGGACCCGGACAAGTTCTGGAAAGACTACTCCGTATGAATACGAAGCACTTAATTATTCCAGTATTGCACAGGAATTGAGGGGATGTGAGTTACGGGGAATAGCATCTGAGGTGACAATGACTGAGAAGGAGGCCGACTAGTAGAGTACTAGGTGTTAGGACTAAATCGTTCACCCGATGCCCATTGACGCCAAAGAAAGTATTGCAGCACATGGACAATCACAGGTCGAGCGAGCCGAGCTTTATCGACTCTTCTGGCACCAAGGTCTCAACACAGAGAATGCTCGGGTTATGCCTACCAAGTCATTATTTAACGGTTAGCAGGAAATGTGACACGTCAGAACGGACTACGGGAGTTCTAAGACGAAGCTTCATAAACTTCGCTCCTCGAGGGATGAGCACGGTCTCGACCTCCATACGCATGGACAGCCCCCACCGCAAATACAGCACGGACCTCTGGCGGACTTGCTGGAAGAGTAGCAGAAACTTCGAGTCTCGACGGAAGTCAAAGGTCTTCTGTTCGAAAGAACATCATCAGTTCGTCGCGCAGTTGTTGAGTTCAATCGTTGACGGGGTTGTGAGTCCTATCACCAGTGGCTGGTGAGGGAACGTGTTCAAATTGCCAAAGATCCTCCTTTGACGATGGGGCATGGTGGACAAGACTCGGTCTACGGGTAGGTTAGGTTTCGGTCCGGGGAAGCAAAGAGGGGTCCGGCCGGTAGCGCTGATTGGCAGATCCATAGAGTGACTTGCAAATGAACGTGCAGAATGCCACGACCAATCCGGGCCTGTCAGTGTATTGTGATCCAGGTTGAATACTTCCAAAGTATGAAATGCTCAACCTGGTGATTAAAATTCGCGCGTTGGACTTCGCACAGACTGAGCCCGACGCAGAGAGGTAAAAACCGAACGAGCGCTCAGACTCGGAAACACTTACATGCGCCCAAAAAGCCCGCCACCTGTCACCGCGCGAAAAAAGTTCTGCTTATAAAACACGAACTCCATACTCGTACGGAGTACATTTTTAGGGCTTCTTAACTTGTGATCAGTCAAACATCAATCTCCCTGGAATCAGCGAAAAACCATTCCACCATGACGGAAACGTCCGCTCAGGAACAGACAACCACAAACACCAACCGTACCCCGGTCAATGTTGAGGTCGACAACTCGGTACGATATCCCCCCACGGCGGGACATCAAAGCAGGTTGCTTACTTGAGTCGCATAGTATGAGAACGACTCGTCTTATGGCGATGAACTGTAGGCAATGTGACGCTATGGCTCTCTGAATGTCAAAGCATACTTACGCACGTTCGTCGACAAATAGATCGTCATACAGCGCGTCGCTGACCTCGTCGGTGCTCGATTATCGCCATGAGAATGGCCGTCGCTACCATAAATTCCGCGATGGGTGTAGGAGCTGACGCCTTCCTGCCTTGCAATCCAAGATCTGTTAAACTGATCGGCACCTACCTTTCTAGCGTACCTGCTTCCCAACGACGAACCGGAAAACGACCGCCTGGACATGTTGCACGAGCTTTCTCTCCAGCTATTGCACCGCAAACTCTACCTGGCACCGATCAAGAATCCGCAGCGCGTAATCGACCTGGCAACTGGGACAGGTATCTGGGCCATTGATTTTGGTAAGTTCATATTTCGTCGGGTTTGGCCGCCACAGGATACAGATGCTGACTCATCGTAGCGGACGAACACCCCCAGGCAGAGGTAGCCAATATTATCTGGAGCGATCGCAGATGGACAGAATGCTGAGGCCGAATGTTTGTTCCAGGTGATTGGTTGTGACTTGAGCCCGATCCAGCCGACTCTGTCAGTCTGACCTAAGAATTCATCATTGAAGCCGCTCCACTGACGGGTATTGGCAGTGTTCCTCCGAACGTGAAGTTCCTGATCGACGACATTGAATCGGAATGGGCATATGAAAACGAACAGTTTGATTTTATTCACGCGCGAACCCTAATTATCTCGATCAGAGACTTTGGAAAGCTGCTCAAGCAGTGCTATCAGTATGCAATCTGAACTTTTCCCTGTCTTCTTTCTTAACTTTCTAATGAAAAACAGGTCAGTGAAGCCGGGCGGCTGGGTTGAATTCCAGGACTGGGACGGTTACCCCTATTCGGAAGACGGTAGTCTCAAAGGCACTGGGATCCAACGGTATTATAACGAAGTCTACGGCGCGTTCGAAGAGGCCGGCTACGAGGTCCGCCCTGGGCCAAAGCTGGAGCAGTGGTTCAAAGACGCTGGCTTCGTGAACATCCATGTGGAGAAGTTTGTCATTCCCTATGGCGTCTGGCCAAAGGACCGCCATCTCGTCAGTGTCCCCTTGTTTTCAGACCGCAGTAAAGAACTTAGCACTGACCACTCCATACAGAAGAAAGTCGGTGCCTGGAACCAGACCCAAGGCGAAGCGAACGGCTTCGAGGGCGCAGCCATGGCCGCTTTAACTCGTTTCAAGCAGTGGACCAAAGAGGAGGTTATAGTTCTTGCCAGTCAAGCCCGCGCCGATGGCCGGAGGCGCGACATTCACATGATGTTCGACTTGTGAGTATCCCCGTAGCACTCAAGGAACCTCACTTGACGCAAAGCTGACGATGAGTGACGCTCGTAGCTATGTTGTCTATGGCCAGCATCCCGTGGATTGACCGAGGTGAAATTTGGAATGAACAACACATATGATATGCAGAAGATTGTGTAGACGATGATCTTGAGAAATTTGAATTATGACGTACCGAGTCGTCTTTGAAGCTATCCTCGCACGCAGGTGCACTTGTATAAAGTTCCCCAGAGGATTAGGGAAAGATCTAAAGATGCATGCGACGATTTCCACACCGTGGCCTGTTACGTGGACTCCTTCGATTTGATGTGTGTCGAGACCACTGTAACCCCGTGAGATCCGAGAACATTCCCTGAGCTCTCCTGCTCTATCGAATATTCAAGAGGATGAACTGAATGAGATTCAGCGAATTCGAGAGCAGATATCGAACAGAAAGGCCAGTGAATCAAACGAAGAATCTAGGTCAATGGCTGGTCCTAGCGATCTTCAGCCTGACTCACAGTCATTTTGCAATGCATGATGGACAGAAGTGAAAAATGAAGGATGATCTGGATCCCTGCTCTATCTCGGTCTCATCCTGGCAATGATCCACGTGACTTTTCGGTTTAACTTTCTGCCCCGTACGTTCCGCACTTCGTTCCTTGTTCTTAGAGTGATCTGTGTACTTTGATAACAACTGCACCAAGTGCTTCCACCATTGAATGCCCAAAAATCGCGTCTTGGTCTGTCAAATTTCAAAGTCCGCTTTGCTACATCTCATAAGCCTCAAACACATCTCGACAGACATGCGGGCCGTCCTAGCATGGCAATGTTTCCAGTCTTGCCGCCAGCGTTCCAAGTACCGAACTATCAAACAGGCAGACCCTTGTATTACCGTCTTATGCTTGTGTCACCGATAAATTCAAAGTACTCGCATGGTCAGGGAACACGGTCAAGATCCTTGGCGACACGGAACTTTCCATGATAGCACATTCGTCTTGAACTAAACTCGGCTTTCATTGTTAGAAGCCGTACAGAGAAGTCTCAACAATGCTTGAGAAGTCAGCCCTGCTGTCTACTGAGCGAGATGAAATCTTCGAAGTGGAACAAAGAACAGGCTGATCACATCACTCTGAGTGCAATAATGGTGCCGTAATTGCAATTACAATGAGCTACGCATCTTAGTCGTGACGAGGACTGTGCTGCTCACAGGCCGAGTAATGTGCGTGAGCAGTTCGAAATACAGAGTCTCAACTTGGCACCAGAAAGGCTGATACATAGTGAATTTGACAATTTGATTACGCTTCTTCGAACCACATGTTAAACGTGACTATGTCCAGTCTCAAAGGTGCACAACACAATCTTGAGAAATTGGGTCATTGTTTGACTAACCCTTTGTCTGGCATGAGTCTTTGTCACGGCTGAGATGCATAGCTCATATATATATATATTGCCATATGATTGCACTCATAGCGATTATCAAGTTTGCCTTCATCTCCCACTCCAAAGATCTACCTCCTCAGGCTCAGTAGACTCCATAGCTCCTAAACACATTGTTCAAAATCACTTCTCAGGAACCTCAATCATGGCTTCGCAAGAACCGTTGAAGATTCTCTCCTTTGGTATGCCTCTCGACGATGGAAACCTGAGATATGCTGCTAACTTGGCTTGAGACGGGTGTGGCCCGGGAGGACTTGCAAACCTTATCCTTCTCGCGAAGATCATGGAGAGGATCCGTGTCGCCAAAGGCCTTGATTATACTCCACGACCGTGCGAGTGTTTTGATTTGATCGGTGGCACAAGCACGGGAGGGTAACACCACTGACTTTACTGCTTGAAAAGGTACGCTGACGACAAGACATAGAATCATTGCAATCATGCTAGGACGGCTCGGCATGTCTGTCGAGGAGTGTATCGAAGCTTATTGCCTTGTAGCCGCGGAGACCCCTGTAATTCAGCGAAAATTGATGGAGCACAATGGTGCCTGGCAAGTCTCTTCTGGTCGAGCACTTGAGAAGGCTATTAGAAGAGCAATCGGAGAATGGTGTCCGGAAACGGAATGCGTCAGTCACTGGAAACAAGACTTCTCAGGTACTCCAACTTGTCGGCACTACATCAGCATGCTATTGTCCAAAGTTACGACTCGTTGGCTTTATAAAAACATGTCTTCGTCAGATGCTACAAATTTTCTGCACAATGAAAGCATGCTCTTTCGCGATAAATCATGCACAAAGACGTACGTGTTTGTTCAGTTGTTTTTGGAGCATATTGACTGATATATTATTCATAGGGTGGTCTTAACATTGACAAAGGACAATATTGATGCTCGCCCGACCCTCTTCAGGACGTACGACACATCCACTGCCTTTGAATCGTGCAAAATTTGGGAAGTAGCACGGGCAGCCGTAGCGACAGGAGGT
>NW_027192362.1:196820-438997 GCF_041956635.1 Thermomyces lanuginosus | reverse complement strand
AGGAGGTTTGTTCACGCCAGTCAAACTTGGTCGTGATGAGATCGAGTTTATCGATGCTGCTTTTTCGTTCAACAATCCATGTGAGCAACTGATTGCAGAAGGCCGAGAGCAGTTTGGAGAACGGACTCAGTTGTGCGTCCTGAGCCTCGGCACAGGACTAGGGGATGTTGCTCCGATCAAGAATAACTCCAAAGATGCCGTCTTTGAAGCATTAACAAAGATGATTCTGTCTTCCAGAAAAGTGGCCCTGAGTTTGGAGAAGCAATATGCCGATAGTGACCAGTACTACCGGTTCGATATTGACTGTGCACGGAACATCACCGCGGTTAATTCAGAGACCCTTGCAGAGATCTGGAATATCACCTCTGAATATGTGTCCAAGAATGAAAGAGCCATCAATCAGTTCGTTTGCAGACTCACGGGCAGCACGTCCGTGTGTGGACAAGGAACGTCCAAACCAGATGGCGCCGCCGGCGAGGAACCCTAAACTTCAACCGATTAGAGTGTTCATTTCTTTCCGCTCAAAATTGATTTACGGTGTTGTATTTCTAAGGGAATAAATAAAGAGATTTTTCTGTCCCCTTTGCGTCAGACTCTTTGTAGATATAGCCCATCAAGGAAATCAATAACTGTCAACGGACAGCCCTTGTCGGCCCTGAGGAAGTGTTGGGACATACACAGCAGTAGAAGCTGCCATCCTGCATCAATTAAAGTGCGAAGAAGCAAAGATGATACATCAATAGGGCGCTTCTTGCACTGTCAAAGGTGCTTTGGGTCAAACATCCAAAACTCTCAGCAACGCGGACGACCCTCGTTCAGGTCCTTTGAATTTGGAGAGGTGCTTCTATCCGACGCGATTGATTAGCTTTGAAATCTGAGAAATTTTCTCGAGACACATTGTCGCCTTTGGCACATAGGGAGTCTAGCAGATTGAAGGCTGGATGGCAGGCAAGCGATGCAATATGCCCAGGCACGATACCATTAGCAGAACTCTACATCCCACCCCATTCTTGAATCCGTTAACATCACGAGTTGTAAGCCTCATCACTGTCAACAGTGCAAAGCTGTCGACTAGCCATGGAATTCTGCATCGTACAGCTTATGGGTATTAAGAGACAGCACTTAAAGCGCATTTTCACCAATAACATCACGCTATTTTACTGTAATCAACATACCAATGGGCTTTGAGGATATAGGTGCTGTTCTCAAGCTACCGCTAAGGGTCATGGTGATATCACCCCTGCAGGTCTGTACGTCATCTGTGCGAACTTGCAGCTCAAAACGATCAATCCACCGCGAACATTCGTGCTTACAAGACCAATTAGCGATTTATTGGTACAAATCTCGTCTAGTCAGCTCATCGTGGAGAGTTCGGGTCCATTAATCTAGTGGAATAATATGGTTGCTTCAATTTATAATGTGAATAATCAACCGATAAGATCCTGCGGGGAATTCCAATGGATGAAGCAACGGAAACATCCCCGCACTCACTTTTCTCCTGCTCAAAAAACCCATTCACACACTGGCAATGGGATTCTTCGACCTTTACTGAGACGAATTCACGACAAGCTCGTTACTTGGCCAAAATGGGCTCAGACGCCCAGCCGATCCCGGAAGGGATTTCGTCCCTCCTGGACACCGATCTCTACAAGATGACGATGCAATGTGCGGTGCTAAAATACTTTCCTGACGTTGGTATGGTCTTCGGCGGCGTCGGGTATGGTCAGAGAAGAAAACAGAACTAATATGGTGCTTTAGAGGTGACATATGGCTTTACAAATCGAACGCCGGACATGAAACTTTCGCGCAGAGCGTACAACTGGCTGGTCGAGCAAATACACCGTTGAGAGGCCCAAAACGATCCCGTTGCAGAATGCCCCGTGCTAACACCAGCTAGGCCTTGGCAATATCACCGTGAAACCTGACGAGATTGACTTCCTGCGTCGCACCTGTCCGTACCTTACCGAAGCATACTTGCGGTACCTCAGCGACTTCCGCCTCAAGCCCGCCGAGCAGGTCGACATCACCTTTCGCCCAATCCAGGACACGGGTAGCGACGATGACCTGGGGGATCTGGAGTACTCGATTAAAGGACTCTGGGTGGAGACGATTCTGTACGAGATCCCGCTGTTGGCGCTCACCAGTGAGGCATACTTCAAGTTCTGTGACAAAGACTGGGATCATGAAGGCCAGGAGGAGAAGGCCTACCGCAAGGGCATGACGCTGCTGGAGAATGGCTGCATATTCTCCGAGTTTGGCTCCCGTCGGCGGCGGGACTACATCACGCACGATCTCGTCATGAAGGGTCTGATCAGAGCGGCCGCCGACGCAAAGGAGAAGGGCTACAAAGGCGTGTTCTCCGGCACGAGTAATGTTCATTTTGCCCATCGGTACGGCGTGAAACCAGTCGGGACCGTGGCGCATGAGTGGTACATGGCCATCGCCGCGTACACGGATGATTACGAGAATGCAAACGAGCTGGGTTTGCGATACTGGCTGGGCTGTTTCGGCGAAGGGGTACGTTTCTATCAGTGGGAGACCATGTTCTCGTGGCTGACGATCGCAGACCCTGGGAATCGCATTGACCGATACGTTTGGAACGCCAGCATTCCTCGATGCATTCAAGAAACCTATTCCAGAGTACACCATCGCCGGCGTCGGCGGCGAGCCGACGCGGCCGTCTAGCGACGCAACCACAACAACCTCCGTCCCACAGAGCCTGGCAGAGACCAAGCCGCCCATTACCGCGCCCATCGAAGAGCGCAAAGAAGAGAACGGCAAGAGACAGCGAACCTACGCAGAAGTCTTCCAGGGCGTGCGCCAGGACTCGGGCGACCCGGCATATTTCGTCAAGATGGTCCGCGATTTCTACGACTCGCAAGGCATCCGCGACAAGAAATCAATTGTCTTCTCGGACTCATTAAACGTTGACCTCTGTCTTGAATACAAAGCCATTGCCGAAGAAGCCGGCTTCCAACCTATCTTTGGTGTCGGCACGTTCCTCACAAGTATGTTTTCATTTTCCCTAAATCCCATCTTTATTCCAAAGCATTGGCTCATTAAATCATTACAGATGACTTTGTGCGTAAATCTGACAAGAAGAAATCGGTTCCACTCAATATTGTCATCAAAGTCGCCTCAGCTGGAGGTCGACCCGCTGTTAAGTTGAGTGATAACCTGGGAAAGAACACTGGCGACAAAGAGGTCGTGCAACAGGTCAAGCGCCGGTTGGGATACATCGAACATCCCTGGGAAAAGGGCGACGAGACGGCGCGTTGGGGTAAAAGGGGCGACTGAACGGGCCCTATTCCCCACTGTGGCGAGGATATACAGGTAGATGGCGGGGGGTTTTTTGTTGTTGTATTTGTTGTAGAGTCGACGATAGAATCTTCACTGAACAGACTTTGGACTGTGCATAATCAGGCTAATCCCAAGTCTTTCTCCAAGTCCCCGGTCAGGGAAGGAGACTGTGACGACTTTGATAGGGCTGGGCTTGCCAAAAGAGTGCTCCCTAGCCCCGCGTTGTCACCAATGCCTGTGGAATCAAATCCGTCGTGATCATTGAAAAGAGAATTGTTGTCTCGATTCACGTTCTGATTTGCTTCCGTGAACGGAGAGGGACGATCCCCCCGCCGTCGCTCGCTCCGCCGATCCTGCTCGCCGCCATCTTCTGACGAACTAACGAGCCATTCATTCACCGCATCTGTGGTTTGGCTCCTCTCAGACGATGGGGAGGAGCTGCTACTCGTTTGGCGGCCATCATCATCATCGTCAATCTGGATGATGGGCCGTGAGGAGAAATAGGAGCCACGAGGAGAACGAGATGTGCCGCCATAATTGCTATTGCTAGGCATGATGACCAGGGGAATCTGCCCGCCCATCTGGTGGAACTGCATCCGGACCGCTTGTTCCAGGCAAGCAGTCTCGTGGTCGGCAGCCGGATAGATGTCTCTCAGCTCGTTGAGCACCTCGATGCATTTCCGGAAGTTCCATGTGCTCTCGTCGCGCACGGATGGGTTGGGGGACGCCAGGTTTGTTAGGTGGACTACTGCAGCTGGTGTGACGACGGTTAGACTGAATGTAGGGAGGTATTTGGTCAGACCCATTGTGTCCAGTCCGTGGATGAGGCTTGTGGTGCCGGATGCAGCATCGCGGATCTTCTTGCGTGACTCGGCCAACATCCGAGAGGACGGTCGGTTGGCGAGGGACGCAATTTGAGGACGATGAAGAGCGGTGCAGATGGCATGATAGATCATCCGCAGCATTGACGAATGTACATACAGCACCTGGTCGCCCTCGCTCAGTTGCCCTTGTCCGGGTGGAGGAGAGAAGACTGCTTCTTTGGGTAAACTGCTCAGCCAGGAGTTGAGCTTCTGGTTACAACGCTCCAGCTCGGCGTCTGATGCCTGCCGAGGAATGAGGCAAATTGTTGTCTTGTCAGTGGCATCAAAAGAGCGGGTGTGGGGGATGTACTGTGCAAAGAGCACTCGTGCCAAGCACTGACAAAGCCTGACCTTCTCGATGAACATGGCTGCCAGGCTTCGTTGATGGGAGACATTGTCTAGCTGTGGACAGTCGAACATGCGCATCACGTCCGGATGGACGGGCCTGATCTCGAAGTCGGTAAGGCGTAGCATAGGAACATCACACACGCCTTCGTTGATATGCATGGGGCGTCTCAACGCGAGCGCGACGAGCCGGTCCCGCGAATATAAGCACCACCATAGGCGCACTCTCAGGCGCTGAGCACTCGGGTCTAGCTTTGATTTAGTTGGATCCCGATGTAGGCCTATGGATTGAGCCAATGTGTTACACATCCCAATCCAGTGCCAAATGTCCTTTTGCGGGCTGCTGTCCATCTCTGACCAATCAGCCCAGTACGTCATGAGCATCATTGACTGTAGAATAGCTATTCGGTCATCCTCGTAGTCGAATGAATACAACAACTGGGACCATGTCAATCTATAGAACCCAAATGATACGATCAAGGGGAGAAGTATACCCGCGCCCGCATAAAAAAAGCCCTCCGCGCTTGTCTTCTCGTTGCAAAACCAGCTTCCCGGAGATGTTTGATGTCGACAAACGCGGTGCCCGCAAACATGACTGCTTGGAATAGGAGGAGACTAATGTTGCCGTCTGGATCATTCTGGGCGATTTTTCGGAGAAACTCGTGCAGGTCCAAGAGAGGCAATGAATTATGGACCCAGAGGACATACGCCCGCAGCAACTCCTTTCGCAGTGACGGATCCGGTATTGTCAACGCGCCCTTTGCACGTAAATATTCCAGGTCTTCCACCGGCAGGTGCGCTGGCTGCGGACGCAGAAAACGCGGTGTCTCATCAAGGTCGTCGAATACTGGCTCAAAATCCGGATCGATCAGCTGGCGAACATCTGATATCATGTTGCCCAACGGCAGCGACGACAACACTGATCGGTTGCCCAGAGTCCTCCAGGGATACCCATCGAGATACGAGCGTGACTTTCGACGATCATCAGTCACCGCAGAGGATTTGAAGGGATGCTCGCTGAGTGCATCCGCCGTCTCGCTGTAATTTGGCTGCCATTTTCGTTTGAGAGTCATGATGGGCGACTATCAAATTGAATGATTTTTTGGACTGTGGATGAAAGAATGAAATGATCAAGCTTTTGTTGGGCCTCGTTGCCCTTGTCTATGTGATCGAATCGATATACATGGCGCTGAACTTTGATTTGTCTACCAACGGACACCGAACTCGCTTTTCGGATGACGGGTTCGTTTAGACTTGTGGCCACTGTGTGGGGAGTTTGCGGGGAATGTCAAAAGGATACGCTGCCGTTTGCCCGCTGGCCCGCAAGCCCTTGCAGGGGACTGGCGGCCTGGAACACAGGTCTGGCAGCACTAGCTGTCACCCAGGTCTTTCAGCTAGTGGCAGTGAGTGACCAGGATTTGGAGGGCCATCAGGCGCAATCTCGGCATCGCTTACCATACTGGCAGCGATAAGTAACATAACAGTAAGTTATTGGGGGATGGATAAATGGGAGCTGGTTCGTTCTGTGGATGCTCGAGGGATCGGTTAATCTAGAAGAAATTGCTCTGAATGAGTTCTGAGCAATTTCCAGCATCTGTAAAGTATCGTCAATTCCTCCTTCTGCATTTCATCTTTCATCTCGTGATACTACGTTGATTTTCTGCAAATCGTGTCATTTGTCCAGTTGACCTTCAGCTGGCATAACGAGGGATGACAGTTGCTCGATTGGGAAATTTGTATTATCAACCACTCTGATTGGTCCGGTCGGCGGCCCATTCTCAGCCGCCCAACTGCAGTAAGGAATTGAGGCATTGTTGGTTGGAATCAGCTTCATGTGTCAGAGGGTGCAACGGCGACTCGAACATGGGTAAAATCCAGTGTGGAAATCCATAGCAATCAGTACAGGAAAGACTGCGAGTTCAGGACATGTTCACTGCCGATCCTCAATCGACCGCGGCAACCAGCAATAACTGCCAGGAGACTGTCTGACTAAGAACAACAACCGGGCTGTGCTCAACCTACGCGCCACTCCTGACAGGAAGCGCTCCCTGGACCTTTTTTTGTCCGGCCTAAATTAAGCCATTCGTTTCGTCGCCCGTCTCACTCGTAGTCTGCCAAATTTTCTCTTTTCATACCTTATCGTCGATCAGTTCATTTAATCTTTCCTTGATTTCCCTTACACTAATCCCGTTTTCTGCGGCTGTCGGTCGTCAATTGCGCGACGACAGCATTTCGCCTCCACTCTCCCTCACTCCCCGTCTTGCCATCCCGCCCGGCGCACGAGGGATTCCGGAAGATCACGGTTGCAGCTGAATCGATCACCGAACGGGGAACTTGAGTCGAAAAGAGACCATTCAAGATGAGTGTGAGTCGCATGCGCCGCCGTGCACCCCCCTGCATGGACAAGCCGTTGGAGTCCGCTTCCCGCATCGTCTCTTAAAAATCTGATTTCGAAGACCATCAATGCTAACGCCCGGTTTGAATCAGTACAATAATCAACAAGGTGGTTACGGGGCGTACAACCCCTATGGCCAGCAGGGCGGCGGTTATGGAGGTCAGCAGGGTGGTTATGGAGGTCCTCAGGGTGGTTACGGAGCTCCGCAAGGCGGCTATGGGGCTCCGTACCCGGACGTGGAGCAAGGAAATGGCAGCTATGGTGAGATAGTTCTCAATGGACCGATCTAATCGAGCGCCATGCTAATTGGGATGTCGCAGAAATGGGGGCCGTCAATAATACCACGTACATCCTGAACAAATGCAAGGAAATCAACGATGGGATCCAGGAAGTGCGTGCGAAACGGGAAGGCCGCCTTGCCCAAGCCCAACACCAGTTGCTCGATTCCAGCACGGGTAAAGAGGACGTCGCCGCACGCCAGAATCTCGACTACGTTGAGGACGACATTAACAACACATTCCGTTACTTGCGCGATGTCATGAAGAAAGTGAAGCAGACCCCCGGGTCGGGTGATTCGCGAGTGCAGACGCAGATCGATGTGACCAGCCGCAACCTGCAGCGGGAGATTCAGGCGTATCAGAAGGCGCAGTCAGAGTTCCAGAAGCGCCTCCAGGAACAAGTGCGGAGGCGCTACGAGATTGCCAACCCCGATGCAACTCCGGAGCAGATTGAGCAGGGAGTTCAGAATGTGCTCCTGGGCCAGGAGCAGAGCTTCCAGGTGAGTTGCACATGTGCGGCAGTGTAGTCCGCGCAATTACTGACCAATGTAGGTCACGGGCACCCGAACGCG
This sequence comes from Thermomyces lanuginosus, assembly GCF_041956635.1. Classification (NCBI taxonomy): domain Eukaryota; kingdom Fungi; phylum Ascomycota; class Eurotiomycetes; order Eurotiales; family Trichocomaceae; genus Thermomyces; species Thermomyces lanuginosus. The sequence goes on along the minus strand of NW_027192362.1, from coordinate 431,244 downwards.
GCAGGCCAATGATGCACGGCAGGCGGCTCTGGAGCGGTCTGCTGCTATTCGAAAGATTGAGCAAGACATGATCGAACTGGCGCGATTGTACGAGGAGGTCGCCGAGCTGGTACAACAACAGGAGCCGGCAGTCGAGCAGATCAACCAGGGCGCCCATGACGTCGTGGAGAACGTCGACAATGCCAACAAGCAAATCGACCAAGCCATTGTCAGCGCACGGAATGCGCGCCGATGGAAGTGGTACATCCTCATTGGCATCAGTAAGTCGTTCCCAATCCTTCGAGACAACCAAATACTGAGCTAACTTTGCAGTTCTCATCATTGCCATTATTGTCGGTATTTCCGTTGGTGTCACTCAAGCCAACAAGGCAGCGTCGGGATCGTAAAGTAATCCTGGGTTGTGACTCCCACCAGTTCCATCTCGCATGCGTTCGACACCCCCGAGCCCAATGCGCTCGACTGTACAGGTTATTGCTTACTCTGTCTCTATTTCCAGCTGATGAGCTTTTGTTCTCGCGTTCGTTCGGTGTCTAATTCCCCTCGTGTTTGCTCGTTTGTCTACTGTGTGTCCATAATAGTCGCTTTCTTTATAGATTGTGCGCGGTTGTTGAAAGGCCAATGCAAAAACATGACGCTTGTGCTTTGCGGTCCTTATCGTGTTCTGGTGATTGCACAATATTGTCTAATCAAAGGTTTTATCGGCATAGGATTTCATAATAATAACGTCTACTTTTCTTTTTTATGTACAATCATTTCATACCTATTAACCTATTGAGGAATCATGATTGCTCCTGCTGCCTCTGCGCCAACCGTGCCTCCTCCTCCGGAGTTCTGGTCAGCAGCTGAAGAGCATGGATCCCACCCTCGCGACTCATTTCCTCCTTGAGGAGGTTATAAACTAGTCGATGCCGAGCAGGTTGAGGTTTGGACTCGAACGCGGATGATACGATGGTGACACTATCAAGAAACAACCATCATTAGTTTTCAATTTTCCGCAAAAAGAGACTAAGTGGCGACGGACTGAAAGTGTGTCTCTTTAGACTTGACGCCTTGCATCGGCGCATGATGGGCATGGAGATGGGAGTCGTTGCGAATGATGAGGGTTGTCGGGGAGAATGCTTCGGTGATCTGTAATATGAAACCGGTTAGATCAGCTCCGGGTCAAAGAAAGAGCTTCAGGCTTGGAGAGCTCGAATGCGACAGAAGAAATGAACCTTTTGTCGAATTGCATCCTCCACCGGGGTTTCTGACGTCGAGGTTGACGATGCCATTCTTGTAAATGCCGGGGTCCGAGTCAAGAAGAACCGGGGCTGCACGAGGGATCTCGCGCCGCGGACAAACATGGGGTTCAAAAAAAAAAATGAATGACGTCCTCGAGTCGGGTGTTCGGGATCGATTGATTGACTTGATGGAATGGCTTTGGCGTCGAGGTTGATAGAAGTTATTTCTGGTTATCAACTTTGGGGTTGCTTCCGATGACATCAGGTTATGAACCAGGTTACAATGGAGCCCTTCATTGGCCTATCAGCTTGCTTTTTCTCCAAGCTCCGTCCCCCAAAAGATCCAAGTACTTTATCGTGATCAGCAACATCAAAATCAAATGACCAGAATGTTTCTGTAGATGAGCCGAATACATTGAAAAAGAAATGTTTCTGCTCCGCACACAATTCGCGGCCAGCATATCGCGTCCGCGGAGCTATCTGAGGCTATGTTCTCAATGCCAAAGGAAATTCTTTCCGCGCAATAGGGCATTTTCTACCCTTCCAGATATACCCATCTTCAAGGCTCTACAGAGCCATGACCCGGCGCGCCTTGCCATTGTTCACAGCAAATCGAACCGGTCGTTCACTTACGGCAGCCTCGTCGCCGATGTGCTGCAGTCCAAGGAACGGCTGGCTGAGAAGCAACCCGCCGGGTTATCCGGTCAACGGGTTGCTTTTCTGGCAGAGAATAGCTATGATTACGTCGGTTCGTGGCTTTTACTCTTTCTGTTTATTCTATCGAATGGTGCTGACATTGACAGTGATGTTGCTGTCTATCTTGGCAAGTGATGCTATTGCTGTCCCCCTCTCACCGGCCTTTCCGGTGCCGGAACTGCAGTATGTCATTGATCATTCCTCGCCGTCTGTTCTACTGTCCACGGAAAGATTCGCGGACAAGGCGCGCGAGATCTATTCTGCTGGGCTGCAGGCCGAGCCGTTGCTCGACGTGAGGTCGAAGATCAGCGCGGGATCTTCATCCACCAACCCCGTTTCGCTCACGAGCCTGCATGAGCCTCAAGGCGGCTTAATGCTGTATACATCCGGCACAACGAATCGCCCGGTATGTTCCAAAGATCGGCAGGATCATGAACCGGCAGTATTACTAATAAAATGTAGAAAGGGGTGCTTATTCCACAGTCGGCGTTGACTGCGCAGTCACTGTCTCTTATCGAGGCGTGGAAATACTCACCGCGGGACCACCTGCTACATCTCCTGCCACTGCACCACATCCACGGCGTTGTCAATGCACTGTTGACGCCCCTGATTGCGGGGTCAGCGATAGAGTTCATGTTTCCTTTCAATCCGGAAGCGACTTGGCGTCGACTAGCTGCACCGTTTCTACCAGAAGGCTCTAATAGGTCAGTGATTACGTTCTTGACAGCAGTGCCTACGATCTGGAGTCGACTTTTGGGCTCCTTTCCGGATCTTCCGTCGGATGTTCAGACGGCGGCCAAACAAGCCATCTCGCCGGCGAACCTCCGCCTGAACATCTCGGGTTCAGCGGCGCTCCCCGCGCCAACGAAGAAGGCCTGGGAGGAACTCAGTGGCGGCAATGTGCTGCTCGAGCGCTTTGGCATGACTGAAGTGGGGATGGCCATCAGCTGCGGGTTGGATTTCCGCGACCGCGTTGACGGCAGCGTAGGGTGGCCGCTGCCGCATGTGGAAGCGCGTCTGTGGGATTACGAAAAGAACGAGGTGATCCGGCCGGGCGAGGAGGTGGACGAGAACGGGCGGGAACGCGTGGGCGAGATCCAGCTGCGTGGACCTACGATCTTTAAGGAATACTTCCGGAATGAGGCGGCGACCGAGGAAGCATTTGTCGATGATAACGACGGCAAGGGCCGCTGGTTCCGAACGGGAGATGATGCGGTGCGACGGCCGGTGCCAGGCAGTGGACAGGGCAGCAGCGGTGATTGGGCGCAGGGGCCCATGTACTTTATCCAGGGGCGTCGCAGCGTGGATATCATCAAGATCGGAGGAGAGAAAGTGAGCGCGTTGGAGGTCGAGCGGGAGCTCCTGTCTCTGTACGTGCGAAGATAACCCGCCGAAAGCAGCAGCAGAGAGCTAACGGATGGTAGGCCGGAGATTATTGAAGCTGCCGTGGTCGGTCTTCCGTCCGAGCAATGGGGTCAGAGGGTTGCGGCCGTCGTGGTCCTGGATCGTACGCGGGTCGGTCCTTCCTGGGGGATTATGGACCTGCGGCGTGCATTGAAGGGACGACTAGCCATGTCGAAGATCCCGACCAAGGTGAAAGTGCTCGAAAAGATCCCGCGCAATGCCATGGGGAAAGGTGAGAAGATCCATCTTCTTGATCCGCGAACCTCCTTTACTAACCGATGCAGTGAACAAGAAGATGCTGGTCAAGGAGGTATTTGGAGGATCGTAGCTCGACCGCTCATCCGCTCTACGCGCGGCCGGATCATTAGTGTCGTGAGTGAAGCTGATGTACGATATATGTAGGATTCCCTCTTGTATTATTATATTCCTAACGCCGATTGTATGTACGGAGCACAGCTCTTTTTCTCGGCATCTGATGCCTGCGCAATGCTGACGAATGCAGTTCCTGTTCCTGGCGGATAAAAGATCTTCCTCGGCTGGGTGAACCCTCAGTTTCAAAACAAGACATTCCGAGACTCTGATAGGAACATTTCCTGCGCCAAGACTGCATGCATGAACCTCACCAAACTCCTTCGGGAAAATTCTCTCCATCACACCAATCAGACCACATAAACCCAATCGAGCCCGCCGGTAACGTGCAGGCGTTCCATTATATTCAGCCAATAAGAGGCGGGATGCCCCTGACTCGTGTACAAATGAAATCTCGATCTGGACTTGTTGGCGCCCGCAACGTGTTTGGCCGGCCGGCCGTTACGGTGGACGCCCCTTGGGCTGGCGGTCTGTGAAGGAGCAACTCTTCCGGGCTGTACGGCTTTGCGGCACGGGATGAATGGGTCTTGGCTGCCAGCATGGCCATTGCCTGACAATGGGCCTGATCCCATTGTCACAACAAAGAGAGGACAATTCATTGGTCGCCCCGGCAGTCAGGTAATCATCCACGTACACACACACACACACATACACACACATGCCTCGTTCGAAGCCCTACAGAAATGAGGACGCAGAGTGGTAGATTGCGGTCGTGGCCGAAGCCGGAGCAAAAACAGTCGGACTCCGTTCTGGAACCACCGTGCAAAAACGACCAGGGGGACCGTTTGGGGAGGGAAAAATCCCTGGGCAATTCTGGCCCCTGCAGTAGATGATTCCTGCCGACATGGGTTTGGTGTAACCGCCACCCAAAGCAACCTTTACTCTGCAGAGTTTGGCGGCGTTACTTGTCCGTCACAGTCAACCCACTCGCCCTCCCCTGGCGCCCAGAGGTCCCTCTTTCCCACCTTTTTTAAAAGAATCCTCTTCCTCTCTTCTCGTTTCCTTTAGCTCCCCAGATCTTCGATCGCTGTCGTTCCCGGTTGACGCCGATTACATTCGTTTCAAAGCGATCTCTACAAGAGTCCAGTCACTCTTTTCTAATCACACACACTCTCTCTCTTCCTACCGACCGAACCGTCTTCCTCTTTCCCGTCATATAAATCACATCCGTCACAATGCGGTTCTCTGCTGTCGCTGTCGCTGCCCTGGCCACCGGTGCTCTGGCCCACTGGAAGAAGCCCGTCGACGATATTGAGTCGTCGGCGTCCTTGTCTCTGCCGGCCCCGACTGGCCCGGCGCCGTCGTCCTCTGCTGTGGTTCCGCCGGCTGAGTCGTCCTCCGCTGCGCCGGTGGAGAGCACGGCTGCTCCTTCCGTGACCACGGAGGTCATTGATGTCTACACGACCGTTTGCCCGGGTGCGACGACCCTGACTCTGGGCACTCAGACCTACTCTGTGACTGGCGTATGTATTCCCAAATCCTCAAAAATATACATATCTTTTGGCTAACGGGTATATTAGCCCACCACCATCACCGCCACCGGCCCGTTCACTGTGACTCGTCCTCTGGTGACGGAGACCCTGACCATCTGCAACGAGTGGTATGTACCAACTTCTTTTTTTTTTTTTTTTGGGTAGTGAAAAAAGAGAAGCTAAGATGTATAGCCCTTCTGCCCCCGCTGGCACCGGCAACATTCCTGCTCCTCAGCCCACCGACGTCAGCCCGACTGGTCCGGAGGGCCCGGCCTTCACCGGCGGCGCTTCGTCCGTCGTGGCCGGCGCTGGTGCTGGTCTGGCCGCTGTCTTCGGTGCTGCCGCCCTCCTCCTGTAATTTCCTTCCCTGGAGGACTGTACATTATTACTCATGACGCTTGAATGAGTGATACGATCGGGCATTTTCCCATGGAGGGGAGGTAGCATATTCTGCTTTTTACTTGTCAATTCGCTTTGTTTTTTTTACTGAGCCTGTGCATATCTATTTTGCCTAGTATATATTAGTTAAACTGGGGCAAGGTCCCGGATTTGAATTGCTTGTGTTTATCACTTATCAGTCCTTCTTGGTATTCAAAAGTAGATTTGTGAATACATCCTTCTAAAGTACAATCCAAGACCCCTAGATCATCGATCTTACAGCCTCGCCTTAACCTTCTCCGACGAGAAATACTCCCGGACAACCTCCCTCGCCGCCCGTACCACCTCCGCATCCTCCACCGTTGGCGGCACACTCACCGCCGCATCAAACTCCCCCCGCGTGGCGTTATCGACAAGCTCGCGCAGCACACGCCGCAGGGTTTTTCCGCTGCGTGTCTTGGGGATAATCCCGACACCCTGGATAATCCCGCCCAGGGACGCAATGGGGCCGATCTGCGTGCGAACCAGCGAGTTGATCTCGTTGAAGAGCGCGTCGGGTGCGCGGGCCGGAAGTCGCTGTTTGTTGTTGCCTCCTCCAGTGGGAGGGTGTTTGGGGGTGATAAAGGCAAATGGGACGTGGCCTTTGATGGAGTCTTGTTTGGGGACGATGCTGGCTTCGCCGACAAAAGGGTGCATTAGGATGGCTTGTTCGATGGCGCCTTGGTTTTTTTTTTTTTTTTTGGTTAATTCCTTGGGTGTCAAGTAAAGTGTGATGTAGAGGGAAGCTTACCAGTGCTGAATCGATGCGCCGCGACGTTGATGATATCGTCCGACCGCGACATGACATTGATGTAGCCGTCCGCGTCGACATACCCCGCGTCGCCGGTGTCGATCCACCGCCCATCGAAGCGCTTCAGATAGCCCTTGTAGAACCGCTCCTCGTCGTTGAATAGCGTCGTGAACGCCGTCGGTGCCAGTGGGATGCCGAGCACGATGTTGCCCATTGTGCCGCGCGGGACTTCCTTGCCGTTGTCGTCGACGATGCGCACGTCGAAACCGGGCATCGGCTTGCCCGCCGAGCCAGGTTTGATTGCAAGGGGTGCCGCCGCAGGTGAGCCCTGCTTCTTGTCCGTCAATCCCTCCTCGGCATGCTGGGCGATACCCGTAATGGGTGAGCCGACTTCCGTAGACCACCAGTGATCCACGACCTGGGCACCCGGAGCGCCATACTTGCTCAGCAGAGTCTGGAACGTCTCGACGATGCTGGGCTCGCTGCGCTCGCCCGCGAGGAACAGCGACCGCAAGGTTCGGAGAGCCCCGCGCTTGCCAGACTCTTCAAAGTACTTATTCTCGGGGTCATCCTTGCGGATTGCTCGCAAAGCCGTGGGTGCTGTGAACATGACGTTCACTTTGTTCCGCTCCACTACGCGCCAAAAGGCCCCCGCGTCCGGAGTGCCCACGGGCTTTCCTTCGTACAGAACAGTCGTTGCGCCGACCATCAGCGGCCCATACAGGATATACGAGTGTCCAACTACCCAGCCCATGTCCGACGCGGTAAAGATGACATCTCCGGGGCCCCTGACCCCAAAGAGATATCGGATCGACAGAATCAAGCCCACGGCATGGCCGCCTGCTTCTCGCACGACACCCTTCGGCAGGCCAGTGGTGCCTAGAAATCGTCAGCAAATTCAATTCCTTTACGTCGAGTTTATCGGGTTAACCTTACCACTAGTGTAGATGACATACAGCGGATCAGTACTCTTCACTGGCACCGGATGCGCCTTGACTCCTCGCTTCCGAGCATCTTGGACGAGCTCCTGCCAGTCGCGCTGACCACTCGCGTGATCCAACTTCCCCCATCCAAGCTCCGGTCGCTGCCAGATAAGAACTTTCTCAGGCTTGCTAGCACTCAGCTTAATTGCCTCTTCAACCATCGGCCGATACGGCAAGGGTCCCTTTGTGCCTTCAATCCCGCACGACGCCGTCAAGACGGCGCGGGGTCGGGCCGCCTCGATGCGCTGGGCCAGCGACGGCGCCGCAAACCCGCCGAACACGGCAGAATGGATCGCGCCGAGCCGAGTAATCGCCAGAGCCGCAAAGAGGACAGCAGGAATCATCGGCACTGATCATCCATCACCAATTGCAACCCCCGAGTCAGCGTCGCATCCCAACATAATGTTACAGTTGTATGCATGTGTGAGGGGAAAAAAGAAAAAAAAAGACTTACTGTAGATAACCACCACATCTCCCTTCCTCACCCCTTGCTCATGAAGCACGCCGGCAAGCACTTCCACCTCCTCGAGCACCTGGCGATAGGTGTACGTTTCGCGCCGACCGCTGACGGGCGACTCCCAAATGATGGCGACATTGTCCCCGCGCCCCTCACGCACATGCCGGTCGACGCAGTTGTAGGTGGTCGAGAGTTCCCCGTCCGGGAACCAGCTCCAATGGTCATGCGTGGTACCCGATGGGAGGGTCTTCTTCTGCCGCGAGAGAGCCCGCGAGGGCCGGGTATGCCAGGTAATGGCCTGGGCATGGTGTTGCCAAAAGGCCTCGGGATCACGAATTGACAGCTGGTGGACGATGTCTTGGGGATGTGCCATATTTCCCGAGGCAAATAATCTACAACTGAACCCTCCTTTTTGGGCGTAAGGTAATCAATCGGTCGAATCGGTGCAAACTGATTTATTATGACGCTAGTTTAAAAGAATAAACAAAAGGAAAAAGACCCAACGACCAGGAAATTGGATACATGGAAAAAAAACCCAAAATCCTGAAGCTCTAATTCTCATCTTCGGTAAAATAAATCGTCCAGGGTTCGGACGCCGGGGAGGATAGGGGTAAGGGAACCTCCGTACGTCCAGTCAAGGTGTCGACACCCTCAGCTCTCTCTCTCTCTTCATGCCAATTGGCATTTCCCCGCGGCGATCCACACCCACTTACCTCCGCACGTAACCGCACGTAAATTGACCTTCCTCTCTGGGAAAAAGTTCATTGATGAGTCAGCAACTCCTGACGGCCAGCCCCTTCGGACCCTGCCAGGGTCCCATGGAGAATCCTGGTCCTGAGAGTAGCCGATTTCCGAGAAACCGTTAGGAATTCCTCGCTCGTTAAGGCGTCATTTCCGGTGTAAAACGGACTGGAAACTGCTCATGTCGAAAGAAATCGGCCCATCATATACTCCGTACACACCAGTATGTACAATTTTGGCAGTCAATGGAACAACGCGACATGCTTCGATTCCAATTATCAACATGCCATTGGTCAAAGCTGTCAAGATAGGGGGTATCTCTTCAAAGACTGTATGTGCAGCACGCTGAATGAATTCCACAAAACATGGATTTTTTCTTTTTTTTTCTCTTTTTCTTGCTTTTCCCTCGGGTCAGCCAACTGGTCCCCGGCCAGTCCTCCTCTAACCTCCCTCATCCTCCGCTCTATAAATGAATGCACCACAATGCCCTTCCCCCCCAGATTTTTGAAACCATTCGACGGCGAATCACCAGGACACCGGAACGGAAATTGCGATCGTAGAAAGGAACGACGGCGGGAAGGCAGGTCGCCACGCGGGCAAGGTCATCAATAGGAAATATAAGTCGATAACCAATGTACGCAACCCTCCACAGTTATCAAGAAAACGTCGAACGTGAAATGGAGACTGGAAATAAAAAGGAAGAGCAAGGAAAATAGCCAAACGACCATCACAGAATGACGCATTTCTTCCGGTGTGCCCGCGGTCGATCCGCACGGAATGATCGAGGGTAGTCGCCCCCATCGCGGTCCCGGAAACCGCCCGACCCGAATCCGGTGCCACGCCGATCTTGTATCCGGCCGCCTTGTTGTTGTTGTTGGCGCTGCGCTCGAAGCATCCGAACGACGTCGTAAAAGGCCTTCTCGACGTTGATGCAGTTTTTGGCGGACGCCTCGACAAACTCGCATCCCAGCTCCTTTGCCAACGAGGCGCCCTCTTGCGCCGACACTGCGCGTTCAACAGCCTTGTCACTCTTGTTCCCCACCAGCATGATCGGGATGGGCCCGGGGCTGCTCTGCCCCGAGCCCAGATAGCCGCCTCCGGACGGCGACCCGGAGTTCGCGGACTCCTTCACCATCTGAATCTGCTGGTAGAACTTGGGGATGCGGTTGAAGGACGCGCGGGACGTGATGCTGTACACCAAAACGAAGCCCTCTCCATCTCGAATCCACTGGTCGCGCAGCGCTGTGTACTCCTCCTGGCCCGCAGTGTCCAACACTTCCAGCATGCATGACTGCTGGTCAATCACAACCTGCTTGCGGTACGAGTCCTCGATGGTGGGGTCGTAGGTCTCGACGAAGTGGTTCAGACAGAGCTGCCCAGCATTATTAATTAGCGGTTCGATCTCGCGCGAAATCGGCTGCGCATGCAGAAACGAACCTGGATTGTCAGAGCAGTCTTGCCCACACCTCCGTCGCCCAGCACCACCAGTCGATACAAAGTCATTTTACCGGACATTTTGGCGGTAGTCGTTTCTGAGCGTCTCTATGGCCAAACAGACAAGAGAATGGGAAGCTCCCAAGGTGTGCGATCGGGGAACAGACGAAAGCCGCCGCTGGACCACCGGAGCGACGTGATTGGCGAGAGACAAGCGCAAAAGTGGAGTTTATACACCACGAGAGACAAGTGGGAGTGCCGAGATCGACCCGGGATGTGGATTATTGCCCTTGGCCCAAGCTGATCGAAGGATTTACCTGGAAGCGAGGAGAGAAAAATGTCAATGAGGGGGTTCAGACAGATCACGTCGAGAGGCCGCTGGTCGGCGCGGAAGAGTGATGTTGCAAACCGACCTTGCTGAGGTAATCATAAGAGCAGCAGAGGTGAGGTTTGGATGATTCACACGCAGAGAAAGAAAGGTGGGGATTCACAGGACGCAGAGTGGTTCTCGAAACCAAAGACAACCAGGGATATTCCTCCGTTCCCAGGCAACTTGGCAGCGTTGGGGTCCGAAGATGAATTACCACCCGGTCACTTATGCCCTTGCCTTCGGAGGATCAACAGCGTCAGCGGGCGGTGTGCGGAAAAGGCGCGTAGGGTGGTAGTAGCCAAGGGACGGCCACGAGATCGGTGGGAATCTGACAGGCGGTCAAGGGAGCAAATGTTGTAGTAATGGAGTATTGCACAGAGGGAAACTCCTCGGCCGCCGAGGGGGGCAAAATTTTTGAGAGGCTGGGAGGGAAGAATGGAATTGTGCGCAATTCGAAGCAGATAGATGAATGGCACCGAGAGGCTGCAGAGTCGGGAATGGGGACCAAAAAAATGGCACGAAATTTACCTACCGGCCGTAGTAACCTTCGTAGGGGAATAGGGACTGCTTCAGGGTAGGAAGGCTCAGGAAGGGAAGAACAGAAGGGCAAGCATAATCTAGGGATTTCACGGTGCCTGAGAATAACCGCAGGAGCAAGAGCAGGAGCACGACGCAGGCGGGGGAAATTGGCAAGGACGAACGTGCTGAGAGCGGAAAACGCCCTCCATCGTCTTTTTGGTGAGCCTATTCTGTTCTTGTCAAAACGACTGGAAAGCGCGGGAGGTTTTAACTTCCCGGCCTAAAAAGCGACTTTGCGGTTCCTGCGACAAGATTAGTCGATCCAAGACTCCGTGGCGACCGGGTCGAGGAAGAGACCCGACGGCGCCCCTCCACAAATCCACCGCGCGGTCGGTCCAGATGCCTCCTCTCACGCGCCGAGAGCCAGAGACTAGAGAGGGAGAGCCCCAGTAGAGCAGGTAGGTTTTTTTTTTTTTTTTTTCCCCATCATTCGGCCTATTTGCTCCGTACTGTAAGTAGTCTACCTCCTGCTGCAAATATCCTTTGAAAATTGAGATTGCCTTCCCAGAGGGAATCCAACAGCGCATTCGAAACGGGAGGATCCCTATGCCTAATGCTCCTACACACCCTACAATCTCCGTCGAAAACTGCGCTATCGACTCTGCAGTTTCTCTCTATCAACAATCGACAGATTACGGAGGAATTTTACCGCGATGCAGCTGCAGCCATCCCTGGGACGGGTCATTGAAACCAATGAGCCAATTGTTTGGTTTCGGCGCTAGAACTTAGCTGCTCCAGTAGGTAACCTAACCTACTAGCAACTAGCAGCCAGCCGAAGACCCGAACGACCGACCCAGTTTGCCCCGCCGACTAGGCCATTGACGGATGGACGGCGTGCTTGGACGGTGGAGCTGGTACGAGCGAGTCCTCCCTCCTCCCGTTCGGGAGGAGTGTTAGGGTCCTCTTCCTCTTTTGGGACAACTGGCATAAGAACGCGTCTGGGTGGCATTACTTGGAAGGCGAGCTCTGCCGGCAAGCTGTCCTGAAGCTTGGAGAAAAAGACCAATCTGCTTGAATTACGAACAAGTTAAAACGATGATGAAAAAAAATGTGGCTCTGATCCCAGGTGGTGGTGTTGGTATTTCCAGCCATCATTAGTCTATATTGCCTGGACCACGACATGGTTACAGAGATTGCAACCAACGATGCAAACGCCCTGCTTTGCTTTTTTTTTTTTTTTTTTTTTTTTCTTCATTTGCCTGCCGGGGAAGCAATAGAATGTTGCCCGTCAGGAGATTGACAGGATACTGGAGACGGATAAGGGAGGGACGCTGAGCTTCCAATACCCATGCACGGAGCACACCGTGGCACGATGCCCTCTAAGGCAGGTAGGGCCAGCACAAACCACAAACCACCCAAGACCATCGAACCTTGCTCCTCCCATCGAAACCATGTAGAATCCCGGAGAATCGCTCCTCATTCTTCTTCCATGTCATGATCTGAGACCAGCGAGACCCTTTTACCGTGAAAGGTACTCGCCAGGCTCTGCCCTTGCACTTGTAGCAACCGACCAGCGGAAGATTTGTCGAACGGAAAGCATCGGTTTCGTGAGTAAACAACATTACCGAGATCGTTGGCTGACGTACTCCATACATACGAGGTCACGGGTTGATCACATTCAAGCGCACTCTGCAAGATATAGACAAATGGCTTCAACGATCGCCCAACTGCACTCTTTATTGGCCATCTCGGAGGAGCTCAAATGAAGATCTCCCTGACATATATGCGGTGTACTCCATTTGTAGCTCCGAATAACAGCAAGTTGCAGCGGGAGAGGGAGCCGCAACCCGCAGCGGTCCGCGAAACTTCAGGGTTCAATCACCCCCAGCCCGTTTTTAATTTCCAGATTCCAGACCTTTCAGACAGATAGGATGTGCACACAAGCTCTTTGACGTCGACCTTGACATGGATATTGATTTAACTTGTCACTTTCCAAGAACCCAAGTTTCAACCTTAATTTGCCTTTTCGAAAAGAAAAAAACTCATTTCGAGTCGTCCCCGGCTTCCCATAGGCCCGATTGGCGACTGAAGTGAAAAATTAGGCGACTTGATTCGTTAATCGCGAAAAAAAAAGACCAGATCAAATTACCGACGAATGGCTTGGCCTAACAAGTCGGAGATGATGCATTGTGAACTGCATGGCGCCACCATCATCACCATGCTAAATCGTTGACAGCTGTGTTCTTACTCGTCACAGGCACTTAGTTATGCAGCTGAACGGTCCTTCCAGATCCAGAGAGCAGCGCCGCCGCAACAGCCGCCATTTCAATTGATTGATGTAATCCTGTTCAAAGATGGCAAATGCTTCTATGTATGCCCTTGTCCAGACCTGCAAGGTCTGAGCAAGGAAAAAGAGAAAAGAACCCATGTCTCAACAACTCAACCCCCTCCCCTTCGAACCCACAAAAAAATTCGAAAACTGTAGGAAAAAAAAAAAAAAAAACCGCAAGACAGGCGAACATTGGTGGCGTGAGTCCGTGCTTGATGGGCAGGGAAACCGGTTTGACAGCTTCTACCGTCCGCTGTCTCCCGACTGTCAAAAAGAAAAAAAAAAAAGCGGCCCGTCGCCTGTCAGGCCCATCGGAAATCTGGGCGGTTTGATCCGCAGCATCCGCTTCGATCAGTTCATTTTTGTTGGTTCAATATGCCATGGTACCCTGGTACGAATTCTCCGTATTTGAAATCTTCATTTTTATAAACTTTAATTGGTCAAATCAAATGGACTAAACGTAATATTGATCTTATCGTATGGCTACTTTCTATAACAGGAAGTGATGTGCTCAGAAAAGGTAACTCAAATACATGAAACATACAGAATAAAATACAATAATACGCTCCCCTCGTTACTGTTCTCCGTTGGACCGCATGAAAGTTATTATCGTCCTCTCGGACCATCGGTGATTCGGCCATTCGGTTTTTGCTCAATGGGCTTTTCATTCCGACGAAATTGAGCTGATCTGAGAGTACGTACTTTTGCTGGGCTTGTAGGCTAACTTACGGCGTACTTGAGTTCGTGCTAGAATCATCAGAGCATCGATTGGAGTGGTCATCTATCCCAACCTTCCAAGTTGTACAGGCGTAAAAAGAGAAATCACAGCGTTAACAGAATATTCATTTATAATCATCCGTTATTCCTTCCACGGCAAACTAAACGTCCCAACCCAGTCTTCAACCTCCTGTCGTAACAGTACAATCTCTGGAATGTCATCGCCATTGCCCACGTACTCGGTGAACACCTTGAGACTGCCTGCGTTCTTGCGGCCCTGCGACTCGGCGTTCTCCCTCGCTGCCTTGTCAAGCTTCTGCGTGATGGTCACCGCCCGGTCGACAATGTCGGCCACTCGGCGGAAGTCGTCCGGCTGGAAGCCGCGAGATGTCATCGCCGGCGTGCCCAGGCGGAGACCGCCCGGCTTGAGCGCCGACTTGTCACCCGGGACCGTGTTCTTATTCGCCGCAACGGCGCAGAGCTCGAGGACGCGCTCCACCCGGGCACCGTCCACGCCACGGTTTTTCAGGTCAACCAAAACAAGATGGTTATCGGTGCCGCCAGAGACGATGTTGTAGCCCAGCCCACCGTCGCTGACGGGCTTGCCGAGCCGTTCAGCCAGCGCCTTTGCGTTTGCAACCACCGTCTCCTGGTAGTTGCGGAACTCCGGCGTCTGTGCCTGTTTCAAGGCTACAGACAGCGCCATGATGGTGTGGTTATGAGGACCACCCTGGTGGCCGGGAAACACCGACGCATTGATAGGCCCTTCCAAATCGTACATTTCCTGGTTTCCTTTCTTGTCGGTCCGGCGGACACCCTTTCGGTAGAAGATCATGGCTCCTCGGGGTCCCCGCAGCGATTTGTGAGTTGTCGTCGTAACGACGTCGGAATACGGGAACGGCGACGGAATTACACCAGCGGCCACCAACCCCGAGATATGGGCCATATCGGACAACAGATACGCTCCGATAGATTCAGTAATCTGCCGCATCCGGGCATAGTCAATCAGCCGGCTGTATGCGGACGTGCCGGCCACAATCAGCTTCGGACGGTAGAGCAGTGCCAATTCCTCCAGGGCATCGTAGTCGATCAGTCCCGTCGACTCATCTAGTCGGTATGGGACTGTTTCAAAGTACTTGGAGACGAACGAAATCTTCTTGGTAGGAGTTTGATATCCATGTGACAGGTGACCGCCATGGGGCAAATCCAGCCCCATGATGCGGTCATGGGTGTTGAGAAGTGCCGAATAGGCGTATAGATTTGCCGGAGAGCCGGAGAGCGCTGCAATTGTCAGCTACCATATCCGGATCAAGGTATCCGCTGGCACCCACGTTGCACGTTGACTCCCCACTCTTCCGGATTCAGATTAAAGGCTTCCAATGCACGTTGTTGACAGAGCCTCTCCGATTCGTCGATAAACTCATTTCCACCGTAATAGCGAGCGCCGGGATATCCTTCGGAGTACTTATCTGGGTGTACGTCAGCCGCCTGTAACGAAGGTACTGTGCATCGGTCCACTTACTCTGCATCACACTCCCCAGCGCATCCAGCACGGCCTGGGAAGTAAAGTTCTCCGAAGGAATAAGATTAATGAAATGCTTCTGTCGGTTTTTCTCCTGCAATTCGTCAGACGCGATGTCAGGCTTGAGGGTCGACCTCGACAATGCCAACCTTTTGGAGGATATTGAAAGCCTCAGGGTCGGACTCTTCGAGACTCGCAGAAAGCAGCTGCACGCGAGTCAGTTAAACAATGTCTTCGAACCCTAACGCATTGACGCACCCTCAGCTGTCCATCCTGAGTATCGCCGGAGACATTGCGCTTTTGCAGCATGAACCTTGAACCCAAGCTCAATGGCTGCTGCGATAAGCGGCGCGGCGCAGCTCTGGAGCTCCCCGCCCACAGCAGCCTTGAAGCCGATCGACCGAGAGACATGATGGGCAAACAGACCGCAACCTAGAACTCAACAGTGCGACCTGATCACCTTGATCAGCAACGATATCGGGGGTTTAAATGATTAGGGCACGCGGCGCCTGCTCCGCGGAGTGATGCTCCAGATCGTGAGAGCTCGACGGTTGTCTGCATTCCGCGGGAAACGGTGACCCATTGCACTATTCCTGTTTTGGACTTAGCGTGTCTGCCGAGCTTTCCCTATCATGCACATCTCAATTTTTGCCCTTCTCTTCTCTCTTCTTCCTACCACACACAACTAAATCCAAGATGAAGAGATGGCCTTTACGGCATTGCAGCTCTCATGGACTGCCGGCTCTATAGCCGGTTATCCGTGGGCGATGCTGAGATGTCCCGGGTCCAAAGCACCATCCACCAAGGGACAATGTGAAATCATCTGATTGGAAATTAGTTGTGTTCTGATTGCGGATCGTGAGTGGAACTTCTACGAGAGGACTACGATATAGGATGGCGGGCTACATGCTTGGATACTTGAATTGTTTATCTCGTCTTGTTGTCGAATAGCCGAATTCTACAATGTTTTGCGACAAGGCCGCCACCTTTTATACCTATCGCGACGAGGATGCCAACCCCGGCCAATCTACACAAGTCAGCGCGGCTCGACCGTTTATCGTTGAATTTCGTACCAAACGTAGTTCTCTCAGACAGCGTCCGGGTCACCTCAACGGGATCCCCTACACGGATCGGAACATCCCCATCGCCTTTGAGGAATCCATATCGCCCAAACACAGGGTTATACTTAGCTCCTTTGTCGACCCGTCGATCCTTGGTTAGCTTCTTATAAACCTGCTCATTTTCCGTCTTGCCGTGCGTCCCTGTCTCGTACGAGACATTGATGCTGACACAGCGAACGCAATTGGACGTTAACACGATTCTGGCGCCAGACTCTCCCACAGCAAGTTCACCCCAAAAGTCTTCTTCCCACGGCATCTCGGCTCCGGACACCACGATGTTGGGCCGGAACTTGGTCACATCCATTTCGTAGCCGTCATCCAATCGAGACGAGACCTCATCCACCGACGTCTCGGACACAACCAAGTAGGCTGCGCAATCCGCAAACGTAAGGACGGTATCATTGTCCGCCTTCTTCCCGAAGAATGGAATAATATTTGAGAGAAGGCCTCCACTGGCATCATTGTGTGCACTGGGAGACATCGATCCCAGTACCTTTCTTCTATTCTGTCCTATATAGGCCAGGATCACAGGGTATCCAAAGCATTCACTGAACCAATCATTATATCGGCTCCCCATGTTGTATCCGACGGTGCTGCTTCGATGCATTGTGATCTCGAGCTCCTCCAGCCCCTCCACGCCGGGCTGCAGCGGCACCTCGAGTGTTTTGGTCCCTTTATTCTCCGACACGGGCGGGATCTGATAGGTGACGATAATCTTCCCATTGGGATCTTCACTATTCGGCAGGATCAAATCTGTGAGAAACAGAGCCATTTCAGGGAAATGAGGAACGTGCATATTCCTCAGTCTCCGGTTTCCCTGGTCGTCTGTTTCGACCTTGAGGAGCATGAAGCAGCGGTCATATGGGAAGCCACTGCGGGTGAGGACCGTCTCGTGGAGAGAACACCCCCGCAGGGATTTGATGGGGTACACGAAGAGCTGCAATGCATGTCAGCGCCTGCTTCGAAAGGACGCGCGCAAACCGACCTGTTTGATTTGCATCTCGTACTTAGTAACAGTGCTATTCAAGTGCACAATCTCGCGAATCTTGCTTGTCGTTGTGTCGGACGATTCTCCGCATCCTCTCTGACTCAGCGGCGGGGAAGCAGCCTAGCCAGCGGAATCGTACTGCATCAGATAAGAACCCAGTACAAACTGTATTTTGTGTTCGATGGCATGAATCTACTCAGTGTTCATGATATGGAATCGATTGGAAAATTGGAGTAGTTGCAGAGATCGGCCAACGCGGCACTTTGAGCCATTGGTAGGCTTCAGGTTAACGAGCTACTCCCGTACAGCTAGCATATTTTGAAGGTACACAGCAGAGAAGAGAAGATACTGGCCACTATCGATAATTTATCGTTGATAATTGAAAACAATGTCGACCTGATATCAGCGGATGTATTTACCTCGGCAAATGCGTCTTTATGCTGGCTCATGTGTTTCAAGATACGATAGAACTAGGTGTTCTGGCCGAGGATGATTGCGTATGGTCCCTGAATATAAATGAAGTACCTACCAAATCACTCTGCATCCTCAGCTTCCACGTTGCTTCTCGAATCATCGAAAGCAAGAAAAATTTTGAACCCATCTACGTGTCGATCAATTTCGCATGCTGGATACCTGCGCGTTTACATCATTCTGTGCTCTGAAGATCGCCGACAGATCCCGCGAACCATGGACTCGGAACCGCTGGAAGGATCCGGTCGGAATGGCTCCCTCAAATCCTGGGAGTCCGGGGACAAACCGACACAGTCCGGATTCCGAACAACGGCACTAAGAGAGTCCTCACATGAACCCCAACAAGAAGAAAATGCAAGGTGACGCCATAAAGAATGGGATCAGATGACGCATTCTGCAGAAGAAATCTTGCACCGCCACAGTGGCTGCCGGGTGAATATCAGCAACTCAACATGCACAGCCGGCCCGGAACTTGATGGGCAGTGGTGATGATTCATTCGCCCGACTTGATAGAAAGATCCCAAGGGCAATTTTTTCCGGATCAAAATTCATCTTCTCCCCGCTCTTGGATGTTGTGCTGAATGAAACAGGTGCCTGAACCCCCCCCCTGATGTGTTTATTATTATCGGCTGTGCTAACCGCGCTTCAAGTCTGGAACTGAGGACCTTAGCCTACTGCCAACTACTGACTAGCGCACGACGATAATACATTTTGAAATCTGTTATAGCGCCGAACCCCTGAATTCTGTTGGAAATCGTCGTGGTCCCGACCATCCGCGTTTTATATTGGGTTCCATCACTCGAATAAGTTACGGTCGCATCCCTCTCCACGCTTCGATCTCACGCTGCGATCCCAGAATCAGCAGCTACCGGCCGCGTGGCAAGCCAGCGCGAGCTGCGCCGCAAACAAACCTCATTCTCGCCATGGAACAGCCGGATGTACCGTTGCGTCGAAAAGACACAACCAAGGGCCCACCCTTGCGGGTGCTCTCCCTCGGTCAGTCTGCATTGTTTGCAATCGCGTCTAGAATTGGAAACTGACGTGCGCAGATGGAGGAGGTGTACGAGGCTACTCGATGTTTATCTTGCTCCAAGAGTTGATGTACCGAACCTTCGTCGAAGAGGAAGGGAGAGCACCCCGTCGGGATGAGATACCGAAGCCATGCGACCATTTCGATCTCATTGTCGGCACCGGTACCGGAGGTTTGATTGCCCTGATGCTGGGTCGCATGCGGATGGATTTGGAGTCTTGCAAGGAAACGTACGTGCGAACGACGAGACATGTGTTCGAGACCGACAAGACGATCGCCGGGATCCCATATCGGTCTACATTGTTTAAGGCCTCGAGACTGGAAGAAGCGATCAAACAATGTGTGCGGGAGCAAACGGCTGATGAGCCAGATGCAAATGGCACGGGGGTGACAAACATGTACCCTAATGTCCGTCCACCCCTCCGGTGGAAGGCAAGTCGTGCCAGCCTCTCTTCGTCGCAAGCACGCCTAGCACAGCCGGCTTACGGGACCTACCGAAGCACCATGCTGAACGGGCTGCCATGGGGAAATCCTGATGCGCCTTTGTACGACCCCCGAGAAAATCGATGTAAAACGTGAGTGCATATTCCCTTTGATATTCTTGGCGATTCTTTTACTAATTTGGAAAATAGGGCTGTGACGGCCGTCTACAAAGGCTCGAAGAATGGTACGCCGGCAACTCTGCTGCGGTCGTATGACTCCCGGAAGGAGCCACCTCCTGAATTCAATTGTACGATCTGGCAGGCAGGACGAGCGACGTGCGCGACGCAGCTGGCATTCAAACCGATCCAGATCGGCCAGCATGTATTCATCGATGAAGGCGCAGGGACATACAATCCCGCACCGCTAGCGCTGGACGAGGCGGTGATAAATGAGTGGCCAGGCCGAGAAATCGGCGTGTTTGTCAGTGTCGGCACTGGAAAGCGCCCACCAGGAAGCCATCGACATCATGAATGGTGGGAGGATTTTGTCGGTGATGCGCTGGGCTCGTTTGCCGAAGCTCGGCGGCGGTTACTCTCGAAAATCGACGGCTGTGAGGAGATACACCAAAAAATGATATCCACATACTTGCCGAAGCGCCATGTAAAGGTGGAGAATTACTACCGCCTAAATGTGGATATGGGTGTGGGTGAGTTCGGGATGAACGAGTGGAATCGGCTGGCCGATATCAGCACCAACACCAGAAAGTACCTCTCACGGCCCGAAGTCCAGGACATGACAACCGAAGCTGCTATGAAGCTGGCCCGCATCCACAAAATGCACCGCCCGCATGCGGAACCTTCCGCTACGGTGAATACCGATAGCATTGTCCCAGACACTCAAAGTCCACCGCCCCCTCCCGAACCTCCTAAGATTGTGGTCCCGCCTCCGCCACCGATACCCGCCCCGCTGCCTGGCATCGTGGAGCTCCCAGCGGATGCCGAAAGTCTGGCCGTGCCACATTCTCCTCCTCATCGATCGCGACGGGGAACCGACACTTCGGAGGAGAAAATTGTTGTTGCAGGGCCCGGTCAAAACAGAAAGGAGGAGAGGTCTTCGACGGCACATCGGCGACCGTCGTCTAAAATTGTGCTGGCGGGTCCCAATCAGCTCCCCGCGGAAGAGAATCCTCCGACGGCCCATCGTCGATCGTCGTCTAAAATCGTGGTCACGGATTCCGAACAGCACCCGACAGGGGAAACTTCCCCAACCCACAATCGTCGACCGTCGTCTGGCGACTCGCGAGATGACCTACCGTCGCAGCGGCATTCTCAGTCACGTCGACGTCCGTCGACGACTTCTTTGGCGGATAAACGGCAGGATGATGATGTTCCTCCGCCGCCGCCGCCCAAGAGCCCGATTCCCTACCCGGTGACTGAGAACGGTGGTAGCAAGGAGCAGCTCTCCATGCCGGTCCCAACGCCCGGACAGGTCGGGAATGGCAATGCCCCGAGACCGCCATACCCGATGGAGCCGCCGCCTGTGGTTAACAAGCTGCGGAAGCCGACGTACAATGTGCGATAGTACGAATGCTTTGGTTCTTTTAGTGATACCAAAACTTTTTATGACTCGATCCAAGGCTGTGATGAGATGTATAGTGTCATGAAATGTGTATTGCTGCGGGATGTATTTTAGATACCACGGTTGACTGCTAGGGCATGTTGAATCCACCTGGCGTTTTGTTATTTTCATTGCTTACTCGTAGTAACGCTCACCCACGTTTATCCGAAGAAAGGTCAACTGGCCAAGGAATCTGTGGCTGGGAGCGGCTAGTGACGTGACCCACCGTGGGGAAAACTGGTGGCTGGGAGCTGGTCAACCAATCACAGAGCAGAATCCGGATCTCTCGTATCACCTATCGATACCTGATCTTATCGATAAGCCGTAGAGACAACATTCAGTGTTTCAAGAAATCAGGAGGCGGGATGGTTCTCGTTTTTATCCTTTTCCTTTCTTTTCTCTCCTTTCTCTTTGTTTAATTCTCTTGACTGAGGGTGGTTGAGTATCCCAGGACGAATATTGCTCAATTGCTCTCGGATCTTTGTGCGACGGTCGCTCAATCATCCCATCGTCGATGTCATCCCGCCCATGAGACGATAGTTGAGGCTCGAAATCACTGTCCAGAACAGTGATGTGACTGAACCTCCGATGCAGTCAACTACGTGCTCCTTTCCCTTACACCATGGGCACGAAATGTACGCCCGCAGCGGCGGCATCGGGCCGTCATCGTCGTTCCACCAGCCGGATACCTACAAAGCGATCGGCATCTCGCTGGCGATTGGCTCTGGTGTGTTTATCGGCACATCGTTCGTGATCAAGAAGGTTGGCCTGCTCAAAGCCAACGTGAAATACAATGAAGAAGCGGGGGAAGGATATGGGTACCTGAAGAACCTCTGGTGGTGGTTGGGGATGACGCTGATGGCGATCGGGGAGCTGTGCAACTTTGCCGCGTATGCCTTTGTCGACGCGATTCTGGTGACTCCAATGGGTGCACTGTCCGTGGTTGTGGCCACAATTCTGTCGACGATTTTCCTCAAAGAACGGCTCAGCTTTGTCGGCAAGGTCGGGTGTTTTAACTGCATTATCGGCTCCGTGGTTATTGCGCTCAATGCGCCGAAAGAGTCGTCCGTGACGAACATTGAACAGATGCAGCGCTACGTAGTGACACCCGTGTTTTTGGCGTATGGAGGCACGATCATCGTCGGCTGTGCCATTGTTTCTCTCTGGGCTGGTCCCCGGTACGGCAAGAAGAATATGCTTGTATACTTGACGATTTGCAGTCTGATCGGCGGGTTGAGCGTCGTCGCCACGCAGGGTCTAGGCGCGGCCATTCTCGCGCAGATCCGCGGCGAAGAACAGTACAAGCACTGGTTTTTGTACGCGTTGGCTGGGTTTGTCGTGGTGTCGCTCTTGGTGGAGATTGTATACCTCAATGTAAGTTCTTCTCTACACTTCAAGGAAGGGCGAAATGCTAATGAATCACAGAAAGCACTCAACATCTTCAACACGGCAATCGTTACCCCAACGTACTATGTCTTCTTCACCACCGCCACCTTCGTCACATCCGCCGTGCTCTTCCGGGGCTTCTCCGGAACAGGCATATCGATCACAACTATCGTCATGGGATTTTTAACCATCTGTTCTGGCGTGATCCTGTTACAGCTCTCCAACGCTGCCAAGGACGTGCCCGTCGTGGCGCTTCTCAAGGGCGATCTCGACGAAATCCAAGAAGTGGGCAACCGGGACGCTCCCGAGATCGAGCCCAAGGCGGACTCCATCCGCGGCACAGCTGCTATCATCCGCCAGATTTCGACGTCGCGCCGGCATAGAGAGGAGGAAGACGCGCAGCGGTACTATCGCGAAAAGCAAGAGCAGCAATTACCACAGGTTTCCGAGAGGGAATCGATGGACAGCAGTGACGATGATGTTGAGAAGCCGGAACAAGTACCGGGTTCCATTTTCGGAAGCATTCTTCATCGCGCGACGAGCATACTTCCACGTCGACGAGATAGACATGACATACTACCAGTAACAGAGCCTCGTCCTACCTCGGCCAGCGGCAACCATCTAACCATCGGGCAACCATTATCCGGCCAACGCCGCCAGTTCTCCTTCTCAAGTGTCATCAGTCGATTGTCTGCGGGCCACGGCGGGAACCACAACATCTTCGACCCCGAGCGCCGAGCAAGACAACTTGCCACGGAAGAGGAACGCTTAGGTCTCGTCCGAGGAGGAGATCTATCCCCGACATCATCAAACGACGACGACGACCAGGAGGAAGACAGCATTGACTCGGACTCCGACTACGACGAAGAAACCATCAGAACAGCAGCGATTGCGGCGGCAGAAAAGCTGCTTGACTCGAGGACAATCGAGGAGGCGCTGGAGGAGGTGAAACGGGAGTATCTGGCTGCAACGACAACAACAACAACAACTACTACTACTACAACAAATCCGGATCCGGACGTAGAGGCTGAGCCACCGCCGAGATATACAGACTCGTCCTCGCAGCCGCCACGGAGTGAACGGACTGGTTTATCATCACCACCGCCTCCGTCGTCCCGGACACGCTCGCCTCCGGTCGTTTATGTCACTGCTACTGATGATGGGTCATCGTCGACTGGTTCGGCGGCACGGTTGATCCCGGGCGGTATTGTCCGGCAGGAGAAAGAGAATAATGGTTGGCGGAGGTATCGCGGTGATGTGAGCGATGATGAAGAGCCACGATCGTTCTTATGACCTGCATGAATTCTGACGATATGATGCTAATCACGATTATGATGACGACGACATGTATATACCCACCTTATGTATCTTGGACGCCGTTTGTGGATGTTCATGTTGATATCTAATGATGTGAATATATATATTTAATGCTGAACGTTTCATCTATTTATGCATCTATTTCCAAAGCATCATGGTATCATGAACCTCATAACATAACAACCCAGGAGAATCAATCATTGCCGAAACATCCCATAAACACTCCTTTGTCCCCCTGCAAGCACCCCCCTTGCGCGATCCCCATGAAACTCGAACCTGGACTCGGACACACGTTTTCCCTGACGAATGCATTCCAGTACCCTGCAAACAAACCCCTTAGCAACAAAACATTTTATAAAGAGAGTTACAAAGAAACTCACCAGTCAACACCAACAAACCTCACCGTCCCCATCGCAGTACCCTTACTCCCAGCACCTCCTCTAGAAAGCTCCCTCTGAATCTTCCCCGCCGCAAGAGCCAGCTGCTGCGACGAATCACCCTGATGATGATGATGATGATGATGATGACGATGATTTCGCCCCAATATCACATGCGTCACGCCCCTTCGCGACAAATGCAACGCGATCCGTCCGCCATGCTCGGAGATCAAGTATTTCAGCTTATGGTCCGAAATATCCGGGAAGGTCGAGCCGTTGATGTAGAATGTGAGGTTTGAGAAGATTTTCTTCTTGGGTTTGTCGTTTGAATTAGAGCCAGTCTCGGTTGAGTTCACATCATCGGTGGCGGAAGAAGAACCAGATGGGCAGAAAACAATTTCTTCCTTCCGTTTCCCTCCCACGGAGGAAGAGGAAGAGGAAGAGGAGGAAGAACCGGAGGGCGATGTTGATATTAATGCTGATGCGGGCTTGCTTTTCATGAAAAAATCACGGATATCTCTCATTCCCTCGCGGCGTAATCGTTGGCGATGGGCTTCTTCTTCGGATACCCATTCCCATGATCCTTGCTTTTGGGTTCCTCTGTGACCATCATTATTATTATAATAATTGTTGACAGCACGGTGAGGATTTTCGCCAAACTGCTTGGCGAGTTTCTCATGGCGCATCTCGCGCCAGCTCACCGTGCGTGCGTAGGTGTTCTCCGTTCGTTGATGACCGGTGGCTGTTGTATTCCACGGGTCAAATATCCGTGCATTTCGTAGAGACGAGTTGGTTCTCTTAGACATGCTGTGTCTTAGGCAACGGCTTCGAGAAGGGTTGAAGAATGTACGAGGCGGCCAACCCGTAATCTAAGGAGAGTGTTTCTCGCCAAGAACAATAACCAAGGAACAGTGGTAAGTCAATCCCGCATGATTAGGGCTCACACTTTTTTAATTCTACCAAACACAAGGAGATTCGTGTCGTCATGTCATAAGAAAATCACCCAAAGAGTAAAACACCATACCATATACCCTGATGGAGAACCAATGCATGAACCCAATGACCTCCAAACGCCGCAAGCGTCGTTTCCTCATCCTCATGGGAGTTAAAGCTACCGGCCACATATTACCGCCGCCGTCCCATCACTCCTCCCGCCGTCACCGGCTGGAGTCCGACAAACGGGCCCCCGACAGGTGGCTCCACCAGCGTCTTGCGTCGCTTTGCGTCATAGTCCAGATCCCGGGGGTCGGACCGTGATCCTCGGTCATCTTCCTCGCGGAGTCGCTTCGTCGACCCCACGGAACTTGGGTATCCCGCGGTCGAGCTTGGCGCGTATGCCGGTGCCGAACCATAAGAGTCGCCGTTCGGGGCACTCCTGGCGTCACTGACGTTGTACAAACTGCTTGACGCGCTGGCCCGGTGCGCCGGGTCACTGTACCCCTGCCATGGCTGGGATGATGACGTTGTCGCCGTTCGTGGAGTCATCTGGTCGTTGCCGTTGGCATGCGAGTGCGATCCACTCAGGGCGTGCTCTCCTCCCGAGTTGCTGTTGTACGTATAGGAGTTGCGATTGTGGTCGTTGTGGCTGCTGTTACTATTGTTGCTGTACCCAGAATTGGACTCGTGGATATACCCCGAATTGTGGTCGCCGGCGTTCTCCGACTGTCCATTGGAGTACCGCTCGTTTTTCACTTCAGCATGCTCCGTGTCTGCGGATGATCGTACCGCAGGCAGTCCCATTTCACCTTTGATGTAGGAATTTTGCGCCACAGAGGTTCCGTAGCTGCCCATGCTGGTCTGAGCCAACGATGTTTGCTGAGCATATTGGCTCTGCGTCACCGGCGCAGCAGAATAGTACGTTTTAGCGTCGTAGCCGCTTTGACTCTGATAGGATTGCAACTGTAGATTATTGCCAGGCGGCGTGGTGGCCGGGGTGGCTGGCAATGATCGCGCGCTACTCAGTCCCGTATCGATGGACAGGGGCTGTGATGGTTGCACTCCCGAGCTTATGCTCTGATTGTTCCACTCGTACCCGTTTGGTTGGTTCGATAGGCCGAGCACACTAGATGTGCTTGTTGGCGTGGGGAATGTATGTGCTCGATCCAGGGGCGGTCGGGCACTCGGCTGCGCGGGTAATGATGGCGCTGGTGTCGGAATCGACGGATGCTGGGACAGCGGCGGTCCAGCCTGGGGTGTTTGGGATCCTCGGGGCGCCTGGCTGCCCTCCAGTCGTCTCTGCTGGGAATCATGCACCACCATATTCGTCCGACTCTGGTTGGCCGGATGATACAGCAGCCCACCGATGTTATGTACAAACAGAGGATACAACAAGTCGGTGATCTTCTCCTTGTTGGCGAAATCGAGCGCACGTTCGAATGGGATCCTTTCCCAGACAGTTGATCAGTATCAGTATTGCCGAGGAGGAACGTGCTACACATACCACACGCCTTTCAAATGCATCGGGCCAATTTTCACAACATGCCGAACCTTTTCACTCTTCAGAATGCCGTCGCGGCGACCACGGGTCATTCCGGCGACATTCAAGAGCTTCGTGCCGTTGATCATGTGATTATCTACAGTAGATCTTAGCCAGGCTTACTGCTATCAAAGATGCATGAACTGACCTTCTCGTCGTGCAACGCACACACCCTTTGCTTCTACCTGATAGCACAGAGTGCCCTCATCTTCCCACAACGTAGCAGTAACCCTCGGTTTAGTGTTTGGCGGCCCGCTCTGGCCAGTTGGGTCATATACAGAATTAGGTTGGGAAGATGCACTTGGCCCGGGCAAATACCCTTGGGGTGATAGCGAATGGGTCATGGCTGTCAAGAGAATCAGCAACTAGCTATCAAAGGACGACAGTCTCTTCGGCTCAACATACGGGGTAATGGCAACATTTGGTGGGCGACCTGGCCCGAAGGGGGTTGTGTGGTGGAAGGCGATGCAATGCCATTAGCATTGGCGTAGGGGTACGAATAAGAAGTCGCGGAAGGATAGCCGGTGGAACCCTGGAGGACTGGCGGCTGTTGTTGGTAATGCGAGTACGGTACCACGGGTCCGGCAGTCGCGCCGTGGGACGCATAAGACTGCGGAGCGGAGAAATGCGACGAATGTACATCCATGTAGGACGGCGGTTGGTTCATTCTGCCTCGAGAGGCGTCCTCGACGGGCCCAAGTCGAACTGGCTCGCTAGCACCTTCCGCAGATTGGGACTGGTTTCCGCCGTCAATCCCTGCTCCAACTGCACCACGGGGACTGTGTCCAGCTGTAGGAACGGGTGGGGGCAACACAAGTGTACCTATGAAACTGGAATCAGACAATGGGCCTTGTCGCCTTGGTAAGAGATGCCGTTGACAATCCTCGGCCGCAGCGCACGGTTGTTCGGGGTTGGGACGATTGAACCAGGGAACGTTGACGGGGACCCACGAGCGAATCTGAGAAAACGACGGCAGCGCCAGTTTCCGTGTGCAGCTTGAACAGACCAAGTCTCGAAGGATGGTGGAGCGAGAAGGATCCGGTCAGAATGCCACTTGCCCGCAAATCGATCAACAAAGATGATCGTAACACGTCGTGATCGTGATGCTCTAACAAAAGCAACTTGAACAAAAAGCACAATGCAATGCAATATTACATGCAGGACTGTTCTTTTCCCGTCAGTCTAGCCGTTGGCGGATGAACAAGTGAGAATGTTTTTGCGCGTTGGTTCATCAAATGGCGTGCGCAAGATCCTCGGTGACTTTTCGAGTGGTGTGTTTGCTGCCTTCAGGCTATTTTCGCCTCGGGTTCTTCTTTTTTTTTTTCGTGGCCGACAAAATCAGACACAAGCAACGTCTAAAGAGCAAAATGTACGGCGCCGCAGACACAAAACGAGACAAAGTCGTGATCGTAAATCAGTCGTAACGGTCGTGACGGTCGTCCAGAAGGGCCAGTACCGGCCGCTCCCTTCTCCAAGCCGAGGTAGAAAAGCAACAAGAACAATAACAACAATCAACAAGTCTATAATAACAGACGAGTAAAACGCACGTCCGGCGAATGCAGAAATGTCAGGCTGGATAGAGGAATCGGGAATGATTCTGCTAGAAAACCATCTGCCGAACCAGGACGGGCGGAATAGACAGGAGAGGAAAAACAATTGGCAGGGTACAGATCAGAGGATATGCACGTTGGACGATAGGGGAAGCAAGCTAGCGGCGACAAGAGTGATGCGCAGGGGACGGATGAAGATAAGGTGCGTACGCTGCCAGATTTCTGGAGAGCGACGTACATGCAGCGCGGAGGCTGGGGAAGGGATGGGCAAAGAAGGGAATGGGCTGCGCGGGTGGACCGGGAGCCAGAGCCAAGGTGCGGGCGGTAAGAGATGGTCGCCAGACGAAAGGCGCACCAAGAAGCAAACGCAAGGCAGGGCTCGCGGCAGATCCACGGACGGGGCGGATTTTATTTGGCTTATCGACGGCGCAGGGAATCCCAAAGGGCGCGAACTAAAATAGAAAGGCGAATCAGAAGGGGGGGGGGGGGAAGAGAGAGAACCAGCAAGAGCCCCTTGGGTCAGAAACCAAAAGCTAAGGTGCAGCGGTGCATGCAACAAGAGGGAAGAGAGGGCACAGAGGAAAAGGGAAGAGGAGGGAAATGGAGCGAGGACCCGACCGAAAATATGATCGATCGCTGGCCAACTAACGGGATTGTTCAGATTAAGAAAAAAGAAAATCAGAAAAGGGAATAAAAAAAGAAATGAGAGCACGCGCTCTTTTCCAGGCGAGCGTGTGTTGTCTCTCGCTCTCGAATCGATTTTTAGTCGCAAACTCCGTCTTAATCGAGAGGGGAAAGGCGGACAAGGGAACAGAACGGTCGATCTTAGTGAGAGCCAAGAGATTATCCACTTTCCGCGCTTTAGTGGCGGCTTGGGATGAGAAATAGGAAAGGATGGGGCTAGGATGCACGGGGCCTTGTTCCGAGCTAAAAGGTCGCTAATGAGCGGACAACGTTTTCCAGGCCGCCGCCACGATTACCAGTGCGAGAGGGACTACAGGAGGGGACCAGGACGGACGGGCGAGGGCAGTTTCGTGGCCGATGATAAGGATGGCAAAGGCATTGAAGGCGAGAAAAGGGAGGCAGCCGCGTGCGAAAGGTATTCTTTCGGATTCTCAGTTTTTTCCCAGCGTAGGAGTGGATAACGAAGGTGACAGATCCTGGCCGGGGCGGGCGACAAAATGCTACCGATTGTAAACCTAGTTTTGAGATCCTGTTTCGAGATTTTTTGGCATTGGCAAGAGAGAACAGCCTCTTGTAGCCAGCGGGTCACTACTTATCACACTCAAAGCGAGAAAGGACTCAAGTGTACTCCATAGAGACGCAGCAATCTGATCTCTCAATCTCAATCACCGGCGGATTCAAAGAGAAAATATCGTCCTTTTTTTGAGCCATGAACAAACCAGACGGATGAGATGGCAATCGGTAACGCATGGCAAATTGGAAAAGGCCGCAAGACGCCGAAGAAAGGGGCCCAGAGGGGCTTGCAATATCCGCACTGGAATGTCTGTCATGCCGCACTTGCACCGAGCTCATAACCTATGCTTCGGGTCATCGAAATCACGAGTAGCCGGAGCCTACGATTTTACAGACTCTTCTCTATGGAGCAGCCGTACTGGCACGCTTGAAGAGACCAAATCCATGGTAATGCCAAATAGTCAAGCTTTGCTGCCGAGCCTCGCCTGTTTGACACATCAGAGTTCGGCTGATTTCACGATGGATGGATTAACCTTCGCTTTGCGCAGGAGTCCCAAGTACTCCGTAGGAACAGCAAGTTACTACTGCCGTGCCGGAGCATAACCAGGAGAACTCGAGTCCCAGCGTCACACCGGCCTCGCCGACAAAGAGCAAGAATGGCTGGAACCGACCACAATTCCTGAGAGCTCCAGCCGTCAACAAACCAGACCCTGCAGATGATGGCTCGAGGAGCTAGACCAGTGGCTGGGATCGGCCTGACCGGTGATCACCGCGACAAATGCCAAATCAGCGTCCGATCCCCCAGGACCAGTCACCGATAGACCAACTGTCCAAGATGATGAGGCTATTCCGCAGACGGTTAGAACAAGACCTAAGCGGCCGCCACTAGTCATTTCTAGGAAGAGATTCGGAGAGTACCTCCACCGTGGACTATTTTGTTGAACAATGGCTCTGTTTTATCCCTCACTGGCGAATTCTCAGCTTGTTGATTGGTTCAACGCGGACGAGAAGCGATCGGCTGACGAGATGACAACGCTTCGGTCATCAATCTCCCCTTGCTTTCAAGGTGCCATCCTCCTGGAGTTACCAGCCGCTTGAGCCACGCTGTCTGCGGAAGGTGGCCGACTGCACACAACTGGCTGGGAGTGTGGATGAATTTCGCGAGTCAGTTCTGAGTGGATAGTAGGGCTCGGATACAATCTGGAATTCTGGAATCTGAGTGCGGCTGCTTGTCCGCCGGCGATCCTGCCCAAGCCAAAAAGCCAAGCGGGCTGAAGCCTGGACGGACGATGGATCTGTGCGCGTACGAGTATTGTCGTTGCGGTATCGTTACAGAAAGGTTGTATTTCACCTTTCCGTCTCGTATGGGAGCTCTGCTTGCAGGACAGCAGTTCGAAATGCATGGCTGCGGTTCTTCTCTGGCGGCCCTAATCGGAACTTGGTCCCGTCTCCAAATCAAGAATAAAAGAAAAAAGATCCATAGATTCTGCCAGTCGCTCTGGTCCGGCCACGTCGAACATTCCAATGTCACGGGACTCGCCCTTCCCAGTGGTTCATACCGGCGGACCGCAGGCGTCAAGTAGTGGGGGGCGACGCAGAACCGCGAAACAATTGGCGGGAAGCGAGATGGGAGGCCCGCCATTTCTGCTGGTGGAGAGTCCATCGTGACCGGGGGGATGATGGGCACTGGCTGACAGTGAACCACGATGGCTGCGGCCCCGCCCCCCTTCCAACGATCCCTGTCTGGTCTGGAGTTTGATTTTGGGCCTTTGGGTGTCCGTTACCGTACGGTCCGTACCGTGTATCCGTACCCGTACATACAGAGCCGATCGAGGCTCTTGGAACTCTTAAGGCTGACCTATCACCGCGATCAGTCCATCAAACTATCACCAAAATATTCATCGGTTAGCAGTTAGCCAAACCTACTTGAAATGGATCTCTCAAATTCAGTTTTGCTCACCGCTTCAGCCGTCACGATCATTGCGCCGTCCCGTGTTTTCCGTGCTTGTGCTACCCAGTAGAGAGGCTCCTTGCGTCGGCCCAACCCTGCACGGGCAGTCATCGACCGATTGAACCTATCAACAATGACGTGGTGCTGCATGCCATGCGGGCTTCTGCGCTGGCAAGAACGGCTCGAGTCTTTGACACCATTCCGATTGCGATTGGGTGAAACGGACGACTCGTACGGGCAATTGTTAATTGTTCACTCGTAGCATCTCCGGAGGACTTTTGTCCCGTGTTTGCCAAAAATTCTCTACAGTCTAGGGCCCGGGATGATGGTGGATAACTTCGGATTCCTCGTAATTCCGAGTTCTCCATAACCTAGTAGCCGCTCTTGGGTTGATCGTCAAAGCGGACGCAGGTCGATCGACTATCAATGCGGGTGCCGCTTGGCCCGCTGATCTGTATGGAGTGCATATCAGTGTGGTAAGCTGTCGGGACTCCCGAGAGGAGAAGGCCAAGCTGTGTGCTACGGCTGCAGGAACAAACGACAATTTGACTGCAACTTGGCCATTTCAACGGACAGTTATCTGTCGAGCAGAAAAGATCGTTTCATTGGTCACTGATGGTGGAATTCCGGCACCTTCGCCAAAAGCTGACGGAGAATGTAGGGAGAACGGCGTTCAACGTCCGATCAATACCGTAGTCTCTCCCGCTGTAACGAATCGTCTTCCGAACCGTCCGTACGAAATTTCGTAACGGGAACTCGTATCGATATATTGATTACTAACCGAGATGCAAGGGTCTATCAATGCATGAACGAAA
Organism: Thermomyces lanuginosus; assembly: GCF_041956635.1. Lineage (NCBI taxonomy): Eukaryota > Fungi > Ascomycota > Eurotiomycetes > Eurotiales > Trichocomaceae > Thermomyces > Thermomyces lanuginosus. Next base: position 399,124 of record NW_027192362.1, on the reverse strand, counting down.
ATAAACTCACATTGCATTCCCGTCCTCCCGCAAGTCAAATGCATGGGACAGGATCGACTGCACAGGTATACAGTCTCATACGGGTACCAGTACAGTACTCGTTACCGAGTCATCTCACGGCCGAATATGATCCATGACTTTGAAATTCTACTTTCGATGGTGATCGGTCACTACATGGAGCCGATCACGGTCAGAGTTGCATAAGTTGTCAGCGAGGTTTTGACAGGTCCTGCTCCGGACGACATTTGGGGTGCGACAACGGTCAAGGATCTTTGTACCCGTAGGGATGGTATTTTCGAAGAAGACTCTGAATCCAGGGCTGCACGAATAGGCTGACAGCTGATGACTGCAGCCCCTATCAAATCTATCGATAATCAAAAGCGATCATCATTCACGGCGGACCCTCTTATTTCGTAGCCTCTTATTTCGTAGTTCACCAAGTCAGTCAGGATTGAAATGCTAAGATTTTTCTCGTTATAAAACGATCCTGATGATCAACGAGGCTTTGGGGGACAGGTTAGCACACATTCCACCACGGAACCCTAACTAGCCAGGGTCGGCTATCGAACAAAGAACCTTAGCCCAAGCCACACAGAATCATGGGATACTCCGGAGCGCGCAGTACTGCCGTAATGCGGAACTACATTGGACTCTGGAGAGTCGATCGAAGGAGTCGGGGAAGGCCTGGGAGGTGGAAACATGGAACATCTTTGGAATCACTCATTTGTGGATTTCTCTTGTGGCTGCAGCGCCCACCTCATGATTGGTCGATCGACGAAGTTCCGGTCACAGATCGATTGGCCGTGAGCATAACCACGTATCTGTGATCTGGCAGTGATCGAATGGAGCGGAGTACATTGAAGGTATCCACCATCAACCTATTCCAATTCCAGGTTCATTAGTTATTCTTTTTCCTCCGTTGTTGTTCTTTCATTTGATTCGGACGTTCGGGTTTGCCACTCTCTGGCTGAACATGACGATGATCCGTCACTGGGATGGGCTGACAGGGTTGTGCGAGAGAGAGGGGACTGGGCAGGATGGCCGTGGTTCTGTCCATGCCTGGCAGCTCTTCCAAGTTTCAGCCCTATTCATCTGACAAGAATGGTTAACAGTAACCCCCATTTTCATTTGTGGCTCTAGATCTGGAGAAGTATGGTCTTCTGGGAGTTTGTGCATGATCGCGTCGGGAACGCCCAGCGGTCCGAAACGACGTATACGAGCATTAGACAACTGCAGCAATCTTAGAACCCAACTGACTTGTATTACAACTTCGTCATTAATCAAATTTGATCCATTGTTTGGAGGCTCTTGACAGCTCTATCATTCATGCAACTCAAGCTTTCTTTTGGTGCGAGTACAGTTCGATATGACTTACATTAGTCGAAAACACTCTGCCATAGCTCCATCCACTGTCGCTCACGGTGCGTGAACTCCTTGGCCGGCTGACGGATAATCTCTGCAACGATCGTACGGATATGCGTTGTCAGGCTCTTCAGCGCCAACATCTGCTTCCAATCTCGCGCGGCGAATCGGATGCGGTTGTTGTCAATCGACATCACGCCCGCATAAAACTGTTCTCTGTTAGTTGAAAAAAAAAAAATCGCTGGACCGGAATATCTCCTCTCAGGCATATGTACCTTGAAGTCAACTTCGCCGCAAAGCAGAGCAACTGCAAAACTCTCCACTGCGCTGGTCTCATGTGCATGGTTCTGCCGGTTGCGCGCTTGTATGACATGGTAATATGCGAGCCATTGAATACTCGCGTCGCATCCCCGGTTAACTGACGTTGGATGGACCGTGATCGTTTGATTGTTCATCACGTTCCGCCAGCCTTTACCCTCTCGCGCCGCCAGCTTGGGATAGAAGCTCCACGCGATCACAGAGTTGACAACAACGTCCTTGCAGCTGTTGTGGTCCAGCCGTTGCGGTACCGTGAAGAACGTTCGATTGCGTCCGGTGACGCGTGCTCTGCAGCCGTATTGTCAGTAGCCGCGTCACAGTAAAACAAGGGTTTTCTCACCTTCGTAGTGCCGCCTGTTCATCCGCATCAAGCTTCACGAATCCTGCGTCCACAATGCTGACAAGAAGTTGCGTCTTAACATCCTCGATATTGAGTAACGCTTGAGGGCTAAGGAAATTCTTGCGGCAGAATGTGTACTCGTTGGCTCCCGAAGTGGTTTTTATCCGCTTCCACGCCAGATAGGCATTGTAGACGGTCAATAGATCTGAATTTCCTGCAAAGAATCAGTCAAATTCTATGCCATCGATTCTACGAAACATACCTCTCCTGAAAGATTGCCGCGCCAAGTCCCGCTGGTTGCTGGTGCCAACCGTGTTCACAAAAGGCGACCTCGAAGACAGGATTGCCGCGATACTCACGCACGCGTCCAGACACTTGAAAATGGTCCCGTAGATGATAAGCTTTCCCAGCAAGACGTCGAGCGGAAGTTTTGCCAGCTGCTTCCCCAAAGGCGTCAGGCTTTCTGTCGCTGTTAGAGCTTTCACCTCCTTCAGCGAATCGATCGCTCGTCGGATGCTCTTTGGTGAGGGAGGATCCATTGCTTCCAGCAAGGTTTGCTCCACATCTCCCAGATCGCAGATCTTCACCCGCAACACGAGATCCTGTAATGATAACCTCATCATTTCCGGCGTTTGTTGTTCCGTTAACTGCACAGAATTAGCGAAACTTGCATGGGCATTTTGACGGTCGAACTTACCAAATTGTCATGCCGGTACTTTGTAAACAGATGAAAGCATATGCCTTCTTGAACTCGACCAGCGCGTCCACGGCGTTGCTTTGCATTGGCCCGGGAAATGAAGGACTCTACCAATCGCGACATCTGACGTCGCTCGTCGAATCTGACAGACTGTGAGATTGAAACCCGGCCGGAACTGTCCAGGTGTTACTCACCTCATCACCTTCTCCTTCCCGGCATCAATCACGGCAGTAATGTCCGGGATGGTGATACCGGTCTCTGCGATGTTCGTGGCAATCACGATCTTCCGCATCCCCTCTGGGGGTACCAGAAATGCTTTCTCCTGATCTTCGCTGGCAATCGACGAATGCAGTGTATGGATAATCCAACTTCCATCAAACATTGAATTCGATGTAATTTCATCATGGAGTCGCCGAATCTCAGCGAGACCAGGCATAAACACCAGAATGGCTCGGCTATATTGCGATAGCTGTGGATCAGTCGCTATCGTGGCCAGCAGCTTTGTGATCAATGCATAATCCAGCCGGTATTCGTCGAACCTCAGAACCGTGTCCTTTGTCTTGCTTGAATAGCCATCCAACGTTGCTTTCAAACCACTAACCTCCCGTTCGCTCCGAGGAGTATCTGACGAATCGTCGTCATCATCAATATCTCCAATGATGCCCGACGACGAATGTTCTCCTATGCGGTAATTCGTCAACTCAATGGCATCTTCCAAATATTTGATCTCGACAGGAAACGTGCGTCCCGGAATGTTAATCACGGGAGCGCCTCCAAGGTATCTCGAGAAAGATCGCGCATCGACTGTAGCCGACATCAATATAACCTTGAGCTCAGGACGTTGCACTAATAGCCGTCGGAGGACAATCAGGAGAAAGTCGCTATCGATCGTACGTTCGTGGACTTCGTCTAGAATGATATGACTGATGTCTTGGAATTCGCTGGGCCGCTCCAGCATCCGCACGACAACACCTGTTGTCCTGGTCCATGTTAGCTCAAACCCCCCAACCCAAAACGATTCAGATGCACGTACGCATATACGAGTCTTGTAGCCTGGCTGATCTTGCTTTCTAGTCGGATGGCGTAGCCGACAAGCGAGTTGTTTGTTCCAATGTCACTGCTCTTCTCGCCAATCTCTTCACTGACTCGTCGCGCCAAAGAGATTGCAGAAATCCGGCGAGGTTCGGTCACATAGATCTTGCACGGGCGTCCGTTTAAGAGTTCATTTTCCAGAATGAATGATGGAATCTGCGTACTCTTGCCGCTGCCTGTCTCGCTACAAACGATCAATACTTGATGGCTTGCAAGGGTGTCGAGAATCTCTTTCTTATATGCCCATACAGGCAAGGTTTTCCGAAACTCGATCATGCGCTGGAACGATGGCCGCGATGACCTCTCTTCCCATAACTTGGTCAAATGTGCGCCGGACGCCTCGACATCAGTCGACGAAATCTTTTGGCCAAACTCCGTAGATTTTGCTTCTTTCGCGTTTGCATTGCGCCTCCGGAAGTTTTCCGTTAATACGACGTCGTGATCACACTCGCCAGAAGTCTCCTTGATAAGATCGCGAAGATATCTCCAGGTCTCCTTGTTGGTTTTCTCTTCCTGCTGTTTCCTAATTTCAACAAATTCCATCCACAAGTCTCTCCACGCAGCCGGCAGCCGGTTGAATGGCTTGCTTTCTTTTGAATCCGACGCTGAGATGAGGAAGAAACAGAGCGTGCACACGTATCCCTCCGCTTGTGTCAGTGTAGGAGTAGCAATTTTGTCCATCGATACGAATACAGTCCATGCGTTCGATTTGATGGTGACTTTTTCCAACGAAATGGAACAGATCTCATCCTGCGGCTTGGACCATTGCACTTCGATAGCTTTTCGATTCGAATGGTTTGAACTTGACAAATCCTTGGTTTTGATTTTGCATTTAGGATCCCTGTGTTTGACACGCCATCAGCCTCGTGCGACCATATTCTTCCGACTACATACCTGGCTCGGCAAGTTTCTTCCAGCACCCTTCTGGGGCTCAAACCTGTAGGATCACCAAAATCTCGAAGTTCAATATGCGAACTTTGAGCCTCTGACAAAGAAGTGGAGGGGGCAGCTTCCGCCTCATCAGCGGCAAACAAGTCACCAAAAAGCTCTTCATCACCGCCCTTTTCCAAAACGTCCCCGGGCAGATTATCTTCGGGCTCCGGATCGGATTGTCGAGGAGAAGCCTTTGTTAAAGGTTCTTCAACTTGGCGCTCCCTGATCCGTTTGAATGCAGCTTCTTTTCGCAACTCGTTAAGCCGCTCCCTCCATCGAGCCTCAGCTGTCTCGCGGTCAAACAGAACATCGTTTTCAATCTTTGAGAGTTTCGCCTGGATTCGGCGCACTTGTGGGTCGGAGTCCTGAGTCACTGTCTTTGTTGCCGCACGTCCTGACTTTTTACTCCCAGATTTCGATTGGTCAAAGAGCTCTGGCCGTAAATTGTACAGCCGACTTTGCAGAGAAACATATTCCTCCGTAAAATCTTCTGGGTCTATGGACTCATCGGTGTCATCGTCTCCTTCAGCCAAGTCTACTGTTGGCTCTGGTGCGACGACAGGTTCAGCGACGGGTTTCTTGGATTCTTCGTGGCCATCCTTTCTATGATGAGGCACGTGGGCCTCTTTATCATCTAAGGCTAGTCAGTGTAAGGCTTCACGCTCGAGCCTGTAGATTTTACCAGTCATCCAAGAGATGGTTGCCTCGCGGTCCTTTGCAATGGGATCCCTTTCCCTGTCATACGAAGGAAGCTCCTCTGGGCCGCAATGCAATGCGAGCCATTCCAGGAACTCATCCAGGCTTCCTGCGATATCGCTATTGACGAGCCCAGAAGAATATGTCACTAATACATGTTTTAGCAATTCTTCTACTTTCTGCTCTGTGAACCCGAGCTTCATTAGCGCGTCTCTCAACGTCCATAGGCGCACAATCATATCCTCTTCTTTGAAACCGCTCCCATTTCGTTCCGCCTGGGAGTCACGGGCCCTTTCCTCCGCTGCAGTGAGCTCTATGATCGCGTTCACCGTCTCCTCCGGCATCCATTCGTTCATGTTAAGAGGGGCGGCCTGTGGCCTAAGGACTCTCTTTTCGGTCTCACACCGAGACGCCAATCGAGAGGCGTCATTTTTACACTTGGAAGCATATTTCTCAACGAAATTCTGTAGCTCCGCCTCCTCGAAGTGCTTTTCTAGCTCCTCTGGAGTGAAATTCTGCAGACTAGGTTCCTTCGACTCCGGCTGCGGCGTCTCCGTGGACGGCGTGGACTTGCCACCTTCTGATGAAGTCGCTGGAACTCCGTCAGGCGACGGAACGGCCGCAGAGCCCGTATTCTTGGGTTTAGAGGGCACGGAAACCGTCGTAAAGCCACGAGCAGGATTCGATGCTGGCTTCTTTTTCTTCCTATTCGGTGCCATTTTGGAGTTTCATGCCAGATTCCGAGGTACTTTCTGAAAAGTTCTGCAGGTATTTCGCACTGTAGTCTCTGCGATGGTAAAGATTCGAAGGTGCTGAAGGGATTTCTTTTGTGTGGGCGAAATTGATGGATTCTGGGCGATGGCACAGTAGGTACAAAAGCTCCCCACCACAAAATATCGAAAAGTTTTATGACACAATCACAACAATTGCGGGACTCAAATCCACCGCAAGTTAGCTTCAATATTATCGACATGCCCCGATTCCCCTAAGATGGACGAGATCAAATGGGATGCTGTCCAGAATGGGGACCTGGAGAGCTTGGCCAATGCCCTCTTGTCTAGCTCGACGTTGCGTCGGGTGCGGGCTCTCCAAGAGGTCCGGGAGAAGAATGGTACATTGCAACAACTCCACGCTCATACACAGTTTGGCTAATGATTATTGCTCTGCAGGGGTGCTTGTGTCTGGCGAAGCTCGAGAACCACTCTTAGACCTGCTATTCCTCACCTATCCCTACTATATCGACCGCCCCTCCCGCCTTGCGGTTCAAGAGTGCCTACGGGCCATCTTGCGTGCCACAACCGACCAGGAGGATCTCCGGCGTCTGGTCGCAAGATTGCAGAGAGAATGCACCAAATCGAGCCTTGCACCTGCCTCGGCATTTGCCTTGGTGGGTTGGTGTTCTACGATCTTGCAGCATTTCAGCACGGCATCCATTCCCCTCACCCTCATCCTGGACGTCATTTCCGCCCACGCGAAGGTACTGGAGTTGTGCCTAGAACAATTTGTGAGACCATCGGTACAGCGTGCAGCGCTCAGAGTCACGCGACGTGCCCTGAGAGCTCTGTTCGTTTCCGAAAACTTGGGCGAGGAAGTTGTTCGGGAGTCCATTGTGCGGCTCACAGGGGAAACTCGCGCTCAGCGAAATGCGCCTTTTATCGGGGTGATTTCTGGCGTTACAGCGCGATTCGAGTCCCGGAAGGCAGCTGCAGAGGGCGTCAAAACACAAGTCATTACATTCTACGTGAAGGAGGTGGTCAGCTCCCGAACCGCCATCCCGTCGCACATTGCCACTGCCCTCTCGGACTTCTTCGCTACCTATGTGACCAAGGATGATTTTGAAAAGGAAGTGCTTCCATCCTTGGAGAAAGCGATCTTGAGATCTCCGGAGATTGTGCTCAATGGCGTCATCCCACCGCTTTGTACATCGCTGTCTCCAGAGATAGACCTCTCAGACATGACCAATGCTCGGCTCGTGAAACCTCTGGTATCTAACCTGAAATCCTCCAATCAGACAGTCAGGAACGGTGCCGTTGAATCTTTCCGATCGCTCATGACTAAATGCAAATCCGAAGACGACCTTCTGAAGGTGGTCGGGGAAATTCTTGGCCCCCTGAAGTCGCAGAAAATCACCAACGCTGAACAGCGTGCATTGCATGCTCAATTCCTGTCAGCGGTTCCATGCTTTGACAACCTGTCCACTGAGGTTGTCGCTGGTCTCATTCAAATATCCGCGAAGGAACCGAGTGAGGCGGCCTTGGACCCAGAGCTCAAAGCACTATGCAAGCATCTCTCTCATCTTGTCAACTCAAAGGTCGCACTCAAGCCGGACAATGTAACGACGATTTCGAAGGCTTGCACCGACAAGCGAGTCCCGTTCCGTAAACTCTGGCAACTGCAAGTTAGTGAGGTTTTCTGGAACGCGGACAACAATGTGATATCGGACTCCTCCAATTCACCACTGATAAAGGAACTGCTGTCGACATTGAAGAATTCCTTCAATGAAGTCGTGGCCAACCCACTGCCAGCGGCGCAGAGTGGCCTTGTTTCAATTGCCTATGCCTACGTTGCCTTGCTGGGTCGGGTGCACGAAACGGGTGTTGCGACGGCCGCCGAATGGACCGACGTCGCCAAACAATTCGTGGCAATTGCGCCAAAAGCGCCGTTCTTGAACCCGAAGGTGTACAGTAAGGCAAGTTCGGAGACCGACTTCAAATGGAACACTCGTGCATTAGCAGCCGTGTCAACGCGAGCAAGCCTTCGAGATTATGATGCCGCAACCAGGAATGCATGGGCCCAGGCTTTCATATACACCATTGTCAACCCCAATGTTCCTTCCAAATGTCGACCTGAATTCTGCAGGACACTGTCAGACGTGTATCAGAACGACGTGTCTACGGTTGGGAATGCAATAATCGATGGAGTTTGGAGCTGGATACACTCTCTGGCTGTTCGTGACAAAGAATCAGCGGCAGCGCTTTGCGGCGATGGAAGCCAGAGCCTGCTTTACCTCATCATTAAATCAATTTCGGTCCACCCCTCCAGCACATCCGCTGCCGATACTTCGGACGTGGAGAAGAACCTTCAAGATCAGATGATCCGTACCGTTTTGCTGTGTCGGCCGGAACTTGTACAGCACGTGTCCTGGATCGATTCTTGCCTGAAAATCGGCATCGATCCTGGAAAGTTGGCCTCCGAACGGCCGGACGATTTCTTGAAGCAACTGACTGGTGTCATTGAAGACCCCGTGCAATCAGCGATTCCGAATGCTAGTGCTGCTGTTTGGAGCGCGGCCGCGGACCTGGCATTCGTCAGCCCGGATGTCATGCTGCCACGGGTCGTTGATCTCATCCGCGACGACCTGGACACCAGCCGCATTTCACGCTTCTCGGCAACTGATGCGGCTATTGCGAAAACTCCAGAAGGCACGCTGTTCGTTGATGTGCTCAATACAAAGGCTTCCCAACAGCTCACTAGCAAGAACATCAAGGACTACGATACGCTAAAGTGGGAGGAAGAGCTCCGAGCGCAGATTGCCCAAAAGAAGGGCCAGGCGCAGAAGAAACTGTCTCCGGATGAGCAAGCCAAGGTTAATGCACAGTTGGAGAAGGAACGCAAGATTCGAGCGGACGTCTTATCGGAAGTGAAAAGAATCGAGCGAGGGTCGGGAATCATCCGTGGCCTTGCAAACGGGCCACCCACAGATACCGAGGGATGGATCAATGCTGCGGTTACGTCGCTTCTGTCTCTGGCACGTGCAAATGTTGGCATGTTTGTCGGTGATACTGTTTCCACCACTTTCATCGCGTGTGCTAGTAAAATCTCCTCCCGTCTCGGCTCATTCGCGCCATCTATTGGCGTCGCTACGTTGCGGGCGATCGGGAACGCGTATTTAGCACCTGCCCTGGAAGCATCGCCTCTCGGCGAGCTGATCTCCAAGATCACTTACCGACTCCGCTTCACGTCGGAGCAATTGCCGTTTGACGTGCCGACACTCGCGTATGTGCTACCGCTCATCATGCTTGTCCTTGATCGCGGTGGCATCGACGAGCCAAAAGGGGAGGAAGAGGGCACACAAGCTCTCCTTTCTCTTGAGTTTTTGTCGTTCCATTCCTCTTCGTTTTCCGATGCTCGCCTTCCTCGGAAAGATGTTTTGCAGCGTCTTATCACTGGCTTGTCGAAATATTCTCAGCATTACAAACTGGTCAAGGATACTCTCTCAGACTTCTGCAGATGTATCTCACCGAATCTCAGTCGGGATGAATTAGCGGTGTTGTTGGAAGGGACCATTTCGGCTGACGTTTCCGTTCGGACTGCCGTCTTGCAAGTCATTGAAGCCGAGATTGACCTGACGGACTTGGACTTTTCTGAGCACATCTGGCTCTGCTGCCATGATCAAGTGGAGGAGAACGTCGAGCTCGCGGAAACGATTTGGGAAGACAATGCTCTGGAGGTCGATGAGAAATCATACTCTCACCTTGTGAAATATCTCAGCTCCAAAGACCCACAATTGCGTGGAGCGGCTGCCCGAGCTCTTGCACACGCCGTCAAGTCATATCCTGCGACGTTTGCGACAGTCCTGTCGGAGCTTCAGTCGAAGTATGAAGATGAGATCAAGCCGAAAGCTCCCGAGAAGGACAAGTACGGAATGCCAATGAAGGTCGACACAACTGATGTATGGGAGGTCAGGAGCGGAATTGCTCTTACGTTCAGAGCCCTGGCTAGTCAATTCGAGGGTGACACGGTCGTGTCTTTCATGGAGTTCTTGATTCAAAAGGGGCCCTTGGTTGACAAGAACGCTCAAGTCCGGAGGCAGATGGCCGACAGCGGGAGAGCAGTGATTGCGGAACGCGGCCAAGAAAGGGTTGAGGAGTTGATGGCACTATTCGAGAATACTTTGGAGACATCGGACAAGGCCACGGAGGCCTCTGACTGGCTAAATGAGTCAGTAATTGTGCTCTATGGCTCACTGGCTAGACATCTCAAATCTGGCGATGCTCGTTTAAGCACCGTCATTCAGAAGTTACTGGCGGCGCTCCCAACGCCTTCTGAGATGGTACAGTCCGCTGTAGCTGATTGTCTGCCTCCTCTTGTGCGGCTCTTGGGCCCTGAAACTGAAGGCTATGTGAAAGATTTGCTTGATCAGCTCTTGCATGCCAAGAAGTATGCATCTCGCCGTGGTGCGGCCTATGGTCTTGCCGGCATTGTACGCGGAAAAGGTGTCGTCATTCTGCGCAAATACAATATCATGTCTTCTTTGGAGGAGGCGTTGGGCAATAAGAAGGATCCGTATCAACGGCAGGGCGTACTTCTAGCTTACGAGCTGTTTTCGACGGTTCTTGGACGGACGTTCGAGCCATATGTCATTAAAATTGTTCCACATCTTCTCACGAGCTTCGGTGATCCGAGCGTCGACGTCCGAGATGCTTGCCTGGACGCGGCGAAGTCCTGCTTCTCAAGTTTGAGCTCATATGGTGTGAAACAAATTCTCCCAACACTGTTGGAAGGACTTGATGACACCCAATGGCGCAGCAAGAAAGGTGCATGTGATCTGCTGGGAGCTATGGCATACCTAGACCCTCAGCAGCTGGCAGCCAGTCTGCCTGATATCATTCCTCCGCTGACTGAAGTGCTGAACGATACCCATAAGGAGGTGCGCAATGCTGCCAACCGCAGCTTGCAGCGCTTTGGAGAAGTCATCAGCAACCCAGAGATCAAGAGCTTGGTTGGAATCCTCCTGAAGGCCTTGAGTGATCCTACTAAGCACACCGAAGAAGCGTTGGATGCGTTGATCAAAGTGTCTTTTGTACATTATTTGGATGCCCCCTCGCTTGCACTGGTCGTCCGTATCCTTGAGCGTGGTCTTGGGGATCGGTCGAACACCAAGCGTAAAGCCGCCCAGATCATCGGTAGCCTGGCTCATCTTACTGAGCGCAAAGACCTCATTTCCCATCTACCAATTCTGGTGGCAGGGTTGCGTGTCGCTGTCGTTGACCCTGTTCCCACCACTCGGGCTACCGCATCCAAGGCTTTGGGTTCGCTTGTTGAGAAGCTGGGAGAAGATACCTTACCGGATCTTATCCCAAGCCTTATGTCTACGCTCAAGTCCGACACCAGCGCTGGGGATCGGCTGGGCTCTGCTCAAGCTCTTTCCGAAGTGCTTGCGGGCTTGGGAACGACAAGACTCGAAGAGACTCTGCCGTCCATCTTGCAGAATGTCTCCAGCTCCAAGCCCCATGTCAGAGAAGGATTCATGTCTCTTTTCATTTTCTTGCCTGCTTGTTTCGGTAACAGCTTCGCGGCCTATCTCAATAAGATTATCCCCCCGATTCTCTCTGGTTTGGCGGATGACATCGAGTCGATTCGCGAGACTGCGCTGCGTGCTGGTCGCTTGTTGGTCAAGAACTTTGCGTCGAAGGCCATTGACCTTCTTCTTCCGGAGCTGGAGCGCGGTTTGGCTGACGATAGCCATCGTATTCGACTCAGCTCGGTTGAACTGGTTGGCGATCTTCTTTTCAACATCACAGGTATTACCGCCAGGGCCGACGCCGAAGCCGATGCCGAGGAACAAGAAGAGGGTGCTACTCAGGCTGGCCAGTCCCTTCTCCGGATTCTGGGAGAAGAGAAGCGGAACAAAGTGCTGTCTGCTCTCTATATTTGCCGCTGCGATACTTCCGGTCTTGTCAGAAGTGCTGCAGTCAATGTCTGGAAGGCTCTCGTGGCATCGCCAAGGACACTCAAGGACTTGGTTCCTACCTTGACGCAGTTGATTATCCGTCGTCTCGGCTCATCCAACATGGAACAGAAAGTCATCGCTGGAAACGCTCTTGGAGACCTTATCAGAAAGGCGGGAGAAAACGTCTTGGCCACTCTACTGCCGTCTCTCGAGGATGGCTTGAAAGCAACCTCCGACGCGGACGCAAGGCAAGGTATCAGCATCGCCCTTCGAGAGCTCATCGTCTCAGCCACGGATGAGGCATTGGAGGAGTATGATAAAGTGCTCTTCTCAATCGTTCGAACGGCGCTTGTCGATAGCAATGCAGGCGTGAGAGAAGCCGGCGCTGAGGCATTCGATGCGTTGCAGCAACGCCTGGGTAAGAGGGCAGTCGACCAAGTCCTCCCACATCTGCTGTCCTTGCTTCGCAATGCCGCCGAGGCCGAGCAGGCTCTTGCAGCTCTGCTCACGCTCCTTACCGAGACTACGCGTGCCAACATGATCCTTCCAAACCTCCTCCCTACCCTTCTGACGACTCCAATTTCCGTTTTCAACGCTCGCGCTCTTGCATCCCTTGCACAAGTGGCCAGCTCTGCTCTCACCCGTCGGCTGCCGACCATCCTCAATTCGCTTATGGATGAAATCATTGCTACCGATGATGAGGAACGTCAGCAAGAGCTTGGCAGCGCTTTCGATACAATCCTCCTCTCTGTGGATGAATTTGACGGTCTCAATGTCATTGTCAATGTGATGATGACCTTGGTGAAACATGATGACCACCGACGTCGAGCGAAGGCAGCTGACCACCTCGCCAAGTTCTTCTCTGATGCCGAGATTGACTTCTCCAGATACCATCAAGATTTGATTCGTGTGCTGCTCATTTCTTTTGATGACAGAGACAAGGAAGTGGTCAAGTCTGCCTGGAATGCGCTGAGCCAATTGACATCCAGGATCCGAAAGGAGGAAATGGAGCTCTTGGTGATCCCGACTCGCCAAGTTCTGAAACAAGTTGGAGTTCCGGGAGCCGACCTACCTGGCTTCAGTCTGCCCAAGGGCATCATGGCTATCTTCCCCATCTTCCTCCAAGGGTTGCTTAACGGAACTGTGGAGCAACGGACACAAGCCGCTCTGGCAATCGCGGATATCATTGATCGGACTGGGGCTGATTCATTGAAGCCCTTCGTAACCCAAATCACAGGTCCATTGATCCGTGTTGTGTCGGAGAGATCGGTGGAGATCAAATCTGCAGTCTTCTTTGCACTCAACAAGCTACTTGAGAAGATACCGCAGGCCGTCAAGCCATTCCTTCCTCAGCTGCAGAGAACGTTCGCTCGGGGTTTGGCAGACCCATCGAGCGAAACGTTGCGCAATCGTGCAGCCAAGGGTTTGGGTATCCTGATTACCCTCACACCAAGGGTCGATCCACTTGTTGCAGGTACGAGTTGTCCTTGTGTTCATTTTTCTGGGCCACTTTCTCACATTGATGTAGAATTGATTTCCGGCTCAAAGACGGATGACGATGGAGTGAAGAATGCTATGATGAAGGCTCTGTACGAGGTGGTCAGCAAGGCGGGAGCTAACATGAGTGAAACATCTCGGAACGCCGTTCTGGGCCTCATTGATGATGATAGCAGTGAGAAGACTGGTGAGTTGATACTCCACGAGATCATTACCTACATGGAATGCTGACATCTCTGCAGATGCCATGGCAATTACTCATGCTCGACTTGTCGGCGCCTTTGTCAAGAATCTACCTGCGGCCACTGCTGGTCCGCTCATCAAGTATGTGTTGTTCCTTCTCTTCGGCACCGGTGGTGCTAACGATTCTATTAGGAGCCGAGCGCTTACAACGAATTTTACTCATGCGTCTATTCTGAGCTTGAACGCAGTCTTGGTAGAGGCACCTGAGCTGCTACTGGAGAACTTCCCAGCTGAGACGCCCTCGGTGATCTGCCGTGGACTTGCTCATTCGGACGTAAGTTAAATTGCTCTGGAGGAATCAAGCATGTGCTAATGACTTTGTAGCCCTACATCTCGAACAACAGCGCTCTGGCTGCTGGCAAGTACATCCTCACCGAGGCAGACGGCAAGAATTTCGAGTCCCTCAAGAGTGTCTTCGAAGCCCTGGCACCGATCATTGCACCAGGCAATCCCTCTGACACCCGTCGTCTGGTTTTGGTGGTGCTCCGCACGGTTGGCCGCCTTCATCCGGAGTTGGTGCGGCCTCATCTGCCGGTACTCGCACCTGCGATCTTCTCCAGTGTGCGAGATACCATCATCCCGGTCAAACTCGCTGCAGAGGCGGCTTTCTTGTCCATCTTCTCGGTGGTAGATTCTGAGAGCGCCGTCTTTGACAAGTATATGGCCGGACCAGGAGCCGAACTCCCTCCCGGAACCAAGCGCAGCATGTCCGACTACTTCAAGCGAGTAGCGCTACGACTTGCTGGCCAGGCTCGGGAACGGAGAGAAGCCGAAGGCGGCCAAGGTGGTCTCGGCTTATCTAACGATGAAGTGGAAGACGAGAAGGAGGTATGGAGTATCGGCAGGCTAGATCTGGGAACCGACATGTTTGGTGATGAGTGATGACACGCTGGATGATGCATTTGAAAAAGTTTCTTCGAGTGCTATCATGATTCCCTTTACAAATCTATGGCCTAGGTCGGCTTATAGGGGTTGTCTTATGGTTGATGATGTATAAACTACTCGTTCTGCCATGATAGATGTCAATAAAACATAGTATAGTTCCAGAATGGTATCGCAGTAGAAAGCGATTTCTCAGAACAGAGAACTGACTACCTGCTTAAAAGTCAAAACTGTGATAGTGCACTTTCAGATATAACATTGAGTCGGCATCAACCAAAACGACTAGCTACTGTCTCTCATTGTCAAGATCCAAACCATTTTCATTTCCATTAATCCATCTCTTGCGAGCTTTAGGGCCAATATCACGGATGATCCGGTCTCTGAAATACATCAACTGGCTTGACCATGCCTGGTGAACATCCAACCAATCAGACAGTCTGCGCATCATGATGACTAACGATCACCAATCCGAAGTTCGGGACCGAGTCGGCAACCGGAACGGGAAATTGCATTGGGGCTTGAACCCTAAATGTGGGATAGCGTTTTTCTCGCTTAAGTGATTAGCTAATCAGCCACCCCGTCTCAAACTCCTCACTGAAATCATCCGCCCGACAGTCGACCTTGACTCAAGAAATTCCATCCGCCCAACGAAGGTCGATACGCCGTAGTCAAGATGTGAGTGCGCCCTTTGACGATTTTGAATGCTGCTATACCTTTATGGAACAATGCACCGATGAGCCCTTGATGCCACCGCACCACCTTGAGATTTACGGGAAATTTTGATCCATCGTGGGAAACTTGAGGCATGAATTGCTGACGGCGGATTTTCTACAGGGTCAACCTTCGTACGCAAAAGCGCCTCGCGGCCTCCGTGATCGGCTGCGGGAAGCGGAAGATCTGGCTCGATCCCAATGAGATGAACGAGATCTCCAATGCCAACTCCCGGCAAACCATCCGCAAGCTGATCAACGATGGCCTGATCATCCGCAAGCCGGTGACCATGCACTCGCGTGCTCGCGCCCGCGAGCTCAATGCCGCCCGCCGTATCGGCCGACACCGTGGTCTGGGTAAGCGCAAGGGTACCAAGGATGCTCGGATGCCCAGGTACGTAGTGTGCTACGAGATTACGGTATTCAGGGGCTGGGTCTGACAATGATTGCAACTGTACAGCCAGGTCCTGTGGATGCGTCGTCAGCGTATTCTCCGCCGTCTCCTCGTCAAGTACCGCGCCTCCGGCAAGATCGACAAGCATCTGTACCACGAGCTGTACCAGCTGAGCAAGGGTAACACCTTCAAGCACAAGCGCGCTCTGATCGAGCATGTACGTCCCTCATATTTTTCTTGATCAGGTTGGCGATGTGCTGACGGAATGCCACAGATCCACAAGGCCAAGGCCGAGAAGCAACGCGAGCGCATCCTCAAGGAGGAGATGGATGCTAAGCGTGCGAAGACCAAGGCTGCCCGTGAGCGACGACTGGAGCGTATCAATGCCAAGCGGAACGCTGCGGCTGCTGAGGCGGAGCAGGAGTAAATGGTCTCCTGGGTGTCGATGGATGCGGTCAGAGGTCACGATTGTGGATGGCTCTAAAATTCAAGGACCACGGCGCACATCTTTCAAAGTCCGGGTAATTCGATGTTTGATTTCTACGGGAGCCGGATTACTGGACATGGGACGTGATGTGGAGTGGGTTTGTGCATTTACTCTATGTCGGTCAATTAAGTATGAATTAGACAGATCAAAATTCAATGTTGGTCTGTTCCTCTGTCACGCTTGAAAGTATCTTTGATATAACATAACTACTGATTGTCATGACGGGACGGGCCGAGCGTATCGATATCTTGACGTTGCAGTGAATTTCAAAGGTCTCTGACACAGAGTGCCGATTTTCTTGACATGCCGCGATCATGCTACATCCGGCCAAGCTGTATGCATTTGAAGTCTCTTGGGGACTTGGAGTCGTCATATACTAATTCCATGGTGATCGGGCACGCTCCCTTGCTTCTCATATCCGAATACAATTGAATTATGTATATACACAGCTATCAGATTTGAATCTACAGCTGAATCATCAGAACTCGATAATCTAATATTCAGAGATTCTGAGGTGTAGGATGATTTGCAGAATCGGTTCTGACGCAAGCACTCTGGATGGACAGATGAACTCATCTACAAATCTCTTTACTGCAGTCTACTACTGAAAAACAGCTAGACAATTATGACCTTAACTGTTCAAACGGATAACAATAGGTAAGAAACAAAAGGCATGCCAATTGAGGTCTCGCAATTGATGGTTGACTGATTGTCGGTGAATTTCCTGCGATTACAGACCAGATCGAAGCATCCAAAAAAGCTCTTCTCCAAGGAACAATATCTTATTTCCCATCGGCAGGATTTGTCTGGTTCGCCGTCAACCCCTGAATGAGATTATTCTTTGTCGAAAATTTTCAACCATGAAATCCTCCATGACAAACTCGCCCACATTCTTTCCGTGCTGAATTCGGCACGCTACGGCAGAGGATGGATGTGAAGCAGAAATCACGGCGGCGGCAAAACCAGGAGCGACCGAGCGAAAAGACAGAAAAGCCGCGCGCCAAACGACCCAGGTTCGGCGACGGGGAGGGCAACTCGAATATTGTCTCTAGAAACCCCAGCAATAATCATAATCCTCGTCCTGGCCATAAAGGGCCTCCAAACCTGCTTCAACAGGCCCCAAACAACCCTGTTCGCAAACGGCCCCGGCGGGACACCTCGCCTTCTCCGCCACCGTCTCCCTCCGGCGCCGTCCACCAGCAGGAGCCGACCCTCGCCCGCAAGAGCCGAAAACTTGACAATGAGCCCCCGCCGATCAACGGAATCTGCCGCGCTGAGCGCTCGATGGCATCAGTCTCGGCGTTGACTACCACAAAGCAGTCGGTCAAAAACCGTGATTCCCCCGACCCTCTCGATACGATATCCGGTTCCGATCGCTCTTCTTCCGCCCGCAGGCGCGCGGCAAACGCCAACCCTGTCGCCTCCTACGCTACTTCTGCTACTAATGTCGCTGCTACACGACGTTCGGGGCGCCGGCAGGATCAATCACAGCCTGTGGTTCTTGAAGACGAAGCCGCGACCACTGAAACAAACTCCGTACCCGCCGATCAGAAAGATGCTACTACTGAGAGACAATCTCGGGATGGGCCAGCCACGCAAACTACGCAAGATGAGCAAACATCGGGCAAACGATCACTGCGATCGCATGGGCCTGGAACAAAGAGTGAGCTGGCCATGTATTTTGCCAATTACGAGCAGATGATCAGCCTGGACCCGGTAAAGCATGGTCAGTGTCTGCATCGAATTGACTTGATACCAATGTTATTCTGACGCTTTGAATATATAGACTCCCTTGTCCCAGAAACCGTGATCACCCTTGTAGACGATCAAACAGAATCCCCTTTCGTCCTCTCCACATCATCATCCTCCCCGCCCAGAACGAGGACACAACTCCGTCATGAAGAAGACATCTCTCCTTTCGGAAATCCCCTACAGAACCTGCACGCATGTGAAATTGTCGAACTCCCCGATCCTGGAGACGTCGATCGTGATCCACTGGATGACGATGTTTACTTCAAAGCTCATCGACGGCATGAACGGCAGGAGAAACAACTCCGTAATATCGAGAAGGAACGCGCACAGCATGAAAAGATTCAACTGGATCGTTTGCTGGATGAGCTGCAAGGACATGACTGGCTGAGAACGATGGGCATCACTGGGGTAACTGAAACTGAGAAAAAGTTATACGAGCCAAGACGGGACCTTCTCATCAAAGAAGTGTCAGCACTGCTCCAGAAATTCAACAGATGGAAGGAGGAAGAGAAGCGCCGCAAGTCCCAACGGTCGCAGGCTCTACCCCGTCCATCAAATCAGGCTGCAGTGGCAGTAAAAAAGAGTCGAGAACCGGCGGATTTCGAGGAGGCAGAGGAGGAAGAGGAGGCTCCCGCAGCGTCGACATGTGACACCCAAAGTCTCGGGGAGTTGTCTGAAACCAACGACGTCGACGCTCTGGCGGCTCGACAACTTCTACAAGAAGCACGATCCGCATCGGCTCCGCGACAAGTATTACCACCGTCAGGAGCCGAAGAGACTACAACCGCTAATGCTCGCCCATTCACCTCCTTCTACGCCAAAAAGCATATCCGGGACGCGGCGATTGCTGGCCATCGTCGCGGTCGTCACCGCACAGCGTTTGGGCAGCCGATTCCGGACGTCGAGGAGCGGGAATTTGAGCTGCCGCCGGACATTCTCACACCGGAGGCACTGTCGGCGATGAATCGAAAACGTCGGCGGTTGAAGAGGGAAAGCCGGAAATGACACCTCGCTCATTTCTTTCTTTCTTTCGTTGTTTTATTATTTGATTATTACTCCCTGAAAACCGTTTTGCGCGCGCGGGACTCGACGATGGCTTATGGTGATCACCATCCCTGTGCTATGTATCCTGCTAGCATCACTGATGGTTATCTACGGGGTCATGTATCGTGCTTTAAATAGACGCAGCATCTGACCTTTTTCCTCGTGGCTTCCGTTAAAGCATTCATTGTCATTTTTCGTGATACATACATATTGCACAGAGGTATTACTTGGGCATAAAGTACAGTACAACAGGAACTCCACAAACCCGACCAATTATGCAAGTCCATGCATAGCCCATTCCAGCAAGATACTCAACTCCTTAATTCCCGCGCCCTCCTCACTCCACTGCTTCAATCTCTCGATAACCACGCGCACACAGTCCGCCCACGCCGAAGGCACAGTGACATACTCGGCCGACGGCACACCAGCGACCTTGGCACGGAAAGCCGCAACCAAACAGAGGGCATGATTGAACCTGACGCGGCAGGCACCCCACGAGCCCGGGTGGCGGAAGAACGGGTTCTCGGTCTGAATACGGTAGACAGACAGCAGTAGGGCCTCGCTGGCCTTGGCGCCGTAAGCCTCGGCCTGCTCGCGGGTCAACGCATTCCCCGCATGCAAACAGACGTACAGATACGCGCGGTGCAGCAATTCACGGACCTCGACGTAACGTTCCCGCACCAGTTTCACGAGTTCCGGCTCGTTCGGCGGAGGGCGGGACTTGAGCGGGATGTTGAAGCGCAGGGATGGCGGGAGGCAGTCGAGCCACTGCTGCAGCTGGTTCATGAGTTTGGGGATGGTTTCGTCGAGAAGGCGGATTGTCTGCGGGCCGGCGGTCGGGGAGAGATTGGTCACAGCGTTGCGGGCGCGGTTGAGGAGTCGGCGGAGAGAGATTTCGGCGAGGTAATAGTAATATGATACGGCGGGGGCGTTATTCGATGGGTTCTCCCGCTGGAGGATGTCTTCGGTGCTTTCTTCGTAACTCTTCGTCATGGGGAATGTAGGCAGGGAGAAGGGGAAGTCTGACTCGGCCAGGTTGCAGGGTGGAAGGTCGGGAAGTTCATATCGCACTTCGCTGTTTCGTTTGTCAGTCAAAACAGCAGTAATGGACAACGGAGGATTGTACATACCACTCCGATTTCAGGCATGTCCAGTACAGCCGTTGTTCGAGACCTAAGGGCGTGGTTAATCGGATATCTCTGTTTTAATAGCCAAAGGAAAGCTCACTTTCTTCCTGCTTCGACCGCTGTGTGTCGCCGTTGCGATGCTTCACGTTATATGACTCCCACAGCATCGACGCCGTACGGAACATTTTCCAACCGGGAATCGGTTCGATATTATATTGATACCACATCCTATTCCTGGTCTGAGCCCTGATGTTGCACAGGCCTGAGATGCCATTACTTACCCGAAGAGGCAAAAGCACACCACACCCAGCAGCGAGTCATCCAGATATGCACTGGACATCCTCTCGCGCGCCATGGATAGATATGTCAGCGATTCCCGCATGCGATCATCAGGGACCGAAAGTGTCACGTATGTCTGTCGGGTTGAGTAGGGCCCGGACTCGCACGTTACAGTTCGGAGGTCATCCTCGGGATAATTGCCCCATATTGCCGCGAGCGCAAACGTGAGCAGCACCAGACACGACGAGGGGGATCGGTCAAAGCCCTTTTCCAATACCCGCCCGATATGTGCATCCAACTGGTCAGCGTCGACGATCGGGTTCTTGATTTGTATCTTGCGCATGTAGATGTCGCGTAGTTCCAGCATGCGCGCTGGATCCATAGATGTGATTCCTGCTGCAGCGTGTGTTAGACGGTACACTGCAATGGTTTTACTAAATCAAAAAAGAAGACATACTTGACGGGAAGCGATCGGGCTTTTCACCGTATGCTTCCGGAGGGAACGTGCACACGGGTTTCTCTCGAGGGAAGATGGGCCAATCGAGAATCGCATTCGCACCGGTGATGGGCGTTCGCAGCGCATCATGGCGGGAGATCGCCTCCAGATCTGCATCATCCAGGGACGGTTCTGGCGGTTGTGGGGCGACTGGAATCTGAGGAGCCGCGGCTGTTTGCTGATGCCGGAGGCATTCCTTGTTCGTCTGCACGATTTCAGATAGAAGCCGTTCCTGTTGCTCGACCGCATTCAAGATTCGCACACCCCATGATTCAAAGCTATCGGTGAAAGAGTCAGTGATAAATCAAGCCTCGGATAACAAAAAAAAAAGTCGACGGCGTACATTGAGAAAAGGTCTTTGTCAGGATATACACATTGAATCCCCCGTTTGACACATTTCGCGCAGACCGGCCGGGCGGAGTCGCACCGCGTCTTGCTTATTCGGCAGGCATCGCAAGCGGCCAGGACCCGACTGTGCTTGCGAGACGGCGGCTGCTGCGTTGTCGTTTTCCGCTTCTTGCTGTCATTGTTGCTGCTGTCCTCCGATGCAGGAGATGGCTCGTTCCCCTGTGTGGTGGTGCTGGGAGTGTAGCTGTTGTACGCTGGTTCCGATCGCTCCATCATTTCTCACATGCGGGTCGGCAACAGCCGCTGGCGCGAATATTTTTGGTTTGGCCGGGTAATATATTTCGCAATTATGTCTATGAGCCCTCTCAGAGTAGGGTAGACCACAAGTTGACATTCAACACGCAGATTGAGCTTTCGCGTGATGATGCTCACTTTGGAGTAAAATTAATACTGGAGTATGTCATTCCTCGGTTCTCACGGAGGATTCTGTGATCAGGTAAAGTAAGCCTAGTGGTCGCTAAATCGGGCCAAGGGTCGAGTTAACTTTTAGAAAGTTCCTGTCGGGGTTTTTGGGGTTTGACGACTAGGATAAATCTGGGATAAAATGGACAACTAACACCGTCCACTAACGCATGTCCTCCGTATCCCAAGTCTCCTCGGGACAAAACGCACAAAGTCCTCCGCCACAGGGACCGGATGAAGGGGTTCCCGTCGTATAAAATGCACAAGACCTTACAGAGTACATTTACTTCATGGGCATAGCATTTTGGCAGTTGAGATTTGCTATTTCCCAGACCTTGGAGAGGTATTCCAGGATGGTAAACGAACCCCACATTTTCTCGAAATTCTTGAAATGCCTGTTTTGTATTAGGTACTGGTACTGTATCGGGTTCAGGAGCCTCTTCGCGGGACCGCGGCAAACTCCACACTCCCAGAGGTTAGGGTTCTCCATGGGGTCTGTCTCAATCGTTAACAGGCCCCAGATTTTTGCCATCCTTTGGAGTACATGCATTATGCATCAGTAAATTTGCGAAATGTTGTCCAAACTAATCTTAGCAAATTGTCATGAGTCATGTATCTGATCGACACCTGGCTAATTATTCTGGATCAGGCCAGACCGGTATTTGTATCGAGGACGAGATCCCATTCGCCCGAAGCTAGCCACAACCACCAAGGCACTCTTTTGTTAATGTTCATCCAGCCAGTGATTCGATGAAGCCCTGGCAAAAGACATATTATTGTGGGTGTGACACTCGCTCGAATGTAATTGTCCACATCCTGTATTCTCGCGGGAAGGACTCCTCTAAACAGAATCTACAGTACCCTTTATGAGAGCATGCGTCTAAATAAGTTCCCATCTAACTTTACAAACCCAGCCAGTATCTTGTCTTGGGCACCCGCAACGTGCCTTTACCCAGAATCGTCTGACTGGATGTGCCAATGAGAACCTCGTATGTTCCTTCCTCGCTCTTCCACTGGCTCTCAATCTCATCCCAGAAACTGGTGGCGTATTTGTCGATGTGGATTTCGACTGTCTTTTCCTCACCAGGCTCAAGGAACACCTTCTCGTATCCGTGCAGTTCCTTGACGGGACGCGGCGTTGGCGAATGGGGAGCGGAGATGTACAACTGAAGAACCTGAGCACCAGCCACCGCACCGGTGTTCTTGATCCGGACTGTGGCAACGCTCGGATTCTCCGGGTCGAACGTCTCGGGCGAAACGGCGACGTCGGGGGTCGTCAATTCGAAAGTGGTGTAAGACAAACCGTGCCTATAGACAGATTTTGGTAAGCAATAAATAGACTAAACGTAGTCGTGCACACATACCCGAATGGAAACAGAACCTCTCGTTCCGTCTTGTCATAGAATCGGTAGCCCATGTAAATATCCTCACCATAGAGAACCCGACCGCCAACACTTCCGTAGTTCAAGTATGCAGGATTATGCTTGACATCGATCGGCCATGATAGAGGCAGCTTGGCAGAGGGGTTGACATCTCCAAAGATTACGTCCGCAATGCCATGGCCCGCCTCATTGCCACCATACCATGCCTGGATGATGGCCTTTGCCTTGTCTGCCCAACGCATTGTGACGGGAGTCCCAGACTGGTTGACAATGACGGCGTTGGGAGCCACCTCCAGCACTCTCTCAATCATGTCATCAACGTGGGGCGGTAGATCCATGTGCGCACGGTCAAAGCCCTCGGACTCCCAGTCTCCATTCAAACCTGTGCAGATGATGGTGTAGTCCGCTTCGGACGCAGCCTTGACGGCATTCTCGATCATCTTCTCAGGGTCCATGCGCAGGGCGGCTCCGAGATGTGCCGCACCACCGCCAAAGTTGACCATACCGATCGTCTCCATGGTCGTGGTGTTGGCATTACCGAATTCAATGCGAATCTTATAGGTCTTTCCAGCCTCGAGGACCTTTGTTCCCTTCTCTTCGATCGTGCCCTTGCCAAAGAAGGCTGTACCTTTTGTCTGATGCGTCGTGTTGTCAATGATGAGCTCGTCATCGATATAGAAATTGCCAGTTCCAAACACAGTCAGCCCAAACTCCCACTCGCCAGACACATCGGGAGTGAAGTCTCCGAGGAATGTGCCCCAGAAAAGGGCACGGTTGAGCCCAGGGCAGTTGTAGTCCATCAACTGGAACGCGGTGCTTGAAACAGGCTCCGTCGCCAGCAACTTCCTATCTGGCACCGTGATAGGGTCATTGTAAAACTTGATCACAGCGTTGCTAAGCAGCCTGTCAATCACCGGAAGCATTTTGTGCGCATACGCGCCAACCTCGAACGCAATCTCAGCATCCTTCGGAAGGACTTCCGTGATGGCGTCATAGGGAGTCACCGTATAGTATGGAAGAAGCGACGCACTGCCTCCACCGAAGATTGCTGGTGTCTTCATGTGAGAGCCGATGAGGGCGACTTTCTTGATTGTCTTGGGCAGAGGAAGAACGGACTCATTCTTCAAAAGCACGATACTGTTCGAACATATTGTGCGATTGAGAGCTCTGTCTTCGGGGTAATCTCGCCCAGTTTCTACTTCCGACACTTTGAGCTGGCTCGCTCTCTTGACGAATTCCAAGACATTGCGTGCACGAGCATCAATGGTCGACTGCGTGATCAAGCGAGCTTGCACCGCCGACTCAATGTATTTGCCGCGATATCGCGAAACGCCGGGCATTTCCAGGTCGAGGCCATTATTCATGGCGTTGATCGTGCTGTACGTGCCGTACCAGTCGCTCATTATCAACGGATTCCAATTCCACTCCTTGCGCACCAAATCCTCCATGAATTCGCGACTCTCGGAAACATGCGTCCCGTTGATTTTGTTGTACGAAGTCATCAATGCGCCAGGCTTCGCATCCCGCGCGGCGATTTGGAATGGCCGAAGATAGATTTCGCGCAGCGCTCGCGGCGTAATCAAGCAATCAACGGCTCGGCGCTCATGTTCTTGGTCATTACCCACGAAATGCTTGACCGTTGAAATTACCCCGGTACTTTGACAACCCTGAATGATAGATGCTGCAAGGGTACCGGACAGGTGGGGGTCCTCAGCAAACGATTCAAAACCTCTTCCACCGAGGGGAGACCGTTGCATGTTGATTGTTGGACCTAGCCAGCAATGAGCTCCTTTGGCGATGCATTCATTGCCGAGGAGCTCTCCGGCCTGCTTGAGCAGATGCTTATCCCAGGTAGCTCCCAAGGCCGTGCCGCACGGCAAGCAAGCTGCGGGGACTCCGGCGAAGAACTTCGTCCCTCGGATGCCATTGGGGCCGTCAGTTGTGCGAATGGATGGCACATTGTGTTCGGGAATCGGATATGTGTGCCAGAAGTCAGCGCCTGAGGTCTATGGTCAGTCGGTGATGGGTTGTCGACTGGAATCTTGCATTTCCATACCAGACAAAAGGCCAATTTTATCGGCCTGCTTTAGCTTCGATAGCACGGTATCAACGTCAAAACTCATCTTGCCCCGTTCACTCTACAACTAGTACTATCTGTAAAGTTTAGAGACAGATTCTGAGTTGACTTGGAGATATAAAGAGAAGAAAAGTGAATTACTGAAGCAAATACCGTCGGCAATTGAGGCTCCATTATTGTTTGCTGCGCGAGGAATATGCTGTAGATTGCGTTGCTCTATCGCCGCCCGGCGACCGATACAACGGCGTGTAGCTGGAGGGCGGCGGAGCGTCCCCGATGTTCAGCCACCGATGGTGGAGCGTGGGCAGCCCCATCTCGACATCTTCCATGTTTACTCCGTACGGGGCAATGCAAATTTTCCAAACATCCGACCGAATGCTGCAAGTCGCGCTTTGACTTTCTTCAGCAGCCAGATTAGGTTTGTCATGATTACTTATCCCTTTTGGAACCCTGCCTGTTGTCGACTGGCCCGATTAAGGTTGAAATCATCTAGACAACTGTGCCATGACTCGGAGAGTCCGGGTTGAGTTCGATGCACCTTTCCGCCTTCTCGGAGGTCCCGAGCTCCAAGCTGCAAGCTGCCGAGTCAAAACTGTCGCCAAGCCCCTTGGCGAAGGGACCAACCGTTCCTGACTGGTACCTTGAGGCTGCAGAGGCTGCAGCCTCAAGAGCTAAACCAAATTTGCCTAAAAAGAATGCCCGGAGTCTCCCCGATGGCATCTTCTCACCTCGAGCCAATCAACAAGCCCAATCCATCTGGCTAAAACACACCCTGGAAGGTCCCTCACCGATGATTTCAATTCATCCTGAGCAGACTCCATGAAATCCTGATTGCGGGGAACCACCCCGTGGGACATTGTGCATGACCGCGCGGTTATCTTCCTGGGGTGTAACTGGAGGAGCAATAAAGAGAGAATCATTCATTCATTGCGCACAGAGTACGGAGTGTAACCAGAATTCTCGAATGGCGTAGGCAATTCAACGACTTTTTGCCAATACTCTCCTTTACCCCGTCATTGATTAACGAGTCAGTAACCCGGAAGCGGGCGGGTAATGAAGTTCATTATTGACTGACTCTCTCAATTGACTAATCCGAGTAGAATCATGACTAATTACTGGATCACTCGCCACCTCCGGATCTCTTCCCAGGTGTTTTTCTAGAATCCGGAAAACACTCTCTTCATACTTAATGAACATGGCGATTAGCGACCACGCGGGCAATGAGTCTCCACTAGATCCTGGAGCTGGGGACTGGAGACTAGATACCAAGAACGCCACCCGGGGAGTGTTGCAACCCGATTTGGCAATGGTTCAGACCGTTCAACCGAAGGTCAACTCTTCCGCTCGGCTAAGCTAAGGCCTCTTGTCAAATTGTTTCCCGAAACTAGGAGAAAGTGTGTTAGCTCTCCTGCCTCAGAACAAGTGAAAAACTCTAGTAGTGTTGACCATCTGTCTCAGGGAGCCAGTGAGCGTACGGCACACGGATGCCACGCTATTTTGCTGGATGCAACTTTAACAGAGTGCTCTAATAGTCTTTTTGCACCCAAAATACTTGTAATGATCTATGCATGCGGGGGATAATAAACCATGGCATGATGCATCGCCGTCAAGTATAAATCGGCCCCAGAATCCAAGTTTCCCCAGCTCCAGTTGGAAGTCCCTGCTGCGACAGTTCCTGCTTCCCCTAGGTGTAGTCAACATCCTTGTCGAACCCAGGGTCCTTCTGCCCAGCACTTCAGCATGGCGGGCATTCTTCACAAGCCCCAGAGGGAGGTTCTCCCCGAGGAGACCATCACCCGCATAGTGCGGGAAGACAAAACCCCATGGTACAAGAAGCCCAACCTGAGGCTTCTGTACTTGGCGCTCTTCCCAGCCTGTATGGGTGTTGAAATGACCTCTGGCTTCGACTCGCAAATGATCAATATCGTCCAAATCGTCTATACATGGAACAAATGTACGCCAAATCTGTGCATTTTTATTTTCCCAGAACAATGGTTTTCTGACACGCTCCGACAGATTTTGGCGAGCCCACCGGTGAGATGACGGATGATGGCCTGCCTGAGTATGAGATCGATTCCCGATTGAAAGGCTTTCTCGGGGCAACCTACTCTCTTGGTGCCGTTCTTGCTCTTCCATTTATTCCTTGGGTCAACCAAAAGGTCGGTCGGCGATGGACGATTATGTTTGGTTCATTGATCAGTGTCGTGGGATCAATCCTGCAAGGACTCTCCAACGGAGGTAAAGTCGAAAAAAAAAAATAGAAAATCTCCCACGGTTTGATCATGCTGATTGAGAACAGTGGGCATGTACATCGTCGCACGAATGGTGCTGGGCTTTGGTATCCCGTTCTGCATTGTCGCTGCTTCTGCACTGATTGGAGAGCTCGGCCACCCGAAGGAGCGGCCCATCATGACCTCTCTGTTCAACTCCTCTTATTTCATCGGTCAAATCGTTTCTGCTTCAGTCGGACTGGGTACCGTGACCATCACCAACGATTGGGCATGGCGATTGCCTTCGCTGCTGCAGATCTGCCCTGCCCTGGTCCAAATCTGCACCATTTTGTATGAAAATCTCTCACCCGCCACAAAGAAACGGAGGCTGACAGACGCAGCTTTGTACCGGAGAGTCCACGATACCTCGTCAGCAAGGACAGATATGACGAGGCTTACGCAATCCTTGCCAAATACCATGCCGAAGGAGACATGTCCTCCGCGTTCGTCCGAGCAGAAATGGCGCAGATCGAGAAAACCATCAAACTGGAGCAGGAAGCCGCCAAGCAAAACTGGTCCGACATGTTCAACACCGCCGGTATGCGTCGTCGTATGATCATCGCGGCTGGCTTGGGTCTCTTCACTCAGTGGTCTGGTAACACTTTGATCTCGTAAGTGATTGCATGGTTTCGAATGTGCAAACTGGGCTCGTTTACTGATTTGGCGTCTAGTTACTATCTGAGTGATATTCTCGACATGGTCGGAATCAAGGACGCTGTTGTCAAGTCCAAGATCAACATTGGTATTGCCTGCTGGTCCCTGCTCAACGCCACCACCATTGCTCTGCTTTCGCCCCGATTCCGCCGGCGCCCGACGTATATAACCTGCGTCTGCTCACTGCTTTGCGTCTACATCTCCTGGACCATTTGCACGGAGAGATACATGTCCACGGAGAGCCAAGGTGCAGGCATTGGGTCCATCGTTTTCATGTTCCTTTACTCTCCATGCTACAACATTGGATACAACGCTCTCACATACAGTACGTCTTTCTTGTTACATTAACGTGTCATTTTACCCCAGCATCAACTAACTTTTGCAACAGCATACTTGGTCGAGCTGTTCCCCTACATGCAACGGTCTCGTGGTCTCACGTGGTTCCAGCTGTTTGGCCGTGGTGCTACGTTCTTTGCAACCTATGTCAACCCCATTGGTCTCGCCAACATTCAGTGGAGATGGCTGGTTGTCTACTGCGCCTGGTTGGGCTTCGAATTGGTTTTCATTTTCTTCCTCTTCCCCGAAACGTACGGCCGCACGCTGGAAGAACTGTCGTTCTGTAAGTTTCCATATTTCCCTCCGATGACCATGGTAACGGTTAGGGTGGCTAACTGGACTGTGATCAGTGTTCGAGGGCGACAAGGCCCACCAGGTTGCCGCTGTTGCGCAGAAACAGCTGGTCGGCGATGGTTCCAAGGACGAGACCTTGCATGTCGAGACTATTGCAGAGAAGAAGAGCTCTGTGTAAGGTATGCCCGATGTCAGGGGCATTGGGCACTTGCATTCGCCTTTCATTTCGTTCTGTCTTTCTGTAATTATGCTGATGGTATACGCGTAAAAATTTTATTTTGCTTGGTTTCAACTAAGGCCTGGTATGATGCCGAACTTGGAGACCAGTTTGCTCATGGGAGATGACTTGACGTGCATGAACAATGAGCCCCAAGCCAGATGATGAATTTCCATGATTAGGAATCTGTAGTTGTTTTACTCACAGACCTCCACGATTGGAACCGATCTACAGTCTGTCGATCCAGCAGGATCGAGAGGACATGGGCGTCGATCACGATCGCGGAGATTTCCGGTATCAGATACTTACTTGATCGACGAGCCGATCCGATCAGCAGAGAAAATCGTAATTACCCCGGATTCCCTCGAAGGATTATGCACGTGACGGAGAAAACCCTATATATCTCAGAGATCAACGATCAGCTTGATCAGATTGCTCTGATGATCTTCGATATTACCAAAAGGAGTAGTCTGGCTGTCAATCATATTCCATGCGACGAGTGTACCTTAAATGTGAGACTTGAATGTTCGACGGAGAGTTGTCCGAGCTTTACTCCCCACTTTTGCGCACTCGGCAGACCCTTACAATCCATGTTTGCTGAGTGGTACACTTATTGACCGCAAAGCATCCATGAGTAGCCTTAAAACCTGATGCAGGTGTTAGTACTGAAACTAAGGTTTCGATCCAGGGTACATGAAAATAAATTGATTCTATTTCAGCGGGTCTATCGGAGTCGCTTATTATAAATTGCCTGGATTCGGGCCAGATTTGCTCGAATATACATCTCCAGTAGTTATGTTCTCTACTGCACCTGGCAGAATGAACGCCTACACACGGGCAACGAATCTGCTTCGACAAGCCTCCAGACATACATCAAGTCCCAAGCAGGCCATGTTCCTATTCAAAAAAGTCTATGGCCGCAACTCTTCGACAAAAGCTACCGGCCAAAATCTGCCCTTAACAGGCATAACGGTGGTTAGCCTCGAACAAGCCATCGCAGCGCCTTTCTGTACTCGTCAGCTAGCAGATCTGGGTGCTCGAGTTATCAAGGTCGAGCGGCCAGGTACCGGTGATTTCGCACGGCACTACGATTCACGAGTCAATGGGATGGCGTCTCATTTTGTCTGGGTGAATCGATCGAAAGAATCCCTGGCCTTGGACTTGAAGAATGCTTCTGATCGCAAAGTCCTGTCCGCGTTGGTTGATAAGGCAGATGTTTTGGTCCAGAACCTGGCGCCGGGCGCGGCGGCACGACTAGGATTCAGCTACGAAGCGCTCAAGGTGAAAAATCCGTCCTTGATTGTGTGCGACATTTCAGGATACGGGCAAGACGGTCCCTATCGTGACAAGAAGGCATACGATCTTCTAATCCAGAGCGAGGCTGGATTGCTGTCCGTCACAGGAACGGGTCAAGGTCAGCCAGTGAAAGTGGGCGTTTCGATCGCAGACATCGCAGCTGCCATGTACGCCTACAGTCAGATTCTCGCCGCTTTGCTACAGCGCAATCGAAACGGCGGAAAGGGCTGCCGGATCGATGTCTCGATGCTGGAGTGTATGGTCGAATGGATGGGGTTTCCAATGTACTATGCGTTCGATGGCCAACCAGGCCCGGTACCGGCTGGGGCGGCACATGCTGCTATCTACCCATACGGACCGTTCACCACGGGTGATGGCGGATCGGTGATGCTAGGTATTCAGAACGAGAGGGAATGGGCGAGCTTCTGCGCATACGTCTTGGATGATCCGTCCTTGGCAACCGACACTCGGTTTGCGAACAATTCCCAGCGCGTCCAGAATCGCGACGAACTGCAGAAAATCATCGATGCAGCGTTCGGTAAGCTGACGGTTACCGACGCGATCGAGAAGCTTGAACGAGCGGCTATTGCCAATGCTCGGGTAAACGACTTGCACGGAGTTTGGAACCACCCCCAACTTCAAGCACGCGGCCGATGGGTGACCGTTCCGACGCCCGTCGGCGATGTTCCGAGTCTCATCCCACCGGGATTCTCGGCCGAAGGTGCGGGTAATGCATTTGAGCCGAGGATGGATCCGATTCCGAAGGTTGGGGAGCACAATGCAGCGATCCTCAAGGAGCTGGGGTTTGAGAAGTAACCACCGCTTTGCTGATAGAAATGATTGAAAAAAAAAAAGTAATTAGTGGCTTTTTCTAACTCGAGACATCTCAAAGCTGCCTATAATTCCTTGTCCATTCCTCCGCTAGTGGCCGCGTGGCCAGACCTCCAGAGCTGCCAGGAACACATAGCAAGTATTCAAATTTCAATTGAATGCGTAACAAAACACGATATGATGTAACTTATGTCGTGCACGGACCCGCGGGGTAACGGGCTCTCCTCCGTATTTCCGCTCCGTCCAGCACCGGGTGGGCAACCCGTGACGGTCCGTTCGCGGTCACGTGCAAGCTCTGTAATAGGAAACTGATACGGATCGACGATAGTGAAAAAGCTGACAGCAGAGCACGCTTTGCGCAGTAAATGACGGGACAACTGAATGTCGGTAAGGAAGGCAAATTTAAATACCGACCCGCATTCAAATACACATCCTCGTCATGAAAATACAATTTAATTTCAATCCTTGCTGCATGTGATGCCAGATAAATAGATTACTCAGCCATCCTGACCAATCAATATCCATCAATTCAAATCCCACTTCCCAGCGCTACGGTCAGCAAAAGCAATTCCTGAATTTTTGCAGCGTTATCCCAACTTCAAATGACCGTTTCTCAGCAGCTGATTGCGGCGGTAGAATCCGAATGTGGGTGCGGCGTGGGGGATTTGGCCGTTCCGCCTCCTGATTTGTCTTTGCGGGACGGAGTCCCCGCTGGGCCAAAGAGGGGAATTGGTCGACTTGGCCATGTGTTCGTGGGATGTCATGGCGGATTGGTAGGTTGTTCAAGAGAAAAATAGAAAAGGTGGGATTAGATTCTCTCTCTCCCAGTGCAACGGCAGACTAAGGCTTTCTTTAATTGTCGGAAGTTGGCGTTTTCTTGTCACTCCGCAACGATCCTCCTCTTCCTCTCACACTTACATCGATTTCAATTCGTACCAGAAAGAAATATTTCTAGGGTTGATTGATCATGGCTCCGAGACCCTTGAACGGTGGTGTTTACGTTCCCACCGTTGCCTTTTTCACCGGTCCCGAGGAAGAGGTGGACGTTCCTGTTGTCGAGAAGCATGCCGTTTTCCTTGCCAAGGCAGGCGTTGCAGGAATCGTGGTGCAGGGCAGCAATGGTGAAGCCGTGCACCTGGACCGAGCGGAGAGAAAACTCATTGCCAGTGCGACGAGGAAGGCCCTCGACGAGGCCGGTTTCAACCAACTCCCCGTGATCGTTGGTGTCGGTGCTCAATCGACACGAGAAACCATTCAATTCTGCAAAGATGCGGCCGAGGCGGGCGCCGACTACGTGATTGCTCTTCCGCCGTCGTATTACAAAGCGCAAAACACAACCGAGTCGGTCCGGGGATATTTCCGAGATGTCGCGGACGCGTCACCCCTGCCAGTGCTGATCTACAACTTTCCCGCCGCCGCCAACGGCGTCGATCTCACGTCTGACGATATCATCGCGCTTGCGGAGCACCCCAATATTGTCGGTGTTAAGTTGACCTGCGCCAACACCGGCAAGCTGGCACGGATCGCCGCCGGCGTCAAGGACAGCTTCCGCACTTTTGGCGGCTCGTCCGACTTCACCCTGCAGACCATGATCGCCGGTGGACACGGCGTGATTGCCGGGTTGGCCAACGTGATTCCCCGTGCGAGCGTCCTGGTGTATGACCTGTACGTCCAAGGCAAGATCGAGGAGGCGCAGAAGATCCAAGCCATCGTGGCTCGGGCCGACTGGACGGCCATCAAGGGCGGCTTCCCTGCCGTGAAGGCGGCGCTTCAAGAATTCTATGGATATGGAGGGCTTCCCCGTCGGCCAGTCCCTCCCGCTGATGTTGCCACAACTGTTGCTGGGTTTGCCGAGGGCTGGGAATTGGAGAAACAGCTGGCTGCGAAGGCGAATAATGCTTAGATGACGGTATGGTTTTATGCATGAGATGTTGGATACACACTTTTTCTGCATGTACGAAGTAGAGTTTGCAATCAAACCGTTTTCTGTTTACATTTCACATGCTCAATTGAGTCAAATTGCAGCTACAGAGCCCGGAAGGCTTTCACCCGATGCTCCGGGTGAGCCGTTCTGGGCAAAATTGGAGTACTCCACAAAAACTCCAGTTACACCCCCACGCTAGTGGCTGGCAACTCTCCGGTTGTCATGACTCGTCACGTACGCGTAACAGATTCAGCCAATCAGGCTGTGCCGCGCTTGGCGTGGGCTGCCCCTCGAATCAAAAGTAAAACAGCTTACGAGCATGATCAAAACGGCTGCAGCTCATTCTCTACATATATATTCGAAAGGACGTGCAATTTCGAGGAGGTAAATGCTGAGGTTTTTTTTTTTTTTCAGAGTTGTCGTTTAACCGGGTTGATTTCATAGCTATTGCCCTTGTTCTCTTGATAGTTCACATCAAAGCTTCACAACATGGCTAAGATCAAGAAGATCGAGTACTTTCGCGTTAAGCCCCGCTGGCTCTTCGTCAAGATCACAGATGAGAACGGCAAATATGGTTGGGGTGAGGGTACATTAGAAGGACACACCAATGCGGTCGAAGGTGCACTGGACGAGATCATTGCCCGGATTATCGGATATGAAGCTGAGTGCGTTCACCGTCTGGGACTACTGCAATTAACATGTATTTGTGTCTGACACATGAGATAGTGACATTGAGCACATCTGGCAAACCATCTGGCGCTTGGGCTTCTACCGCGGCGGTCCGGTGTTTATGTCCGCTTTGTCCGGAATCGATATTGCGTTGTGGGATCTGAAGGGTCGGAATCTGGGTCTTCCAATCTACCAACTGCTCGGCGGTAAGGTGCGCAACAAGGTGCAGGTATACTGCTGGATTGGTGGAGATCGGCCGAGCGATGTCGAGACTGCAGCGTGTGTATTCCTTCGTCCGCCTTTACTGTCAACCGTTCTAACTAGCTCTCAGCAAAGCACGTATCGCTCAAGGCCTCAAGTGCGTCAAGATGAACGCCACCGAAGATGTCAACTGGCTCGACTCTCCCTCAGTTCTCGACGCAACAGTCGAGCGCCTCAAGACCGTCAAGTCTCTCGGGCTCGACGCCGGACTTGATTTCCACGGCCGTCTGCACAAGCCCATGGCCAAGCAACTTGCCAAGCTGCTTGAACCGCACCGCCCGCTCTTCATCGAAGAACCGCTTCTCTGCGAACACCCAGAGGGATACAAGCAACTCGCCGGACTGACGACTATCCCGATCGCCACAGGCGAACGCCTCTACACGCGCTGGGATGTCAAACAATTCCTTGAGAAGGCCACAGTCGACATCCTGCAGCCAGATATTGCCCATGCAGGCGGCATCAGCGAGACGCGCCGCATCGCTGCGATGGCCGAAGCCTACGACGTTGCAATTGCGCCGCATTGCCCCCTTGGTCCGTTGGCATTTGCGGCGTCGCTTCAGATTGCGCTCAACACGCCCAACTTCGTCATTCAGGAGATGTCGCTAGGCATGCATTACAATACCGAGGCCGGTGACATTGACTTGACCACGTATCTCAAGGACCCGTCGGTCTTCGATATTGAGGAGGGCTACGTCAAGGCTCCGACGGGTCCAGGTCTGGGAATTGAGATTGATGAGGACCTGGTCAGAAAGATTGCGGCGGAGACGGAGCCTTGGAAGTGCAAGGAATTCTACGGTCCGGATGGGTCGATTCGCGAGTGGTAATGACGAATATGTACGATGATTTTCTGCAGTGTTATGCCATGTACTTCGTATGCTACGAAACAATGCAGTCTTATTCATCCCATTCTCAACGAGGACCACTGCACTCCATAAAACAAGCTGCACTGTTCATCTTCAACGCATTCCCCGGTAAGCTCAATAAAGAGCCTATTCTGCCCTCCATTAAAAGCTAAGTGAAGCAAACATATCAAACCAAACCGCATCATCCCCGATCTAGACCAGAAACGTCTCGGCCCGACCTGCCGAATAATAATCCGCCCAGGATGACAAACATCCCGGAGCCATTTTCCACGTGCGTGCCGAACTACCGTCCGGGAAATAAAAATAGACATTCTTGCCATCTGGACCTCTGTACGGGAAAAAAAAAAAAAAATGCTCGGCCAGAACTCCAGCTCTTAGCCTTCGTCATTCGTCCCTTGGTCGTTCGTTTCGCGGAGAACATTCCGGCGAGGGGCAAAACTTGGCTCACTGATAAATGATAAACCCCTCCAAATTACCCGTTGGGAAAATTAGGAAAATTACAGAAGTGTATGGTACGTAATTTACGTAACAAACACACGTGGGGTAAGTTCAAAGGGGAATAGCGTGGGGAAGCTTATTCCGTTACCGGTAAGGTCTACGATCACCCCACCGCGGGGTACGTTCCGATGCGGGTTGGAGAGCAACCTTGGGCGAAACTTTAGATGAATTGAACCGTGGAAGATTAAATCGGTTCATAACATGATATGAAAAGCATAAGAATCCAGGGCTGCGGCAGTCGTAGATAGCGTTTTTATTCTGAATTGATTGATTTCATCCAAGAGTTACTATCTTGTTGCGCTCATTGACTGTGAGTCTTGTACAGCTTCAAAGGACAAAAAATGTCTGCAAGTATAATCAATTCGATGTTCTCGCTTGAGGGCCGTACCGCCCTAGTGACAGGCGGCACCCGAGGCATCGGAGCTCAGATGGCAATTGGCCTGGCTGAAGCTGGTGCAGACGTCATCCTCGTACAGGTGAGAGGAAATTCGTCTACGCAGAGGTTCCTGATCAGGCATGTCAGATGCTAATCTGGAATAGAGAGACACCTCGAACCAAGAAACGAAAAAGAAAATTGAATCGCTTGGTCGAAAAGCTCTCATCTACACAGCCGATCTAGCCTCCCGTGAGCAGGTCAAGGAACTCGTCAAAAGGGTCCTCGCAGATGGTCATGATATCTCGATCCTGGTGAACTGCGGCGGGATTCAACGGCGGTATAAAGCACACGAATTCCCAGATGAGGACTGGGATGAGGTATGAACCCACAAAGCCCACTGTGAGATGTCGCACAGCCACTCATGGAGAGATAAACAGGTCATTCAAGTCAACCTGACCACCGTCTTCACCCTCTGCCGCGAAGTCGGCTCGTACATGCTTTCGCGCAATCCGCCAGACGGCCACCGCGGCTCCATCATCAACCTCGCGTCATTAACGTCATTCCAAGGTGGCATCTTGGTGCCCGCTTACGCGTCAGCAAAGGGTGGAGTCGCACAGCTGACCAAGGCATTGTCGAACGAATGGGCCAGCAAGGGCGTCAACGTGAACGCCATTGCTCCGGGGTATGTCGCTACGGATATGACTGAAGCCTTGGTGAAGGACCCCGAGCGAGGGCCCAGTATTCTCTCGCGGATTCCGGCGGGTCGCTGGGGAAGCCCCGAGGACTTCAAGGGGCCGACTATCTTCCTCGCAAGCAAGGCCAGCTTGTATGTTAGCGGTGAAGTGTTGACGGTGGACGGTGGGTGGATGGGTCGGTAAATGTACCTAGGTTCTGTACACCGGGAAACTCCACCTGCAACAATGGATAACCCTAATGCTCTGTCCCTGGTTCTGGAGCTTTGATCTAACTCCATTATTTCGAAAGTTCCCGAATCCCCATGGGGCCGGAGAGTCCGTGCCCTGCTTTCCATCCGACGATACGAGATCTGCAGGTACCAATTTTTATCACATCGAGCCTTTATTTTTTTTTTTTTTCCGGAGTATTTCCCATTTCTCGTGAATGTGAGAGAAACTGAATTCTCAATCACATGAATGTTCATTTTCCTCGGTACAAAGCTGGATCGAATATTCGAAAGCAATACGACAGAAAGTTTATTTATTGTTGGAACTTCGTACCTGAACCAACAAATGATGGTTTCAGTTCAGGGGTAAATGAGCAAATCGGTGGAAATGAATGGCTGACAGTCGGCGACCATGGATCTTCGGGAATTGACGTCAAGTCGCCGACTATGACCCTGGAAAGTCATGCAATAAACTCGAGAGATCGCGGAATATTGCCATCATCAGCCACAAAGTCTACTAAGCAGCGACGCTTCGTACTGTGTCATCATTTCGACAATGGAGATCGACCTGCAGGAACGATAGACTATGGACCAGGGGGCCCCATCCGATCCGCAATTTTTCGCGCTCCCGGCTGCCCGAGCCATGTTCTTTGCCCTTTGCGACAACTCTCTGGAAAAAATGGAATCATTCCAGCTTCATTCCGAGGTTGATAACTTGATTGACGCCATGAATTCAATCGGCATAGGGCATCCGGCCTCCCCACAAAACAAGACCCTTTTTCGGACGTTCACCTCCAATGGATGCCCTAAGCTCTGCAGCGGATGCGGGGTTAGAGCCAGTCCAAGAGTTGGACTAAGCGGAGGGCTATGCAACTAAACCCTAATTGGAAAAGAGTATCTTTCTTAGCTTCTGTTGATCAGAGACCTGGACAATCAGAGCCGAGTTCATTCCCTCGAACTGCCTTTTGGTGGTAGAGCTTTCTGCTTTTCTTCTCAGTTCAGCGAGTAGGGATGGTATTACGTGATCGATGTTGTCATCCGGTTACATGATGGTCAGGCCGCTGGACTGATGACTTGCCATGTTCGAAAAGGACAGACAATAATGACTTCCGTCAGAGCTATTGGCTAGGTCTACTAAATCACAACTGTTGAAGCACTCAACTATGATGATGGTTGACGCTATGAATAGAGTGGATCATCAATGCGCTTGTCATGGCAAGAGAAGCTTCTTACGTTGTTCCTTAGAAGATTCAATGGAGAGCTTGGTCCACACGTTATTGCGAACCACTTCTGATGCATCAGAATTCGCGCAGTTACATCCACTTCCATCCTTCGCTCGCTTAGTGCTCCAAATGAGCAATGGTACTGGTACTTCCAGTCCAGCAGGGGAAGATTAATATTTGGGGTACTCCGGACAAAGCTGTCTTCCGTGCCGAACTTCCATTGTTCCCCACATCACTAACGCAAATCATCCTTGAGATAGAAAGTACGAAGCGAGGGCCAAACCTAGGTCTGAAGCTTAGCCACACAGCGAGAGTAAAGTACCTCGGAACCACGTGATGGGCAACAATAGCGCCTGGAACCGAGTCCTCGAAAGTCCATGTCGCATCATTCCAAATTTTCAATAATTCGTCCATCCACTGCCTTGGAAAAGTTGGTGTGAGACTGCTACTAACCTCCATTGGGATCGCCTCTTGCCAAGTTAGGTTAATCCTTGTTGTTGACCAGATTGGACTAAACAAAAGGTGATGTTCGTTTAGTCTTGCGCCATGAGATCCGACTATGGCCTCTGATCAGTGTGGAGTGATGACCTTCTCGGGGGACGCGTTGTCCAAGAAGAGAAAGGATGTCAATGCGGGCTAGCCGTTCAAGTCTTAGTTTGGTGGCCAGAGCTCTCGCCACCTGCATGCAGATGGATGCAAGCGAGTGACAAGCGAGACTGGTTGTCTTTTTTCCTCGGTAA
The DNA here is from genome assembly GCF_041956635.1 of Thermomyces lanuginosus. Taxonomy (NCBI): domain Eukaryota; kingdom Fungi; phylum Ascomycota; class Eurotiomycetes; order Eurotiales; family Trichocomaceae; genus Thermomyces; species Thermomyces lanuginosus. Next base: position 360,480 of record NW_027192362.1, on the reverse strand, counting down.
TCCCCGTCAGACTGACCTAGCGTTGATGGTCGCCGATGTACCGATGGTTTCTGCCGTCCTGGAGTATGCTCCAGTCAAATCAATGAAAATGATTTAGGCACTAACTGTAGCAGTAGAATGCCTTGCTTGAGACATTGGTGCTATTCAGAGACATTTGAAAACTCAGAGCGTGAGAAGTTCGAACATAGTCAGGCACATGATGCCGAACAGCACAACTAGGACTGGTTCATACCCTGGTCTAATAGCATGTCACCGCAGGGACTGGCAGGACTGCCAACATCAACAAGTGAGACATTGGCGCCAGTCGCCAGATTTCCAAGCACACGACTGGACGCCATGTAATTTAGCCCCGATTAACGTCCCTCGCCGGGCTACTCATCCAGGTGTAGAGCATCGAAGCATCTCCAATGGGGAAGCAGTGCAGGCCCACAGAAACATGTCTCCACGCTAGATGCTACTTCGAGTCCGGGGTCCGGGGGATAACGAGTCGGACGAAGTGGATGACATCAGGGCAGCCGTCCAGGAACCTGAATGGGGCGGGAGCTTTCCGGGGTGCTGTTTGGTTCTCAGAGGCCTGAACCTAGGTTCAAGCGGTCCAGGACGATCATCATCAAAGAAAGATCCAGTAATGCCGGCCCCGGTTAGGGAGACTCGAAAGTATAAGTACCGTCCTGCCCACCGTCGTTGACCGGTTCTGTCTGACTCGTCTCGAACACCAAGTCTCACTCAGTCAGGGTTGTCGTTAGTTGATTCCACTCGCTTGGTCGATCGATATCACACACTCGCTACCAGATAGTCCATCGACAAAATGAAGTTCACCTCTATTGCCCTTGCGGCATTGGGCCTCACGGCCAACGTCCTGGCCACGCCCACCCTCCACCGCCGCGACCTCAAGGCCTTCACTTCCGTGATCGAGGACATTGACGCCGCGACCAAGGACTTCGCCTCTACCGCCGAGGCTTACTCGGGCGGCGACCCTAGCGAGGTGCTCAGCAAGGGACAGGCCATCGTCGACACAGTCACCGAGGGCGCCTCCAAGCTTGAGGGCGAAGAGAAGCTCACCAACTCTGAGGCCCTGGCCCTGACCGGTCCCGTCCAGGACCTGACCGATACCGTCAACACGGCCATTGACGCCATCATCGACAAGAAGTCTCAAATCGTTGAGGCTGGTGCTGGCGCCGACGTCTACCAGTCCTTGCAGGATCAGCACTCCGCCGCCGCGCACCTGTCTGAGGTCATCTCCGGCAAGGTCCCTGATGCTCTCTCCGACATTGCTGCCGAGCTCTCCAAGGGTATCACCGACGCCATCCAGCGGGGTATTGATGAGTACAAGGATGCCGGCGATGGTGGTGATGACGGTGACGATGATGATGATGATGATGATGGTGATGATGATGGTGACAACGGCGATGGCGGCGACCAGACCACCACGACCAACCCTCCGGACAACACTGCGACAGCGACCGAGACCGCGACTGAGACCGAGACCAGCACTGGTGCTCCCACCGAGACCAGCAGCGGCTCTGCCCAGCCCACCGGCGGCAACGGCGGTGGCAACGGTGGTGAGGGCGGCTCCGGCGGCTCTGGCAACGGTGGTGAGGGTGGCTCTGACGGCTCTGGCGACGAAGCCGGCCCGCCGTTCCCTGGTGCTGCTTCCACCCACCGCGTCGGCGCTGCTGCCGGTATTGTCGCGGCTGTTGCTGCCGTCCTCGCTTTCTAAGCGGGTTTTCTTCATCCATAGCTGATGATTTTGGAATGGTGCCAATGAGGTCTGATGGCTTCACGATGGATATGGGATGAAGGGAATGTCATTTGGTTTCAGTTCATTTTAACCTCTTCAATCTTCTCTGCCCATTGTACAATGCCTGCCATCCTCATTTCTTCCCGGAGATGAGTGATGGTCCATGTAATAGGGCTGTATATGATAGTACTTAATCAACTGTTCAATAATGAGTTCTTTCTTTGATCTTCGAACTGGTAGAATGTAGACGTGATTATTGATAGCATCGTTGGTCTTGATAAGCTATGGACTAAATTAAAATCATACAGCCGAGCCGCGCTATCTGCATCACCTGTCAAGTCCATCCCTGCATAGAATGATGATAATCTGATAAGGCGTCAGCGAATAATTTGTTGAATGTGTTTGCGCCGTGTCCTATTTGCTTACTGGCGATTACCGCCCCATGTTACTTGACGGCTCAATCATGTACAAGTGCTGCATCTTCGGAACATAGGTATTCTGCTCGTCTTCAACCTAGAATCGAACAGCAAACATTTTATCACTCATAAGGAAATTAACTATTGCGTTTTTACTATCCGCACGCGGCATGATTGTAAGGTAGCGAAAGTATCTACATGAAGGAATCAAGGAAACGCCCACGTTGGACGACGTAGCATTTTGGCAGCGATGAACGAAAGAAAAAAAGGGATGATCAAGAAATCCTCCCGTCATCCCTGAGCTTTATGCGGCCGGCTTGTCCATAATGTCCTGATCCCGGTACAAGTCGCAGGCATGGGGGTGCTGGATGCAGTACTTTGGAACGACCGGCGCGGCGGGGATGCCGTTAGCAAGGAGATATTCGCGGAAGTTGAAGATGCGGGCGGACAGCTTGGTGGTGCGCTTCTTGCCAGTCTCGGGATCCCGATTGCCAGACCACAATCGTTCGGCGAGGGCGGCAGCGCGCGGCCAGATCTTGCCCGTGATGACGGTGCCGTCGACCTGCTCGGACCAGAGCGGGCTGATGCCACCAAGGATATGCTTGCGCTCCTCCTCTGTGAGCCCCTCGTCAAAGTCGTAGTTGTAGATGCGCTGCCAGGTCTTGTAGGGCGCGCACCAGCTGCCGCCATTGCCACCCCAGTTGAAGTTGGGGGTACCATCCTCGTCCGGGTTGTCCTGCACATTGTAGCGCGCGTCGTTGGTCACATACCCGCCGAAGCCACAATCGAGATACCAGAAATCCGACGACGACACCACCACGTCGTAGCCCTCCTTGACCAGCTTGCGCACGTTGTCGCGGCCATTATTCCACGACTGCACAATGAGACCTTCCTTGTCGAGCTTCTTGGCCTTGGGTTCGCCGATCGCAATGTCCTCCCAGATGAGCAACTTGCGATCCTTCTTGTTGCGGAACATCGGGAAGGCATGGTCGACCCAATACTGCACCACATCATCGTTGGTGCGAGTCTTGTCCTCGTTGAGAAATTCCATCACGCGCTTGCTGAAGTTGTAGCAATTAGGCTGTAGCTCATCGCCGCCGACGTGGAACACGTTGTCCTTGAAGATTCTGGACAGCTCCTCGTACACGGTGCGCACAACCTCGTAGGTCTTGTCGTTGAGGGGATCCAGTTGTCCTGGATTCGGCTGCACCGCCGTGTGGTAATCCCAGACGTCGTTGGACCACCACGAGTTCGCGCACGACACAATCTCCGGATCGACTTGCTGCCATCCCGATGCTGCGTGTCCTGGCATGTCCACTTCTGGAACCACCCGCACGCCGTACTGGCGGGCAACCTCAATGATATGCGCAAGGTCCCGTTGCGAGTAGATTTCGCGCTTGGAATACGCGTCCTTGGTCATGACACCGTACTTCTTGATCTCGATGGGCCAGGATTGCGTGTCCACCAGGTGCCAGTGGAGGAGGTTCAGTTTAGCCAGCGACATGGCCCGAATTTGCTCAATGATCTTCGCCGGCTCGATGTAGTTCCGGCCTGTATCGATCATGATGCCGCGCCAGGGGTACAGGGGTGAATCCTCGATGCGGACCGGCTTCTCGATGATCAGTTGGTTCCATTCGTTGGGGCTCTTGATAACAATCTGCTGCAGAGTGGTGAAGGCATGAAGAGCGCCCCAGACCGTCTTTGCCGAGATATCGATGGACTTGGAGCCGCTGCGCACCTCGAGTGTGTAGGACTCATCGACGCCCGCCTGCAGATCCGCATTGAGATCGTCGACGGTGACGCGGACTTTGTCCACCGCAGACCCGAAGTTCCGTCGCACGTTGTTCGCATCGGTCGTCTCGCTCGTGTTTTCCGTGCCGGGAAACGGATCGAAGTCCGGGAAGGGGCCATCCACCGCAGCTGGCTCCCATCTGGTCAGGAAGATCCATCGCCACGTGCGGTCCCAAGCGTCTTGCAAGATCTTGTTCTTTGGAGCATCCAGCCACACATGGTTGGACACGCGGACTTCATTGCCGTTCTCATCCCAAGTGATCGAGCGCGGCGCAGGCAGAGGATTGACCTTGACGGCGAGGGTGCCTGCCGCCAGCCCGGCCAGGGCTGTGAGCGCAGACAGACGCATGGTAGCTAAATTAAGGAGCGAAACTCAGGGTCGGTGGTGAAGAAGAAACAATACAGGACCAGGTAGATCCCTGGAAAACGAACGAGCACAAAAGGAGCGACACGGAAGCAGATATACTTCTACGACTACGACATTCTCCTCCGTAGACAAAGTTGTCATCGAAGCTCGGGTCCCCGTAACCCGCGTACCGAGGCTGCACATTGTTTCACGTTTTCGACAAATCAACCCTAGCTTCTGGCTACGGTTTGCCAAGGGTCAAATTCAATTTACTCGGGAAATGGAGAAATCAAGGTTAGCCCAAAGCCCACTGGTTGGCGCCGGGGGGGTTCGAATTCCAGCCGTGGGATTTTCATCTGACTGGCTGAGAAACGGCGTAGCTGGGCCTAGTCGACAGGTCCGTTAATCATGATTCGACCAGGAGTAACATTCCGACCTGACAGCTCCATCATAGAAATTGGAATGAAAACGATGGAGACGCTGAGCTGGCATGCGGAGGCCCGAATGCCACACAGTTATTCACTTCATGCCTGGAGAGAACAGGACTCTGCATAATCAGGTCGAATGAAGGGGGTTCCCTTGGCAAATTGCCATGGAACCTGGAACGGACGTGGCGCACCTTGCACTGTGTCTTTCTGCACCCTTCTCAACTACCCTTGACTCCTGGATCCTTAATCATCCTTCGCAGTTGAGATTATTCCGTTATGGCCTAGTTCCTTAATATCCTGTCCTCTATTGGCGGTGAACTTCAGGAACATATCCATAGGGCATGGGCTGAAGAGTGGAGTTATACCTAGTTAGTATAGTTAACTGCCAGGCGGGTGATTATGTCATTTGGCCGTCGACAACCCTAAACTAAACCGAATCAAGAAAGTGACGATATTGACCTTCAGCTGGAGATTCGAGCAGAAGGTCGGGGAAATCTCGTGAATCTCGTGATCCCCAGACCATGGTGACGTTGAGGGGCACGATCAAGTGACAAAAAAGGTGGGACATGTTTTGGTACTGTAGTACTCGTGCTCGTATACCCAGGTCTTGTGGATGATTATGGTTGCTTATCCTCAGACGATAAGGTTATCACACACAGATCTCAAATGCTACAGTAAGGTGTAACTGAACCAGGCCCAACGTTGACTCGGTTATCGGTTCATCGGTTGTCAGTCCGATCTGGAGAAAAGCAACAGCCAAACTTCCAGTTTCCAACTCCAGAGATATGGTGAAGTACATACAACTGTAGTCCCGCCGACCTCGTGAATAAGTATCATCATCGACTTGGAAGCAAAATCTTGTTGCTCAAATAGCCAATGGCAGACTACGGATCTAGTTCCGAGGTATCAAAGATAACTGTGATTTGATCCTCATAATCTCACTCCAACGGCCCGACAAATCGGAACCGTGAACTCGGAGTCTCAAAACTATCAAACCAACTATACCAGGTAGTATGTAAACAGTCGACGCTGAGGCCCTCTCGAAAGACATTACAAATCTAGTTTCTTGAACTTAATGCAGTAGTAATCTCAGATGCAGTGGTATTCGGTCAGTCGGAAATTGGCATATTCCAAATCTCGTATACAAGAGTCAAGTGACCGTTGATGATGGATGAGGGGGAGAGGTGAAACTGGACTGATGTCCCGATATTTTGATTATTCCCAAAGAGGGAAGTAGAGGAGCTATCAAGGGTATCGATCACTCAGGATACTAGAGTACAAACGAAGTAATGGCCATCGGACGGAAAGACCAGCCCCGTTTATTGCTCCTTCCTTGGACATGACATGCACTTCATGATTGGAGAGGCCACTGCAGTCAAAAGTCAAACTCCTTGCGGAACACATCTACATCCATTCCAGTCTTGACCATGTCGGCAAGATCCCGCCGCCCCATCGATGTAAAGACGCGTCGCAGTGTGTCATACAGATTGGTGCTCTGGTTTTGGCTGATGTGGATCATTCGCTCGAGCTCCGCATCGTCGACGCCATCGGGGCCGCCGACAATCTCGCGCGCCTTTTCTCGGCCCTGTTGCTCAACAACCTTGTGCATGGCAAGAGCACCCAGCAGGTGTTGCGCCGCCTCCTCGTAGCAGCCAATGTTGATGCACGACACGCCAAGGTTGTAGCGTGCCCGAACAAAGTTGGGGTTGATGTTGAGTGCCTTCTCGTATGCCTCGATCGCCTCTTCAGACCGGCCGGAGTTGGCAAGCGTCGCCCCCAGTCGGTTCCAGAGGAGATGAACCTGGTCCTGCTTGTTGGAGGTTCCTGTTTCCGTCGACGCCAGCGCCGCAGAGAAACAGTCAACCGCCTTCTCGTAATCCTCGGCGCAGTAGAATAACACGCCCAACCCGACTTGCACGTCAGGATCCATGTGCTCACCCGACGGCGACAATTGGGCGGCCTTGATGAAGAGGTCTGTCACTCTGTCATGCAATAATTGCCGATCGGTGAAGCCATAATCGGCGTCTTGCGACAGCTCATCTGGGCTGATGATCTGCGGGTACTTAACCGACAACCATCTTTCCAGCGTGCGATATGCGGTAGTGTCGTAGCCCTCGTTGGTGTACGACACTGCCAGACCCATCAATGCGTCCAGATTGTTGGGATCGATCTGCAATGCCTGCTCCAAGGCACGGATGGCCGCAGTTTCCTTCTCGTTCTGTGCCTGTGCGGATCCCAACATGACCCAAGCCTCCACGTGCTTCGGGTCCTTCTGAACGGCGGCCTCAAAGGCCAACGCTGCCAACGACAGGTTGCCTCCCTCCCGCATGATCTTCATGCCTTCTTCGAATGGGTTGGTTACTGACCGGAACATGTTCTCCTCCTCGAACAGGTAGTCACCCAACTGCGGGTCGCGGAAGCGAGGCTGAAGCGAGTCGAACCCTTCCCAGTCGTTGGCATCACCCAGATGAAGATTTCCAATTTCCTCGAATTCGTCGCTTTGTTCCGTAAGTTTCCTACTTGCAGATAAATCTTCAGCCTGTTTCTTTAACTGAGAATTTTGCCAAGCACGCTCGAACTTCTCCTGAAAATTCTCCTCGACTGAACTGGCGGCATTGGCAGTAGGGTCTACTGACCTGTCCAGGTCATTCAACTCTTTTTCCATCGCGGCATTGGCCTCCTCGTCCATATCTTTCTGCTTGTCGGCAAGATCCATTTGAGCAAACTGAGCTTCCCAGTGCTCGTCGTCCAGCTCGGCTACTCGCCCTTTGCCCTTGTCTTGCGTAGACGATTCGACAGGCTGTTGATGCATAGTCATCGGCCCACCGTACGCAGGGCCCATCATTCCCGGGCCGACCATGCCCATACCCATGTAGCCTCCCATCATTGGCCGCTGGTAGCCGGCCATCATCGGCGGTGGTGTGTGTGTGGCAGCACCCGGCTGGCTTACAGCGTTTTGCTCTTGAAATCGTAGGAACTCGTTGACGTCGATCTTCCCGGTTGGGTGTTGTTGCTGGAACCGGTGAAATTGTTCGGGGTCGATATTTCCGTTCGAGAATTGTTGTTGGAACCGAGCAAATTCGCCAGGATCGAATCGAGCAGGATTCACATCCGGCATTGGCCTGAACGGGCCATTTCGTTGCTCTGCCCATGCCAACGGTTGCTGATTCCGCATATCGAATTCTGCAAATCGGGCGGGATCTTGGCCTTCGACAAACTCGTTGATCGCCTGGAAATGTAGCTTACATGTTAGCATAGCTCAAGATTAACAAAGTCGACCGAAACGTACCTGGTCTTGTCCTCCACCCATAACTCTCGAGCGCATGCTCTCCTGCATGCGCCCGGGGCCGGCTCCGACCAGCCGATCCCGTTGAAGCGACTTGTCATCTTGGACATGCTTGGTGAACTGGGTCAGCGGATTGCCCGCTGTTGAGCACTCAGGCCCGCCGAGGAACGACATGTTTCAAGGTCGAATAATAAACACCGCACAAAATCTAGTATAATAACAGTTCGAAAACACGAAAAACGAAGACGACGTAGTTTGATGTCGAGATTTCTAAGCAAACCACGTCGATCGTAAGAGATGATGAGGGGAACGCCGCTCAATCAATATGCGCCCATGTCAGCATGCGGGGATCGCGCGTTTCTAGCGGAGAGCAAAAGAAAAAGCCAAGGGTCGGGGAACTTGATCAATCTATACAAGCGGGGATACTGTTTAAAAAAAGGTCCACGAGAGGTTCATAAACCGGCGGCGATAACTGTAAACCGTTGACAAAATCTGTCTCTCCTTTTGCTGATATGAGTGGCCTGGAGATTTGCCTCGCTGTAAAAGCTGGGGCATGCCCGGACCGAGGTAAACTCGCGTCACGTGGAGTGGTGAGATTATTAAGCAGATCGCCTCCGAGTGAGGGCGATGTTCTTTATGGCAGTTGATCGGGAACGACTCCAGGCAATGGTAGCTGCTTTCCTTTGCTGCGGGCGTATTTAGTTTCCCCAATGGTGGGGAGATTATTGGCGATGTTATGGCGGTTAGGTACATGGTGCCTACCTTGATACATAAAGGTTATCCTGAAACGTAGTCCGATGCTGAACGAACCACGGAGATCAGGCCTGTTCAGCGAGCACTGGGAACTGGACGTCTTTTCATGCCATCTTCCTGGCTATGTTACATGATATAGTTTCCAAAAAGGTCATAATGTACAGTAAAGATCATTAATACTGCAGGCACAGCAACCTGCAAATGCAGCACCGATCCACCACTAACCCATTTTGATCAAAACGCCTTCAGGAAAAGAAATCCACACTGCAAGTCATTCAAAGCTATGACTGTGCCTTGTTTTCACCATTTTCTGTAGTGTTTTCCTGATCCTTGGTAGCAGTGTCCGAAGAGGAGGAAGAGGAAGAGTCAAACCCTGTCTCACTCAGGTTCCCCGGACTCCGACGGTATCTCGTCGGCGCATAATCTAAGCGCAACCGGCGACCATGCGGTGTTCGGCTGGAGAGGAACTCATAGGCAGCTTGCGCACTGGGCACGTCCAGGAAATCCGCATGCACGAAGCCAAGGAACTGTCCCGTCTTGCGCTCGACAGCGACGCGCACGTCGATGACGTTGTGGACGGAGCGGAAAAGCTCGTTGAGCTCGCGGTCGGACATGTCGAAGGGGAGGTTACCGACGTAGAGCGTACGAGTGGGCGGCTTGTGGGCGCGGCGCAGTGTCGTGTTGGCCTGGGCGAACTGGACGATGATGCGGCGGCCTTCGAAGATTTGCGTGTTCATGGCTTCGACGGCACGGGTGGCGGCTTCCACAGAGTCGAAGGTGATGTATCCGAACCTGTGAAATCCGATGTCAGCATTTGGGTAAAGATTTCCATGTGGGCGGACACACCCTTTGCTGAGGCCACGCGAGTCATGGACAATTGTCGCATAGGTCACGTTTCCGAACTTCTTGAAATGATTTGTAAGATCGGCCGCCGTAACGTCGAAAAATAGATTCCCCACGTAGATCGTTTCCTTGGGCGAGGGGGAGCGCAGCTCTGGACGCGTGTCTTGCGGCGCAGCGCTTCCAGCAGTAGAAGTAGTGACCGATTCTGCCTGACCTGCAGTAGAGCCGGTTGGTGCCGCAGCAGACGATTCAGCGGGACCAGCACTTGCTTGCGTCGACGGTGCATTCTCAGTCTGCGCCTTGTTATCCATCGCCTCCGTCTTCACAGCGGCATCCTCTTGCTTCGCAGCTGCGGAGCTAGGAGCCGTCGTGGACTCCTTAGAAACCCCATTACCACTTGTATTCCATCGTCGTTGCAGCGCAATTCGACAAGACGTGTTGCTCGAACGAACGGAAGATAGCGAGGTAGTGGAGATTGATCGCGACCGAGCCGGGTAGGACACCCAGCGGGCATTAAGAAGTCGGCGAGTCGCTGGCCGAAGTGTATTAAACCTGGAGACAATTGACAACAATAAGTTTGAAATGAAACGTTAAGATGATGCTGGAATGCCGCTTTAGCACTTACATTGTGAGAACGTTCCGCGCGTTCACGTATCAGTGCGGGTAAAACAATCAAATACCTCAATTGCTCATCAATACAGATAAAACATGATAAGAAATCAAATCAATGTCGTGGATTGCTGAACGAGGACACTGTTACGGTTCGAAGGAGAAAAAATCGGCCCGCAGTTCATCATGCCAATATCACGTGATTTCATCTGCCCTGAGCTGGCTTTGTCTTGTACTCCGTTTACAGTCCTCTCTCCTAATTCTTGATCCAGGAGAGGCTTCAAAAGTCATCTGAACTACGATTGGATTGCTCAATGATACAGATTGACTGCGCTTGACTATCAACGATTCCTAAGTCGCAGTGTTATTGTACAGAGAGTTGGGAGGCCTTGAGAGTAGGGCCATCTCACGAGCAAACAGACATGTGTGCCAAATGACTAATTCTGTCTTTCGCCGGCATCCAATAACTACTGTACTGACCATGGCAAAATCGGGTATCAAGTATGTGATAATTCCTCAGCAACAAAAACAAGCCATTTTCAATGACGCTTAATCCAGACTCAAATCTCCAACCCGTCGGCGCCTGAACCATACGCATCTCATTCGGACATGATTGTCAACAGTCTATGGAAAGCAGGGTTTCGGCTCACTGTCGGTATGGGTCGGATGTCACTTCTCGTTCCTGCTGCATGAAATTCATGTTGAGATCTCGATCGCCAGGGTTTTGCGATTCGGAACTCATTTGCGGCAGTGGCAGCGAGGGGTCAAGTACCGGCCACAACCCACCCTGGTTTTCGACCGTCGGGTTCTGTATATAACTATCCCAGGCATCCTGGATTGCTCATTAGTCATCAACATGGAAAATCTGAGTTCAGTAAGGAAATTTCATACCCAGTCCAGATTCAATGGCGGGAGATCACTCATTTGATTGCCGAGTATGCCAAATGGCGTCGTGAAATCATATCCATCAGAGGACGCACGCGCTCCTTGTGATATCGTCGGGTCGATACTATTCGAAGAGTCCGAGAACGGCGTGGAATCTGAGTTTTGCGGACTCACGCCGCTACTCAGCATTCCCAAAGTCATGGCAGCATTCTGCTTTTCATCCGGTGCGTCGTACGTCGACGTAGTGCTGCTGCCCTGACCAGCACTCTGAGGATTGCAACTCAACTTGGCAAGCATGGGTTCAAGGACCTTGGATGCCTTGAAGGCATACAAGGACGTCTCACGCTGTTCAGCCAAGATACTATGCGATCGGTGGATCGCAGCAAGCATCTCGTCCCATCTTTCATGGCCCCAAATATAAATGTCCCCCGATGGGCGACCGGCTGCTCGTAGTTGCAAGCCGTAATACAGGTCCAAGCAGATGATGGAGGCAGCAAGAACAAAATCTGTTGTACTCAAGAAACATCTCCGTAACGACATAGTCGGCGCAAGACGGTTTGTGGTCATAGCTTCACGGTGGAGCATTTCTTGATAGCGGAGGAGCTCCATAGAAGCATCAATGCAGACGCGACGCGAATGGGTAAAACGAGAATTGTGGCGTGCTCGGGCGATAAACCGCCGGTGGAGGACGCATTGGCCCTTCAGATAAACACCGCGGATCTACGCATTGTCGGATTAGCACTCGGAAGCAGAACTAGAAACCTCACGTGATAACTCACTTGCAACCTTGACAGGATCAAGTCAGGAGAGTCCGCTCCGCACTCTTCCAGCGGCCGCACCCTCAAGTGATCAGGGACTTGATCATACGCACGCCGGAGCTCCACATCGAGTTCCATGACAACGTCATAGGAGGAGTTTTTCACGACCTTCATGGCATCTTCAATGATTCGACCAAACGCAAAGGCAACGCGGCCCATGGCAATGAGACACGACACCGGCGTCACCTCATTACTTGGGCGGGAGGGCGGGAGCTCCTTGCTGTCTGGACCAAAGTCTTCATCATGAAGATTGCGTGGCAGCTCCGTATCTGTGTCGGCAGACCTAAGCATGGTGGGCATGCCGGCCTGGAACGAATAAAAAATATCGGCCTGTCGCACAGCCGCCCATACTCGTCTCCGCATTTCGCCTTGAAATGGAGAGATGTTTGGAAACATTTTAGAATCCCGATGATAGCCTTGTCGCATGGCAAGGCGTACGATGATACCAATCATTATCCAGTCGGACGTATTGTTGTCTAGGGCAGATGTATAGTCGGCAGTCAGGTGGAACAGGAGGGTTTCCAGAATATATGGCTGGGGTTTCATATAATCCGCCAAGACAAGACATTCCGCTGTCAGCTTTCTGAAATTCCAAGCCATGTCGAGAGACTTGCCCCGAAATTCCGGGGGCTCGTCTCCTTGACGATATGATAGCATTGCTGCCCGCATCATGGAGAATAGCATGGCTATCCATGCAATAGATGTCTTGGACGGGTCCTTCCAATGTTCCTCATACTGTCATCTATGTGAGCCATGCTCCTTCTCGAAAAGTCAGGACTCCCTTCTTACCTCTCTTTGAAATTGCTCGACATGGAGAATGGCTATCGATGTTAGCAAGATGACATCAAATGATCAAACTGGAAGACAAAACTCACCAGCACTTGGACTGACAGCCTCGAAATACCGAGCGATGATTATGTCCGTGATATATTTGGAAGGAAAATTGGCCATTATTTCGGAACGGCTGACGGGTTTCGCTGTGCCAAAGAGAAGGGTCGAAGTCTCGGCTTCATGTTGTGCCGCCTTCAATTTCCTTTCTTGCTCCTCAAACTGTTTTTTGGTGGTGGCGAGATATTGTCGCACTTCGGCTATCTGGATGGTGTCAGATCCCTGGGACGGCTCGCATGGCAGCTAGGCAGTCGATACTCACATCATGCAACACGGAGACCCAATGTGCGTCGCTGACGTAGAATGAACATTTATTATTGTCCACTTTCATGACACCCAAGGACCTTGTGACCGCCTCTGTGTCGCTCTCGTCCTGTGCGTCGCCATCCTCATCGGCATCCGCCTCTTGGGAGTCCTGTCTTGAACCAACACTGCTGCTGCCCGAGATGGCCGCCATAGCCGCCGCCGGGCCCGGTGCTTGTGCTCCGTTTGTCATAAGCGACAGGACCAAGTTCTCAAGGCGACCGATCCGATTCTGCATTTCATCGGGAGTGGAGGGGTTTTGGCTCGCGGTGCTTCGGCGCTTCACATCGGGCTGCACATACGTACAGGACAGGGTATCTCCTCTCTTCACGCAGTTCTCGCAGGGATGAGAGCGGTTGCATTTCAATCTAGCCGAGCAGCCATGGTCAGCAGCTGGAAACGCGTCTCCACAGGACCCATACATACTTCCGCTGCCGGCAAGGGGCACAGGATAGAGGTATTCGATTTCGCTTCCTCACTACCCTAAATTGCCCGTTGGAAGAGCGTGTACTCGAGCTGGATGTCGTCGATGGGGGCGTTTGCATCATCTTGGGAAATAGGCGCCCGTGCGGCGAAGCGATCTGATTCGATATGGTGAGGGAATTTGATCGAGTCACAATCGGCCCGCGCTCAGTTCAACATTCGATGACTTGGGCGAATGAACCGTTCGCAAACGGGTTGATGATGACTCGCGCGGAATTTCTGGGATCACAGAAATACTCAAAAGACTCGGATCGATTCCAATGTCGAGAGATGGACCAGATTCGAAGTCAATATTTCCGTTTTCTGTGGCGCGAAACTTTGCGGGACGAAGAACTACCCTCGAGACTCAGCCACAGGTCGCAAACTGAGCGAAATGGCCGACAAAACGATCGCGGCTTCGACGGTCGGAACCTGGGACGGGGTCGTCCGATTCGCAAAATTGAGGGCGGGAGAAGAGACCGGGAGCAAGAGAGACGTTCGAACCTTCGATCTCTTTATCGTCGCCGCCACTGCTGGTGACCCTAGCCCGTCGTCGTCAGTCGTCTAAGCCTACGATAGTGATGACTAAGATAGGAAATTCCAATAACTAATTCCAGGCGTTTGGCAAACGCTGTTTTTGAACGTAATTTTGCAGTCCCATCTGTCAGTCGATTCGATGCACTTCTGATTGGCGATCTTGCCCACTTCTCCCACGGCTCTGGGGTCCGTGACTAAGTGTAAACTCGGCGGTCCAATGACGTTGACTCCTGGGTGCGTTTAGTCAACATCGTCCATCGTCATTTGTGGAACGGGGTCTTGGCTATGGGGCCCCATACAAAGCCGCTCTGCTCTTTGTGTCGGCAAGTGCAAACAATAGAGTTCCGGATCGTAGGGCACGACCTGCGTTAGGAAGGAGACCATGTTACAACAGGCTGATGGCGGAACCGTAATGCCGTCTCAAAGTACCATCGGACTATTGAATTTTTGGCACTTACTGGGTCCGATCTAGCGCGGAAACCAATGACTCATGGCGTCATGGAACGATGGAAGCACTGTTATTTGACAATTGCTCCATGACTCGAAAATGTTGGAATTCTCTGTAGGGACCAGGGTGGCTGCGAGGAGAATACGAGTAATGTACAAGCCATTGCGCGTTACGATCGATACGCAGCTTAGGTTAGTTCAGTGTCTTGGCGTTTGCTTGCTTGTCCTTGGGCCTTATCTGGAGAGGAGCAACACTTATCATTGCCTCCGCACGGGGAACATAACCCCTAGGCTACCATCCGGATTGGCAATAAAAGCACGGCATGGCTTGGTGCAATCCCGTCTCCTGGAAGATTCCTTCTGTTCACTTTTTCCTTGCTTCTGCGCACCGATTTCCGTGCTCCCATGATCGAGCAGTTGGCGGACCACCGGAATCCGTCCGAAATCCTCGGTTTTAGCGAAATTCGGCGGATTTGCTTAGCTTTCTGCGTTCCTGTTCACTGTTGCCTCCTCTATTTCCTGTGCACATGCCAATGAGTCAATTTCATGCACAATTTGTCAAACATTCTTCGAACAGGTGAAGAGCCGCCAGCGCTGACTGTACTTGTTACAGTAGGATGTCTGGGGCCTCATTCTTCTCACTCTCAAAGCGCAAAGTTTCTTGCACCGGCCAACGAGTATTTCGTCCGTTCAGCGGTGTTGCTAATCTTCAGTGCCATCTACTGTGTCGAGCGTCTACCCTGTCTAACAATTCGCCAGAATGAACAAGCTTAGCAATATCCAAGGGATCGGAAGTCCGATCGGGATGGACATCAGGAGACTTCAAAGGACGAACATAACTCGCCCAGCCTTTACTCAACCTTTAGTACAGAGAAGACCCAGAGCCGCCTTTAATCCAGGAACGAAGGTAAGTAGGAAGAAATTCAATGTAAATGATTATAAGTAGACAGTATTTCACTTGGACAAGCAGCAACAATTCTGACACTGTCAGTACGGGACGCAAAAGCAGGTACCGCACACTCTGCACATTTTGATTACGTATTGGATCCCAACTGTGGAACTCTATCAGCCGGTGAAGCCATGTTGATGTGATGAGTTCTGATGTAAGTGTTGAAAGCCACCTTCACGTGCAAAGTACATATTCCGTTTCCGAACGTGCATTCAACCTCGTTCCAAGTCCAATAAAACTAGCTGTTGCTCCAAGAATCGCGAGATCGATAAGGACAGTCCCAATGACTTGGGATGTGTCGCAGATTCATTGATCCATCCAGATTGAGACCTCCCATGGATCCTTGGTTTCACGATGATATCGTCTTCATCAGGTGCAACGGACTGCTTTTCAGCATGATCCTACAGTGGAAGACGAACTCCCGAGCTCGATGAGCGAACACTGATAGACTTCTCATTTCTTTTCCGAGCTGGCACATCCCACCACGTTGACCGAAAAATGAAATGGAGCAACTCAGCCAAAGTCCCGCTATCATCCATTTGTGATTCGTAGAGCTATCATCAATTGGACGGTTGGACCTTCAAAAAGGTATGGTGCTGCATCAGACCCCGGTAAGCGGATTGTCTGGACCAGCACACTGGACACCGCCGCCACTCCAGACGGCCACGAATAACATGCATACCCTGAACTACACGCACACAAAGAATTTCACAAACCAATTCACTCAACTCTGTCAATTGATTCGATTCCAGGCATTTCCTTCCTTGACTCGAGTCATCTTTGATGACAATGACAATGACTCGACCGCATCCTATGGTTCGCTTGACTCGCTGAGCACCAGAATATAAATACCTTGAATGCAAACCTAGCAAGAGTCTCCTGATGATGCCAGTTCTCACACAATCCGTGTGTCGGGAGCTTGTTCACCGCTTCATCCCGCCATTGTGTAGATAGCTCACTTTTCTCCCCTGCATGCCGAAAAAGGTTAAATGAGTGCGCGCGATTTCTCGCTAAGGCATTACGCGTCACGGGGGTATGAGCCCTAGCTAACCCGAATTGGAAACCCCGCACATTTCCCAATCTGGCTTTCAGCAAACAAAACCTACGGTCTCCCCCCTCTACCATTGGGCTCTTTTCTTCGAGCTTGGGCTGGATACTGGGAATTTGGCAAAAGTCCGCCGGGCTTTTGCTTAAAAAGCACTCTCTGCTGCTCTGATCCTGCATTCTTAGGACTGCAGTGTTCTAACTCGCAGGATCTCTTTCAACCACCCAGCTGGTTGGAATTTGGCCCTTGTTGGACGAGCCTGTCCCCGACCACTGATACAGAGCCGTCTGGTTCCCATTGGGCATCCAAATTCCGCCATTTTGGATATTTCCCACGGGGCCTGGTCAATTCCGTGGTTTTCGACTGACTTTCTTGGATATTTCACTTTGCTAAGCTTCATCTAACGATCAGCAACAATGTCCTCCCGCGGCGAAGGCCGGGGCGGTGGTCGTGGTGCTCGAGGCGACCGCGGTGGTGGCCGAGGTGGAGGTGACCGTGGTGGCCGAGGTGGAGGTGACCGCGGTGGTGGTCGAGGTGGAGGAGACCGTGGCGGTGGCCGAGGTGGCGGGGACCGCGGTGGTGGTCGAGGTGGAGGAGACCGCGGTGGTGGTCGAGGCGGCGGAGACCGGGGCCGCGGCGGTTATGGAGATCGTGGCGGCAGAGGCCGAGGCGGCCCGCAGTCACTGCCCTTCCGAGAGGGCCGTGGAGGCCCCCGTGGCGGAGGTGGCCGTGGCCGCGGCGGTCCCCCGCGGGCTCCAGCGAGAATATACACGTAAGTTCAGCTAGGATGCATAATTGTGTCAGCAACGGTGTAAACTGACCCAGGAGAAAGCCCGGCAGAGGGTGTTCCTACCCCTGACCCCAAGGTGGGAGAGATTGAAAACCAGATTGATAAGAACGTTCTCTCCAAGGGTGTTGGGGCTGTCGACAAGTTCCCCTTGCGACCGGGCTACGGAACCAAGGGAAAGAACATCTTGCTCTTCGCCAACTACATGGAGATCTCGAGCACTCTCAAGCAGCACGTGTACAGATATAACACGGAAGTCCAACCTGGTGATAAAGGCCGTGCGCCTTCCTTGAAGAAGACGAGGCATATTATTCGTCTTTTACTCGAGCAGCATTTCCCGGATCAGCTGAACTCGATTGCCAGTGACTTCAGGTCAACGCTCATCTCGGTCAACCAACTCAACCTGCCCGGAGAGATTGTTGAGGTTCGCTACAAGGACCCTGACGCGACCGAGTATCCGGATAACCCGCAGTTGTGGAAGGTCCGGATCCTCGCCACGGGAACGCTGTCCATTGGTGCTCTCATCGACTATCTGACCTCCGCCAATGCAAGTGCCATGTTCGAAGCCAAGCCCGAAGTGATCCAGGCCTTGAACATCATCGTGGGCCACTACCCCAAGGTCCAGGAGAACATTGCGACCGTCGGAGGAAACAAACATTACAGTCTGCTCCCTGGCCCGGGTGACAGGTTCCAACTTCAAGAAGGCTTGGAAGTCCTTCGGGGCTATTTCGTCAGTGTCAGAGCCGCCACCGCCCGTCTTCTGGTCAATGTTCAGGTTAAGAACATTGCCTGCTACTTGAGTGACCGCCTGGATAGGGTGATTGATAACGCCAACATCCGGCACAGGGGCCGGTTGGAGAAATTCTTGAAGACCTTGCAAGTTCGGCCCATCCACCTGCCCGAGAGGCGACGAAGAGTCAAGTCGATCTTTGGTCTGGCCACGAGCAGCGACGGCAAGAATCAGGAGAAACCCCCACAGGTTGAGGGCTACGCTGCGAATCCTTATAAGGTGAAATTCTGGTTGGAAGGTGGTGTACAAGGTTCGACCAAGAAGAGTCCGAAGGAAGGACCTGCGACGCCGGGACGCTACATTACTGTCGCGGAGTACTTCAAGGAGAGTAAGTGATTTCAGTGTATTACGGTTTTGATCAAGGATCATTGGAAGACTGACTTCGGCAGACTACAACTTGGAGGCAAGCGACAGATACCCCGTCGTCAACGTTGGGTCTCGCTCGAACCCGTCGTACTTGATTGCGGAGGCCTGCGAAGTGCTGCCAGGTCAGGCCGCTAACACGAAGCTCAGCCCCAATCAGACCGCCAGCATGATCCGGTTTGCCGTTCGTTCTCCTGGTGAGAACGCCGACGCCATCGTGGAGAACGGCACCAAAGTTCTGGGATTCGCCCCGCAAGCCAACTCGACTCTGAAGTCATTTGGCCTGGAGCCGACGGGTCGTCTGATCACTGTGCCTGGTCGTGTGTTGAGCGCACCTCGGGTTGAGTACGGTGACTCGAAGAAGATTACCCCGAATAATGCAGACTGGAACATGCGGGACATCAAGTTCTACAGCGGAAGCCAGCTCAAATCCTGGACGTACGTTATTTTGGATGCGAACCGTACGCGTCAGCACTGGCGTGATCAGAGCGTTGAGCAGACCCTGGCCGCGTTCGTGCGGACGTTGAACGCGAGCGGCATTACGACGAGCAACCCTGAGCCCGGCGTGTCCGTGCAGTTTGACGGTAGCGGCAACAATGACCAGCGGGTCAGGACGGCGTTCGAACGCCTGGCGGACCGGAAGCCACCGCCGCAGTTCGTCTTGGTCATCCTTCCGTTCCGAGATGTCCAGCTGTACAACCTCGTCAAGCAGATGTGCGACGTTCGTCTGGGTCTGCCCAACGCTTGCGTGGTGGCGGACAAGTTCAGCAAGCCCCACAACGAGCAGTACTTTGCAAATGAGGGCCTAAAGATCAACCTCAAGCTGGGTGGAACAAACCAGCTTGTGGCGGACGGACAGTTGGGTCTCATTGAGGAGGGCAAGACCATGTTGGTAGGCATCGATGTGACGCACCCGTCTCCTGGGTCGGCCAAGAACGCTCCCAGTGTTGCGGCAATGGTGGCCTCGGTGGACAAGAACCTGGGCCAGTTCCCGGCGGACATCCGCATCCAGGCCGGCCGCACGGAGATGGTGGCGGAGCTGGACGGGCTGCTGAAGTCGCGACTGGAGTTGTGGCGGCAGCGTAACAAGTCGTTACCAGAGAACATTATCGTCTACCGCGACGGAGTCTCCGAAGGTCAGTACGACCTGGTTCGGGAGCAGGAGCTGCCGCTGCTGAAGAAGGCCTGCGAGGAGACGTACCCGGCCTCAGACACCAAGGGGGGGCTCCCGCGGCTGTCGATTGTTGTGGTGGGCAAGCGCCACCACACGCGGTTTTACGCGACGAACGAGCAGGAGGCCGACCAACGGTCCAAGAACCCTCCCAATGGCACAATCGTCGACCGGGGCGTTACCGAAGCACGATACTTCGACTTCTACCTGCAGGCGCACAAGGCGCTCCAGGGCACGGCACGCCCTGCTCACTACTTCACCGTGCACGACGAGATCTTCACCGCCAAGGACGCCAAAAACCAGGGCGGCAACGCCAACGCCGCGGACTCCCTGCAGGAGCTCACCCATCGCCTGTGCTACCTGTTCGGCCGTGCCACCAAGGCTGTCAGCGTCTGTCCGCCGGCGTACTATGCGGATTTGGTCTGCGAGCGAGCCCGGTGCTACTTGGATGAAGTGTTCGACCCGAGCGGCTCGGGCACGCCGACCATCAGCGCCGAGGAGGGCGAGGGCCAGCTGCCAGAGGTGAGCTTCTCGAACGTCACCGTGCACCCGAACCTGCGCAACACCATGTTCTACATCTAATCTCGGATTTCCGCCCCGCTCACCTCTCTGCCTGCTCTCCTCCATTCTTTCGGTTGATATTTTGGAACCCCGAAAACGAAACAACCTACCACGATTTCCAACGAGAACATCTAATTGGACAATGAGAAGAGCTTGACTAGGTTGCCGGATATTATGCTCTCTACTATTGCTCCAGTTAGTCACGACCATTGAGTTGAATACGATCATGATGCGTATATTTCACTGCACTTTGTAGCCTGCTGTTGCTGGTATAGACTTGTTCAGAAAGCATTCGACGTACATAATTCTGCTCAAGCTGGCAGGATCCTCGGCCCATCTGATAAGAGTTATTGGTCCGAATGCCTTGATGGTGCTTTGAACAAAGGCATCGGACAGTGAAGGAGAAAGCCTTGGCAGTTATTGTCGTTCATCATCCACTCCCTAGCCTAGGATGTTATTAGGAATATAGGTATATATATATATATGATCAGACATTACCATTTTCCGCACTGGTATATTTCCATCACAACATCCACTACACTGCATGTATATATATCTCTGTGGGACTTTGTCGGCACAGTAGGTGGTTTTTGCCCTAAACAACTACGAGTACAGCTAGCTACGCAGTCGATTGGAAAGGAAGAGAAAGAGCAAAACGAAAACACATAGCACACGTTAGGGCAATACATACACATCCATACAAACAGGTACATAGTGATTGGGTTCCCTCGATTCATTCTCTCAGACCTGAAACTTTCTTCAGACCGGGGGGGAAAATGAAACAGAGGATGAAGTACGGGGTGTGTGGGTGTGGTTGTTGTGTGGAGAGCGATTTTGAAAGAAAACTTGGGCATAGTTTTTGAAATCCAGAAGAAGAAAAAAGGTACACAGGGGAATAAGGGTATAACACAGTCTTGGCAACATCAGAAGAGGAAGAAGGGTAAAGAAGCGTGAAAACGAAGAATAGAGAATAGTACATCATCCCATCAATGAATCACTCGTCGTCATCATCGCCAATGCTCCATGAAGCCTGCATCGCCGGGCGACTCGACCGCTTCTGCGCCAGCGAGGCCTTCGAGACGGTGGCGGGTTTCTCGGGTTCCGGCGATTCATCATCGTAGGTGTCCCAGGTCCGGTTCATCATCTGGACGACCTTGGCGCGGTCGTTGCTCAGGGGCCGCTGGTTGTTGTTGTTGTGATTGTTGCTGTGGCCCTCCGGTGGCGATGCATCCGACAGGGCCCAGTGGCTGTCAAAGTCCTTCTTGCGGTGGGCGCCGTTCGGCACAATGCCGTGATGCTGCTTGACCGGGGTTCCATCCTCGTTGAAGAGGTTGTTCTCGTAGAGTCCCAGGCCCTTGTTGACCGCAGCGCCTGGGGCGCGTCGCGGCTGCCCTGCTTCCGCGTCTGCGGCTTCCGGTTCGTCATCCGCCAGCCGGAAGTGAGTTTCAGCGTCGCGACGCGGCTGGATGACGCGCGCTCGTGCCGGCGGTGTCGCCTGAACGTCTTCCTCGTCATCGCTCCAGCCAAAGTGGCGCACGTCCTGGCTGCGGACTTTGGGCTTGGGCTTCTGCGGCGTAGAGAAGTCCGAGAAGTCCCACTGCGACATATGCCGGCCCTTGGTGCGCCGGGGCACGTCCTTGATCTCCCGCGATCCGTCGTTGTTGTCGCCCAGCTCAAAGTGCTCGTACTTCTTCGGATCACCTCGGAACTTGCGCTCGCTCGGAGTCTCCGAGTCGGCGCCATTGCCCTCCGCGTCCAACACTCGCACCGGGTGGAAGTTCTTGTTCGACCCGCCCTTGGGCTGCACCGGACTGTCTGTGGCGTCATCCTGAGCCTCGGGATCCAACACGCGGACAGGGCCGCCGTAGTTCTTGCCAGTGCCAGTCTTGCTGCCTGCACTAACGCTGTCCCGCTTGGGACGTGGCGACTCCTCGTCCGCGTCGCCAATGAACAGCTCATTGTAATCGCGCATACGACTCTTCGCCGCAGCCAGTCGAGCCGAATTATCCACAGGAGGCTCATCATCGCCCTCCGGTGACAGAGAATCGGCAACATTCAGCGTCCCATGTCGGTCCCAAGGCTGTCGCAGGCTGACCGAAGCCGGGCGCGCAGGCTGTTCCTTACGCTTGGGCTCTGCGGGTGCGCTGCTGTCCTCTGC
This sequence comes from Thermomyces lanuginosus, assembly GCF_041956635.1. Lineage (NCBI taxonomy): Eukaryota > Fungi > Ascomycota > Eurotiomycetes > Eurotiales > Trichocomaceae > Thermomyces > Thermomyces lanuginosus. The sequence continues at coordinate 338,103 of NW_027192362.1, read as the reverse complement.
CGGCGCCACCGCGCGCGCCGCATCAACAATCGCCTTGGACTGATCATTTGCGTCCCGGATGGGCCAGGTGCGGCCGCGGGCACCAATGATCTCGACTTGCTTGAGCAGCGATCCTTGGTCCCAGTAGATCTTGACCTGCTGGATCTGGTTCTGCGAATCAAAGCGGACAATGTGCACCTGCAGCAGAGGATGAATATCAGCACGGCGGCCCGAAGAACCTTTTCCCAACAAGAAAAATGGAACCACGTACCGAAGGGAACTTCACTATCCGGCCGACCAGGAAGTTCTCGTCCAGTGAGGGCAGATACGCGCCGCCACCCGTAATGAACTCAATGTTCCACTCCACATCCAGCACCACGGCGTCGGACGCCTCGACCACGCTGAGGATCTTATGCGACTTGGGCTCGGCGATCTTCTTCTGGGTGGCAAGATGCTTCCGAACGGCGTCGGCACCAGTGACGGTGGTGGTTGTCGTAATGTAGATTAGCTGGACATCCTGCGCCAGGGCCGCGGAGGCCGGGTCCGCGAGAAAACGGTCGTAGATGACCTTCAGAGACATTGTCGAGAGAAGGGGGAAGGTCGAAGATATGTAAAGAGGACAACAAGTAGTTATAGTGGGAGCGCGGGGGGAATCCCAGACGCAGGGGTTCGTGGTCGACGCGAACCGTGAGAAGGAAATAATTAGTTGACTAAAAAAGAAAAAACAAATCCCAGAAGAAACGAACGACACCAGCCAAGAGGGTTGGGATGTGGAATGGAAGAGGGAAAAGAACGGGGGTTTGTTTTGTTGTTTAGAATGTAAGGGACGAGTTCACGCTGCGCTGCGACCAGTGTTTCACGACTCCATCTCGGCAAACACGGGCGATTCTGATACAAGATTCATCTCAGAACTCGGAGCAGCTAGGAAGATTTAACTTGGGTACTCCGTAAAATGAACAGGTTATTGAGATCAACACAGTTTATCTCACCGTCCTCTCTACTCATGTTTTACGCGGCGTCTATGCTTACTCCATGAACCCTCCCGTTCTCCGCATACCCGACCTCCATCAAACCTCCGACTGGCCATGTGAAATCAGGCTAAGGACATCAACCTGCAGGACATGACAGATTCCAGAATCCCAGGCGCAATTAAACCAGGTGGACCAGCGTCGCCCGGGCCACTTGCTCTCGGAGCACCCGCGTTGTCATTGGCCAAATTATCCACCGACTAACCCAATGTCGCATGGTCTGTCGTTTAGCACTGTTCTCGCCGCTAAATTACCAACGGCCAGTTCTCAACATGTACGGGTAGCATTCCGGGGCAGAACGATACGATTGTAGGGGACTGTAGAAACGAAGTTCGCGATCCTCTCGACGAACATCCAATAGAAAAAGCTCACAGGGTTCTGCAGAACGTTAGCAACGATCGTACAATTCTCGCACAATGGGCAAGACTGACCCGAGATAATCCTCGCGGATCGTCCCAATCGCATTGATATTCGATACATCCGGCTTCACACCGAGGATTTTCAGCCGCAAGCTCGTGCCCTTCTCGATCACTTGGTCGGCATGGTCTGTGTACACAGGCGGGACCATCTTCGGCTCCCACTTGATCTCCGACGGGATATTCTTGCGCGCAATGAAGATCGACAACGGACCAGCAAGCGTAAAAATCCCAGTCGGCTTGACGGATGTGACGATTGCGTCGACCTGTTTGTCGCCCGCAAAATCTGATCAGCGGCCGACGGAAAAAAAAAAAAAAAAAAAAAAGATCGAGATAACCTACCGTCTCCCCCCGGAACGGCTTCCAGATGATCGCACGGTACTTGATCGTGTACTCGGCGAAGCCGCTACCGGGCACCACACGGCCCTCACCAATGTCCACAGTGTCCATGACGCAGATCACAAAGTGGTCACCAGTGCATCGCCCCTCCTCCTCCTCGTTCAGTCGGTTGATCAGGTACTCTTTGACATTCGGACCAAAGAACGACGGATGGAGGGTCACGGTCTTGGTCTCTTCTTTGAGGAAAAACATTGTGCCGATACGGGGAAAAGCCTCGAACAGCGTAGTAGTAACGAACGAACGAGCGCGTAGAGATAGGAGAGAATGCTGCTATCTAGTCACGGCGTAAAGAACGATCAAGACCGTCGTGCCAATGAGAAGACCTCCGCTAACAATCCAGGACGCAATTTGCCATAATCCTCTATCGACAGCTTTGCCTGTCGCAATGAAGGTCGTTGCAATCAACGATCAAAGAAAGACAGCCCCTCGCGCGGCCTTTAAGCGACAAGCTCCGTCGAGTCACAGTGCCCAAGAGGATGGATGAGCAAGACGGAAACCTGTTGGGTTCTCTAGAGCTCCATGTGAATCCGTTCGCTCGTTGCTTCATGAAATCCAGTCACGTGATTTAGTTACCTACTTTTCTGCCTCAGGCAAGTAGCACGATCGCGTCCAGCCTGGGGACTCCCATGTCAATAGGAATCAAAGGCCAGAATGACTCATTCTCTAATTGGGAGCAATTAGAGTCTCAAGGAACGTTGCAAATATGTCTATGCGCCGCTGAAATCATTTCGTACGGTGTAAAATCAATCCTCCGACAAACACCTTCCCAGTCATTCAAACATGCCCTTATATCAATCGTTAAGCTTGAATCTACAATTCTAGACAAAACATTCCGAAAACAAATTGCGGACGTCAGACGGATGTTCACTCGGCATCCTTGGTGCGGATCTCCAGGGACTTGGCGCCCTGTTCCGGGTTGCCCTCGGACGCCGCCGTCGCCGCAGCCGCGGCCAGCTTCCTCTGCTTCTTCTTCTCCTTCTCCCTCGCCTTGGCGGCCTTCTTTGCAGCAGCCTTTTCCGCCTCGGCTTGCTTGATCTTGCGCAGCTCCTCCCCGCCGTATAGGTCGCGCCACTCTTCCACCTTTGACGCAGGAATGGGTGTGAACAGCAACTTGGGCTCTCCAATCTTGTGGCCCGGCTTAAGGACGTTGAATTCCCACGTGTCAGGGATGTACGGTTCGGGCTTGACACCCAGCTGCTCAAAAATGGACTCGGCCGTGCCGGGCATGTACGGTGACAACAAACTGGCGAGAAGATGCAGATGGTTGAGGGCCACACCAATAACCGCAGCGCAGCGGTCCGGCTCCTCGTTGAAAAGACGGTTGTCCAGCTTGTTGTCTTGAAGGAGCTTGTTGCCAAGAGCCGACACGTGCAGAGCATCCGCCAGCGCGGCCCGCAGCTTAGTGTCCTCGAGGTGGCCGATATACGAAGCCAGGAAAGCATTAGTCTGCTTCTTGTGCTCTTCAAAGACGGCGTCGGAGTACTTTGTGTAGTCCGGGACCTCGCCGTTCATCTTGGCATTGCAGAACTTGACCACCCGCTGCACGAGATTGCCCACATTCTTGAGGAGACTGTTGTTATTTGCGTCAACGAACTCGTCCCATTTGAACTCCGAGTCATTTGTCTCGGGCCGTCTCGACAGCAGATAGTATCGCCAAATATCGGGGCCGATACCAGTGTCCTTGGCATTGTTGCCGAACACGCCCACCCCCTTCGACTTGCTGAACTTGCCACCTTCGTAGTTCAGATAGTCTGCAGCAGAAAGCTTGTGGACCTTAGTCCAGTTGTCTTTGGTTCCCAGCTTGGAGCCAGGGAAGATGATTGTGTGGAAGGGAACATTATCCTTCCCCATGAACTGGTACAAAGACACATTCTCGGGGTTCTTCCACCACTGTTCCCACTTTGTCCCGGCGAGGTCATCGCCATCGGTGTAGTTCTTGGTGATGGACACGTACCCAATGCAGGCATCGAACCACACATAGAACACCTTCTTGGCATAGTCCTCTGCATTCAAGCCCGGCACGTCCGGCGGAATGGGAACGCCCCAACGCAGATCTCGGGTGATGGCACGGGGCTTCAGTCCCTTGTCAATCCAGGACTGCGTGATGGCAATGCAATTTGAACTCCACCCGCCCTCTTTGCTAGCCTTGTCGAACCACGATACAATCTGGTCCCGTAGAGCATCCAAGCGCAGATAAAGGTGTTTTGTCTTGCGCCGCTCCGGGGTCGCACCATCGAGCTTGCAACGGGGATTGATGAGCCAGCCCGTCGCCTTGGTCACCACGTCTTCGTCCTTCTTGTTGGTTTCCTTGGACTCGGGCTCGAACGGATCGAGCAGGTTCCCGCATTTGTCGCATTGGTCCCCACGTGCTCCAGGGTCATGGCAGATGCTGCACTCGCCTTCTACGAAGCGGTCCGCCAGGAAGGTGTTGTGGGACTCGGTCGGGCAGAACGGTTGCATGGACTCCTGCTCCTCAATGTATCCATTTTCCCAAAGCTGCCGGAAGATATGCTGCACTATCTCCGTTTGTTGCGGAGTCGGCGTGCGCCCGAAGATGTCGAACTCAATTCGGAACCAATCATAGATGCCTTTATGAATCGCATGGTATTTGGCGCACAGCTCCTCCGGGGTCAGCCCTTCTTCGAGCGCTTTAGTTTCCGTCGCGGTTCCGTACTCATCCTGCAAACCCCATTGTCAGTCGTGCCTCTACAATTTTGCGGGGAAAACTGACCGAGCCGCAAATGTATAATGTCCGCAGGCCTCTTGCCCGGCAAAACCGCGCAAACACGTCTGCTGGCAGAACACTGCCTATGATATTTCCCAGATGCGGGACATTGTTCACGTAAGGCAGGGCACTGGTGACGAGGATATTTCGTTTGCCCGGTATGGGCAGCACTGGCTCCGGCTTCGTCATGGTCAACACTTTGCAGTTTGACAATTCTCAGTTGAAGCCAAAGCCAGGTCTCTCAGAAATTCGCGTGACTCACTGATGCCATCCCGCAGCACGACATTTTCTGCCGGTTGATGCCGCACCAGGACCCCGCTTCGGTGATTGTTGCCTGAGAAATAAGGCTGCAAACATATGCTTAACGATAGAGCCTGGGGAAACGATTGCCTTTGTCATCCTGAAAGTTCCCCAAACAGATCATTATGACTATTGTTCCGTCGAGAACGAGACTTTCATGAAGTCATGCAGAGGCCGGGAGCTCAATTTAGGGTTTCCAATTTGTAGCGACTCGTTAAATTCCAACCGTAGCCGGATGTAGTATCAGGTTCAGAGTACCCCGGTGACTCTCTCTGAATTTCCATGAGAGAAGTCCTCCATGGACTTACCGAGGCCTGAATACTACAGAAACCCGGCGATCAGGGTATCCTAGATCGAGACTGACAGAAGTATCGTAGAGGCGGGGTATCGGCCACGGCCCAATCATGTTGTTGGAGATCATCCGCGGCATTGACCTGCCCGGACACGCTAACTGCGGCTAAGTATGTCAACGATTTCATATGGTGACTTCTGCATGTTCTCATGCTCCGATGATCCGATTATAACTGCCATGTCCTCGCATTTCTCTGCCACTCCACCTGTCTGATCGTAGTATTCCGGCCATTCGGTAGACATCTGGTACAAGATGGCGTTGAACCTGGAAAAACAGCTGGTTTTCGTACGTTCTTGTCTAAAACCCCTTGAAGCTGGGATCACACGACATGTGACTGACAATCGACCACGCAGTATGGCAGCTATCACCATGACCCGGTACGCCGTCGTCAATGGCACGACATGGCAGCTCAGCCTGCTAACTGATCCCAGGTCAATGTCGGCATTCATATGCTGTTTGTGCCGATCATCTTGGTGACCAGCTTCCAAATGGTGAACGCTCTTCTCGCGCAACGCTTGAGCCGGACTAACCATTCCCTAGGCAACCTTCCTTCCTCCACTTTTTAATCTGCCGGATGTCCTACGGTTCGACTACTTCCCGGCCAATCCCGGGTCCATCGCCTCTCTGGTGTATGCTTTCGGCTACATGCTCCTCGAGCCCGTCGTTGGACTGCTCCTGGCTCCTCTGCTTATCGGATCGGCGGTGTACGCGAACTACCTGAAGGATGAATATGGCATGACCATTTTCTACTGGGCGCTCGGAATCCACGTGGTTTCATGGATTGCCCAGTTCATCGGCCACGGCAAGTTTGAGAAGCGCGCACCTGCGCTCCTGGACAATCTCTTCCAGGCACTGTTTCTCGCGCCTCTCTTTGTCACCCTCGAGTATCTTTTCCATGTTGGATATCGCCCGGAGCTACGGAGTCGCGTGGAGGCGCAGGTGCTGAAGAATATTGCGCAATTCAAGGACAAGAAGCAGTGAGATACGAGCAGCTACAATCCTACATTCCCCGACCATCAGAGAATGCGTGGACAACAACAAAACGTGATGTCATCCGCCCATGTGTACCTATCAATACTGTGCTCCTAGCAGGCGTTCAATGGAGATTTATCAGGTTGGAACATGGACCTGAACCACATTATCAGATTCTCAATTCGGAAGGCCGGCGAGGTCACCGACATTGATGCCTTGATGCCTTCCCTTGGACACGTTGCTCTGGAAATTGTTGTGTTGGCCAATGGATTATGTAATTGTCAGTCTTGGCGCCCGGCAGCACACGGAACCGAGCGAGAGCCCATTTGGCCGCGCAGCACACACAGTGCCTCCAGCAGTCCTTCCCAGCAGTAAGAAGGGAGTAGTAATTATGCTTCCGTGCTCAATTGCGTAGTGTGGACCGTAGGCAAGAGCAATGGCCAGAAAATTCTTCCAAGGAAAGAGCGATCGGGCGGCTCGACAAGTGCGTGGTATGCGGAATCGGAACAAATTGGGAATCTTCGGCAAAATCAGGCTTAGCGCCAAATTGGCCAACCTCCTTCCCAGTCTGAGCTTTCCTCTCATCCACAATCTCTCACTCCAACCCACCCTTCCTCCTCCCAATTGCATCTCTTCCTCAGAGATTCCATCTCCAATCTCCTCTCTGGACAGCTTTCACAATGTTCAGGAACGCTCTGCGGCAGTCCAGCCGTTCCGTGGCTGCCGTTGCTGCGGCCGGCAGATTCGCTTCGGTGAGATCATCCCCCTGCTGAATCCGGGCCACGTCTACGACCTGAGATGACCACCAACCCTCTCTCTGTCTCGCAAAGCGGCTCGGAATGCCGCCATTGGTCGGTCGTCTTGGGCCGCTGACCCGGCTTCTTGTGCTTACGACGCGCCGTGGTTGCCGGATTGTGTCGCTAACAAAAATTTTCCCGCGTCAACAGGCTCGCGCGGCTGCTCCCGCTCCCTTCTCTGCTGCGTCCAAGCAGGTTCGCACATATGCCGCGGAGGCTAAGGCTGCGCCTACCGAGGTTTCCTCCATTCTTGAGCAGCGAATTCGGGGCGTGCAGGAGGAGGCTGGTCTGGCCGAGACTGGCCGCGTCCTTTCCGTCGGGTATGGCACCGCGACCCCATGAAATCGTCGAACAATTGCGCCAATGGCTTTCAATTGAATCAATGCATCGTCCTGAACGTCGAAACTGATCAATTGGTGAATAGTGACGGTATCGCCCGTGTCCATGGTATGACCAATGTCCAGGCTGAGGAGCTGGTCGAGTATGTTGCTGCATAGGACCCCGAAAACGTGAATTGTCACAATTAACGGAACTATAGGTTCGCTTCTGGTGCCAAGGGCATGTGCATGAACTTGGAGGCCGGCCAGGTCGGTGTCGTGTTGTTCGGTTCGGACCGTCTGGTCAAGGAAGGCGAAACTGTCCGCCGGACCGGTGCAATTGTAAGCTAAGAGCGGAATGATGGAAGTTTCCGTGTTGCAGTTGCTGACTGTTCGCCAGGTCGACGTTCCGGTTGGCCCTGAGCTGCTGGGCCGTGTCGTCGATGCCCTGGGTAACCCTGTCGATGGCAAGGGTCCTATTAATGCCAAGGAGCGCCGCCGTGCTCAGGTGAAGGCTCCGGGCATTCTGCCGCGCCGCTCCGTCAAGGAGCCCATGCAGACGGGTCTCAAGGCCGTCGACTCCATGGTTCCCATCGGCCGTGGTCAGCGTGAGCTGATCATTGGTGACCGTCAGACCGGCAAGACCGCGGTTGCTCTGGACACCATCCTGAACCAGAAGCGTGTCAACAACACCAACGATGAGTCCAAGAAGCTGTACTGCGTCTACGTTGCCGTTGGCCAGAAGCGGTCCACCGTCGCCCAGCTGGTCAAGACCCTGGAGGAGAACGATGCTCTCAAGTACTCCATCGTCGTTGCTGCTACTGCGTCGGAGGCTGCTCCGCTGCAGTACATTGCTCCCTTCACTGGCTGTGCCATGGGTGAGTGGTTCCGTGACAACGGCCGCCATGCCGTGATCGTCTACGACGACCTGTCCAAGCAGGCCGTTGCCTACCGTCAGATGTCGCTGCTGCTGCGTCGTCCTCCGGGCCGTGAGGCCTACCCCGGAGAGTAAGTCTATCCACCTCGCCTTCCGAATTTAGATGCTAATGGCGACTAGCGTCTTCTATCTCCACTCCCGCTTGCTTGAGCGTGCCGCCAAGCTCAACGACAACCATGGCGGTGGCTCTCTGACCGCCCTGCCGGTCATTGAGACCCAGGGTGGTGACGTGTCGGCCTACATTCCGACCAACGTCATTTCCATCACTGACGGCCAGATTTTCCTGGAGACCGAGCTGTTCTACAAGGGTGTCCGCCCTGCCATTAACGTCGGTCTGTCCGTGTCCCGTGTCGGCTCCTCGGCGCAGGTCAAGGCCATGAAGCAGGTCGCCGGTTCGCTGAAGCTCTTCTTGGCTCAGTACCGAGAGGTGGCTGCCTTCGCCCAGTTCGGTTCTGACCTGGATGCGTCCACCAAGCAGACCCTTGCCCGTGGTGAGCGCCTGACTGAGCTGCTCAAGCAGAAGCAGTACTCGCCCATGGCCGTCAGCGAGATGGTTCCGCTGATCTTCGCTGGTGTCAATGGTTACCTGGATGCCTTCCCGGTCAACAAGATTGGCGCCTGGGAGGCTGACTTCCTGGCTCACCTCAAGTCTAACCACCCGGACATTCTGTCGACGATCGAGAAGGAGGGCCAGCTGAGCAAGGAGCTCGAGGACCGCCTCCGCGAGGTCATTGGCAACTTCAACAAGAGCTTCTCCTCGTAAGGTCTACGCGACAGAAAAAAATGTGACACCATAATGTACTGTGTTTGTAGCACATGTATAGAACTGAGGTAGCCGTGTACAATTCAGACGATTGTTTCCTTTGTTCGAGTTCTTGTCCTCATTCAGTACTACCCCGTTGATGACATTGAGCTTCAGATATTATAATTCGAAGCCTACGGTATGTTCGAGGATCCCGTTCTGCAGTATCACCCCAGTATGTAACTTCACGTGGACGTGCAAAGCTGATTTCAAGCAGTTTCTTGCTGTTGAGTGAGTGCCCGTACGGCTTGTACTGGACTTTGGCCGAACGTCAACTGGCTTAAGCTATCGATAAGGCTACTGATAAAAAATCCGCATCATGTCGAAACCCCTCCATGAGTCAAAGTGAACTCTGCTCAATTCAAGGCCTGCTGTTAACAGAATCGCTCTCGAAATGGCAGACTCCGGCGAACACGCGGCTGCTCCCTCCTGCAAGGTTGTTCTTGCCAAGAATATCGCCAATGGCTTGTTGGCGGAGGTCAGAGAGGGATTGAAGGCGCTGGACAAAGGGCCCCATCTGGTCGGGTTCCTCGCCAACAACGACCCTGCAGCGCGCATGTACGCGGAGTGGACGGAGAAGACGTGCCATGAGAAGTCAGTACCTCTTCCCCATCATCTCACAGGCTCAATTCCATGACAGCGACTGACTGATGGTATTTCAATCGCAACAGTGGGTTTCGCTACACACTGCGCGAAGTTTCCAAAGAAGAGATCGAAGAGGCGATCCTCGCCGCGAACGCTGACGATGACGTCGACGGGATTATCGTATACTACCCCATTTTCAACAATCGGCAGGACCAGTACCTGCAGCAGATCGTGGACGTGGCCAAGGACGTCGAGGGCCTCAGCCATCGGTACATCTTCAACATGTACCAGAACATCCGGTACCTGGACCCGGAGACGAAGCGTAAGAAGTCGATCCTGCCGTGCACGCCCCTGGCTATCGTCAAAATTTTGGAGTACTTGCAGATCTACAATACAATTCTCCCATACGGGAACCGCCTGCATGGGCATACGATCTGCGTTGTGAACAGGTCCGAGGTAGTTGGTCGGCCGCTTGCGGCGCTGTTGGCAAATGACGGCGCGTGTGTCTACAGTGTGGATATCACGGGTGTGCAGAGATTCACCCGTGGGGAGGGCCTGCGCAAGAGACGCCATGAGGTGGAGGATATGGAGGGCTGGACCCTCAAGGATTGCGCACCGTTGTGTGATGTGGTCATTACCGGTGTGCCTGGCGAGTCATTCAAGTTTGATACGTCGCTGCTTCGACAGGGAGCGGTCTGCATCAATTTTTCGAGCGAAAAGGTGCGCCGGACCTTCAATAGCAAAGGAGTGCAGACTAACTTCATGCCCTAGAACTTTGGACCCGAAGTCAAAGAAAAGGCTTCGATATATGTCCCATCGATCGGCAAGGTGACTATTTGCGTGCTTCTGCGAAACCTTTTGGTAAACCTATTCCCCAACTCTTCCTATTTACCGTTCAGTTTCTGACATGGCATGTGCAGAGACTCATCCAGAACAACCGGATGCTGGACGTGAACCCGGCAGCGCCAGTCGAGAAATCCGGGACATTGGAAGGAAACGGGAACTGACGTAGTTGGCTACTAGAAAGCTATGCGTATCAACTACGTTACAGTATGATATTATTTCGGACATGAGATTGTATGATAGCCAGACCCAGACGAACTGATACCTAGACCACTGGATACAGCTGATGAGAGCAAAATGCACGAATTATGTCTTGCTTGTTTTTTAACCCTCTTCATCCTAAATTCACATTGCCAAGAGATCATCATCGAGCTCACAAGTCTATCGTCGACTCTTCTTCTGGCTCGCCTTCTCATCTACGCCGACAGGACTCGAGACATTGCCCATCTTCCGCTCAGTCTCTTTCGCTGCTTCCCCCAGGACAGTAATTTCATTCTCCAACCAGCGGCGGAACGGCTCAGGATGAAACATGCCGTCTGCGGAGAACCACGACGTAAACGGTGCTTCAATTGTTTTTTGTTGCAGGACGTTACCCGAAGAAGAAACGTAGCGGACCTTGAGTTGGTACTTGGGCGAGTATTTCCCGGTGGTGGACGAGTTGATGGAGATCTACAAACATCAACAATCGGATCCATGGATCGTTCAGGAATGGCTAGCTTACCGTTTCTCCCGTCTTGCGTTTCCCCCGAAAGACCTCACTACCCTCCACCGCCCAGATGTAGACGGTCAAAATGGTATTAAGGGTAAAGTACGCCACCACGGCGACGCGCACCCACGTCGCTTGCACCGCTTCCCAGCCAAGCCACCGGTCAAGGTAGAAGGTCACCGCGGCGATGGCAACTGCCGTGAAGCCCAGCGTAAGGCGCACATTGCTATGCGTGTTGTCGCGCTTAAAGGTGTAGGGTTGAGGGAGCGTGCAGAGATACGGCGTCAGGGCGTCATCGGTGGTGTTTTTAAGGTCTGCAAAGAGTCAGCTTGTTTTTCCCGCTGAAGGAGACTTGCGCCTGTAGGACGCGTACCATTGAGAGAGTACACCGGTATTTTTTGAGTCTCTGTTTGAGATGCCATATCGAGAGAGGGGTCGCGCTCCTTCAAGCGACCGATTTTGCTCTGGAATCAGAGTCCTGCAACTATGGAATTGGATATAGAAGTGGTGTAGATTGATTCTAGGGTATGGGGGGACGTGGAGTTGGTTACTGCTAGCTGTCCCTTTCTGGAAATCCTCTAAAGCTCCGAACGAAACGATCCCGTCACCACTCTCCATCCTCCAAACACCTCCGACTTCACTCTCCGGTTCCGCCATCGCCACCATGGCAGTCCAGGGACTGGAGCAGACGATCCTTCGGGATCCTGCTCTCATGTCAGTTTCTTCCCTGAAATGACGATTCTTGACCGCCAATTTGCTGACGCTCTTTACAGCTACTGGATCGTCCTGCCCATCACGGTCGTCATGGTACAGCGCCATTGCTCAACATCTGACCACAGCAGCGGATACTAACCCTGCGAACAGATTCTGACCGGTATCCTCCGACACTATGCAACGGTCCTCATGAACAGCCCGCCCAGGCCAGCTAGCACCCTAGCCGAGTCCCGCGAGCGACTATCCCTCATCCGCGGCGTGAACCTGCGAAACAATGCGTCGGCTGTGCTGACCACTGAAGGCTTCACTGCTCGAAAGGAGTATCTCGTCGGCGCGTACCAGAGCGGAGCCTTTCTGAAGAATCCCGAAGCCCGTGGCCAGCCGCCGGCGAACCCCATGTCGGATCCCGCGGCGATGGAGGGCATGATGGGCATGCTCAAAGGAAATATGATGATGATGATTCCGCAGACATTGATTATGAGTTGGATTAACGCATTCTTCTCTGGATATGTGATTTGTGCGTCTACTTCTGGATTGATGGGTTATGGGTGGTTGCTGATTCGATGACCACTAGTGAAATTGCCCTTCCCGCTCACCATCCGGTTCAAGTCCATGCTGCAGTCCGGTGTCATGACCCGTGACCTGGACGTCAGGTGGGTGTCGAGTCTGTCGTGGTATTTCCTGAACTTGTTTGGACTTCAATCTGTGTTTGGATTCATCCTGGGACATGATAATGGTATGTTTCTTCCGTATCCGAAGTGCAAGGCGGTTGCTAATTACATGGTTTTAGCGGCCAACCAAATGGCGCAGCAGATGGCTGCAGTGAACCCAGCCATGGGCTCCAACCCGTTTCAACCAGGCCAGGACCCTGACAAGCTGTTCCAGAGCGAAGCAGAGAATTTGGAGGTCATGGAGCACTCGTGCATCCTTGACGGGATTGAGGAGAGGGTGTTGCATAATTTGGGCGCATGATCCATACTTGATTGTAACAACAATCTTGCCCAAATGATTGTATTATGATTACCTGCCATTGGCAATTCTCAATAGACCTGACTTATCCATCAAAACGCCTCAACGCCGTACAGATATTAATCAATCAATAAGTGAGAACGCCCTTCAAGATCCACACTTGCCCGTTCGACACCTGCAGCGCCTGGCTGTCCACTTCAATGTTTCCAGGCTTGATCTGCGAAACATCAGCATGCAAGAACCGAAGAGAAAGCTAGAAGGATAAACATACCACAATCTTCTCCCCGTCCCTCGACCAGCTCACCTTCCCTCCCCCAATCGTTTCGACCTCAACCCCTTCGTCCCATGGATTTACCGGAACCAAGTGCGCCTCGACAAACCGCCGCAAATTCCGCCTCGCACGATCCTCGCCATCAGATCCCTGGTACGCCTGCTCGGCGCCATAGCGCGCATAATCCGCGGGGTCCTCCCACGGCTTCTGCGGGAGGGCCTGCACGGCCGAATTCAGCGGCGCCAGCACCGTTGTGTTCTGCTGCTGGTCGCTGAGACGGTCCGTGATGGGCGCAAAGTCGCGCACGATGGAGGCGAAGATGCTGACCTGCCGGGTTTTGGCAAGGATGTCGGACACGAAGAGGTTGGAGGAGGGGTCGTCACTGTTCCCCATGCTAGGAACGCCGGAGATGATAATTTTGGCGTTGTCGGTGTTTGTTTTCCCTTCAGGAACCGCGGGCCAGTTCAGATAGGATTTGAGTTGAGGGTACGATTGCAGTATTGAGTTCGCCGTCAGAGTTGTGTCCCGAATGGACAAGAAGATAGCGGCAGTGTTGGCGGCGACGGATAGCAGCCAAAGAAGACACGCAGACAGCGTGATAATGAATAAAACGAGGTACGGTTTTCGGAAATCCTTCATCTTTGTCTCGTTGAATGGACTTTGGATGCGTGTTTATCAAATCCCATGTTCGCCTGGAACGGAACAGGGCTGAGGATCATGACGCAAGTGGAAGCGGAGTCTGATAAAGTCACGTGTCTCTTATCGATAAGTTAACCCACCGGGATCCGGCATGCGGAAAATGTCATTGATATCAGTGCCCCTCGCAGCCCTTGATTCCGGCATAACCAGGTCAGCAAGATGTCGGCCTTGCAGACCTTTATGCTGGTCGCCGACCAGGACAAAGAGGAAGCCTTTCGGATTGCCGAGAGCACTGCCAAGGGTATGTACACGGGAGCCTGAATTTCCACTTGCGTCCAACACTTAATACTAACCATTCCGTAATCGCAGAGCTGGAGAACAAGCAGACAACGCTGATCGACGTCGTGCAGTCATTGGGCGAGTATATCAACGACGAAGATGCAATTCTACGCGGGAAAGCGGTCTCCTATCTCACCGCTGTCATCAAGGCGTTGCCACCCAAGTTCCTTTCTCGCCAGCAGATTCAGGTCCTGACAACGTTCTTTTGTGATCGCATTGAGGATGGAGGGGCAATTGCTGGTCTAGATACGCTTCAGGGGCTAGAGCGGTTCCACTCGGACATGGCAAAGGATATTGCGCGCGCGTAGGTGGTCTGTTCATTGCTTGGCTGAGAGGGAGAAACCTAATATGGTACCAGGATCTTCGAGCATCATGAGGTCTTACATGCTCGTCCGCAGTCGCAGCGGTTCCAGGTCTACCGATTGCTTAACGAATTGATGGCGCATCATAGATCTGGTGCGTTCGCAGACATGGAATGTTGAATCGGCCGATCTAACGCACACCAGCGCTTCTCGAACTCGGTGACGAATCTCTGGTTGGAGTGGTCGATCTGATGACTGGTGAAAAGGACCCGCGGAACCTTATGATCGTGTTTTCTATCCTTCATGTCATAATGGTGGAGTGGGATATATCGAACCACGCCGAGGTAGGTTTTCCCCTTCCAAGGCGTTTACTTGGGATGGTCACGCTGACTTTTCGGAGTTGCTGTTCGACTCCGTGTTCAACTATTTCCCCATCACGTTTCGCCCGCCGCCAAATGATCCCTACGGGATCACCGCACAGGACCTTAAAGACCGACTCCAGACCTGCATCAGCTCAAACTCCCTGTTTGCCCCGTTTGCATTTCCGGCTCTGCTTGACAAGCTGGATTCGACGTCTATAAACGTGAAGGTATGGAGCTTACCTTACCTATGTGTGGGGGCAGATTTCTGACTTCTCTAGCGTGATGTCCTTCATGCATTGTTGGCGTGCGTGACATCTTATCACCCCAAGACAGTGTCAGGATATTCGATCAAGATATGGAATGCGCTCAAGTTTGAAATCCTCAACGCGCAGGAGGAGTTTTTGGCAGATTTGTCACTGCAGGTTCTTCAGGCTATCGCTAAGCGGCTATCGGATCAGGTCACCGAGGTTTCCGCAGATCTACCGCTCGCTCAGTATCTGAAGCCAATCATCAGAGACTGCAGTGAGCAACTACGGGAGCCACAGCAAAAACAGGCCAAGCCTTCCCGTCAGATTCTACATTCCGTGTCCTCTGCATCGATACCATCGTTTACACTGATCGTTGAGTCAACTGTAATGTCGTTGTTCTCGCTATACCAAGACGCAGACTCAATAGCCAAACAGAGAGCTTTCCTGGAGGCTTTCATCTCGTTGTTCGACTCATCAATTGAGCTGTACGGCAAATGGGCAGACAGAAACCCTGCACCAGCAGCTGAGAATCCCCTGGCGACATTCCAGGACCGACTCACTGAGATTTTGAGTCAGGCGCTGATGGGAACATCGAAAGAAGAGGTCTCGTTCCGACAAACGGCTCTGCAAGGACTTCTGCGGCTCTCAACTCTCCGAAATTTCTTCCAGGATAATGAAATCGGCTTATTCGTGCAATATCTGGACGAGATCCTTCTCCAGGAGGAGCCTGTCGGTTCCGGCCAGTTAAGAAAGGACGCCATCGACGCCCTGGCAGAGATCTCGAGACACAAGCCACGAGTGATCATGGAGATCACGCTGCCGGCTTTTATGGCTACGCTTCCAGACACGGCCGACGGGACAGATACGCGAAAATACCTCCCAACCCTCGAGACGCTTGCCCAGATCAGCGTTGAGAAGGACATCTTTGAAACGCTGGTCCGCCGTCTGCTCGTCAAATTCGATCTCCTTCTTCAGGCTGGAACGACAGATCCGACGTATCCTCGTGCCATTCTTCTGACCATTGTCTATGCCATGGGCAATCGAGCGGCCGATCGAACGCAGACGGCAGACTTCGAGACATACTATGACCGGATTGTGGTCGGACTGTGCCGAAAAGCAGCCACAGCGGCCGCCGCAGCGTCGGACTCGTCCCTCACGATTCTTCGAGACGTGACCGTCCTCGACACGATCGGCCGACTCTGCACCTTGATTGTCCGGTCGATCTCTCGGGAGAAGCAAGTGAGCGTGGCCGAGAATGTCTACACTCTGTTCGCTACCGTGTCGGAGTCGTTCAATCCGGTACCATTCGCGCAGACACGAAGCGTTGACCAGTGCCGGACCATGATCCTCTCAACGTACCTCCTCGCAGGCCTTCCCAAGGACATCACGTCACGCCTCCCGTACACCAACCCGGACATGCTCCCTCTCCTGGACGACCTGGTCCAGCTCTCCATCAACACCGCGGAGATAGGCGATGATGCTACCATTCACCTCGCCATCCTCCGGCACATTGCCGTACTCTCCAACAAATTTCTCCCAACCGCCAGCCTACCTCTTGTCGCCGAGATCTTTACCTCTCTCCTTCCTCCTTCCCCGTCACCTGCGAGCGATGCTATCCTGCCGCCGCAGACAATCAAAACCCTCTTCTGGCTGGGCAAGGCTCTCGTCCTGCGCCTGGCTCCTTCCACGCCGACCATCCTCTCCAGCCTCGTCTCCCTCCTTTCGTCCCCAGACAAGCTGACCGCCCAGACGGCAGCGCGCGGCTTCCGCATTCTCCTTGCCCCGGACGAAGTCCTCTCAACCGCCAACGGGGCAAACATCCGCCTGCTCGCCAAGCAGCGAGTCTTCACCACCGTCGTCCCGCTCATCGCGGCCAAGATCCGCGAAACTGGCCCAACAGAGACAACATCATCACACGTCAAACCAGCCCACCTCGCCGCTCTAGCGGGGATTCTCCCTTTCCTCCCGCCGGATATCATCATTCCGGACCTCCCAACCCTCCTCCCTCTCCTCCTCGGTAGCCTCGACCTTGACATCGACGAGAAGGCGGGAAACAATACCGATGAAGACGACGACCCGTCCGCCGCCCTCCCCCTCATCAAGACCGCCTCACTAGACACCCTCGCCGCCATCATCCGTACCAATGGTGTCGGCGCCATCGATAAGAGTGGGCATGTCCCGGACCTCGTTCGGCGGCTTCTCCGCATTGCTTCTTCTTCTTCTGCATCTTCCTCGTCATCTGCTTCCGATAATGCCCAACCCAGACAGAAAAAGGCGAAGGCCGTCCTCGCGCACGCCAAAGTTCGTGAAGCCGCGCTCCGTTGCCTTCAACTTCTCGCCGTCTCTTCCTCTGCGTCCACTTCGGCGCCGGCGGATTTGGATGCGGCGCTTGCGGCGGCTCTTTCCAGGCCGACGGGTTCTACGACGACGACAACGGCGGCCGCCGCCTCATCGTCTGTAGCTCCCTTGCTGCAGGTGAAGAAGCAAGTTCTGCGGACATTGGCGCTCGTCCTGGATGACCCTAGGCGTGACGTGAGGAAGGCTGCGGTGGATGCCAGAGCCGCCTGGTTGAGAAATATCGAGGACCCAAAGGAGGATGATGATGACTAGATGCGTAGAGTCTAATTCTAGATTAGAGGGGAGACTTGATCTGTCTTCATGGTCTTGGAGTTTGGCTTATTGCAGAAAATTCCATTAGTTAGATAAAGAAAAGAATCAGCAAGAACAGAGACTTGGAAATAGAAACATCGACTCTACTTATATCACGTTTATTACCAGTAGTCAGGCCCTGCCGTCAGTACCTGCCCATTCATGTTCGCTCCGTCACAAGCTCTGTATCTCGCCAGAACCAAAGCGGTTTGTGGCTCACAGGTCGACATGGAGGATCCCCCGTTTTGAGAGCTTATGCTGGTCATTGTTTTGCCATCGTCAAACTCATCCACTGCATCCCCAATGTGGTCGATTCTCTGGGCGACGGCGGTGGCAACACGGTACATGTGACCGAGACCGGAATTGCCAATAGCTGCAGCGACGCGATTGTCTTCATCGTTGGAGGCGATCAAATGAAGCTGATCACCCAACATATCCTCGCTTTTCCAATCCGTTGTTTTCTCCCCCACCTCTAACGAACGATTCGTCTCGAGAATGGCATCGATAGCAGGACTCACGATCGCAGCTTCAAACCAGATGCGGCCTTGGCGTGCCATTTCCTGAGACTCGCCACTTCGCGCACGCAATACTTGCGGATTTGTCGGGTGCGTGCCAATCATGAGGTCCTGGACTTCGGTGATCTTGAGTAAGATTCCGGGCGTCTCACCCTCCGAGCCCACAATTCCGCAGTGAGCGCATGTTTGATGACGAGTCCATCGCCGCATCAACACTTTTTCAACGTGCAAACCACAGCTTGGAGGAACTCGACAGAAAATTCTTATTAGGCGGCTGTGGGGTTGCGCCCAAATGCTCTCGACAAGTTGGTCAATGGCCTTATCTAACTCCTGGTTGACACCGCGACGGCGCTCGCGGATCCCTCTGACTGCGCCGCGCACATCCCAGATATGTTCTGGGATGTGCACATGCACCGCCCCAAGCACACAGTCGATCTCCCGTACAGTTGCATTTCCTGCTTCATCGATTACAATCACAAATGACTTCCCGTCTGAACTCCTGCAATGATACTCGTAAGTAACATCGTAGTCAACATGGTCTTCTTCAAAGAGGCGCGACCCGTCGAGGTTGTTTTCGGCTGTAATCTGCAACAGAGATTCGATCTCATTTGCATGGGCCGTCAATCCTGGGAAAAACATAGCACTGGGAGTCGACGTATGATTGATCGGATTGAATATGGCGTTCCACTGCTCCAATGATAAAGGTTCCTGATCGAATTGTTTCGGAAGTGATGGGACAAAGATCTGCCCGATTTGAAACTCCAGACTAACAGCTCCCGGAAAGCCCCTGGTGACGTCCAGTATATCCTTTAAGGAATGGAAAATAGCTAGTGTCTCGTTTTGATAGCGGTCTTTGGGTTGAATGGCCAGCCGACTTGACCTTTCAGAACTATCATGTTTACCGATCGCAGAGCGGGTAACCGCAGTGGCTGTTTTTGACTGCTTTTTATCACCGAGGATAGTGGCTTTTTTTGACACAGATTCCAAGGTCCGTTGTGACTTCAAAGATACGGATCTGCAATCCTTATCGATCACTCCAGACTGAGAACTCGTTAGTGCTGAGGTTTCAATACCTTCAGTCGGTGATATTTGCGTATGCGGGCTGGCAGAGACCTCATCCCAATGGTTCAGCGCAGCTTCCGTCGGCCCTGTATACTTGGATGGCAAGGTCGAATGCGTCGTTGATTCTGAAGGTAATTTCCGATCTGGTGACATAACGTCTGCTGATGTCCGAGATGGGGTTTCCTTTGCATGGGAAATCTTGCCTGGACTGGCACAAGAAACCGTTGGGTTGATCTGCGTGTCTTTCTGCAGATGCTTGGGAGCTTGATCGCTCCGGTTGTCGAACTCACATGGCCGGGCTTTCTCCACATTGTGAGATTGAATGTTGTTTCGAGGCTTGAGAGGAATTTTCCACACATCTTCCAATGTGAGCTGCCGCAGAGCAGGCGCACGCTTGACAGTTCCAGGTCCCGCTGTTCCCGACGACGCTTCTACATTATCCTCGGGGACCAGAGCGCGTGGGGATTTCTGCGACATGGTGGAAAACTTCTTAGAAAATGTACCTATTTTTTGCGTGGAATCGAAGCAATCCTCAATGACTAACTCAGCTAAGGCTTTTCTGAGATTGTCAAGGGCAGACTCAGTCGCTGAGACTGCAACATCTGGAATAAGTGGCTCCTGATCGAACGACAGGCAGTTTTGAGGAGGTGTTGCAGAGGTCGTCTCAGCAGGAAAAGTGATGTCCACGAGGGTGGTAGACTCGGAAGAGCACCTTCCAGATAGAGAATTCTCCAGGGGAGGTGTACTTGCCGTGATGGACGAGCTGTCAGTCGTGCAGGCTTCTGCCATCATAGACGGTGGTCGGCCGGCTGGCACACGTTTTTTAATCCCCTTTGCCCTCTTATGTTCTGGCTGAG
Organism: Thermomyces lanuginosus; assembly: GCF_041956635.1. NCBI lineage: Eukaryota > Fungi > Ascomycota > Eurotiomycetes > Eurotiales > Trichocomaceae > Thermomyces > Thermomyces lanuginosus. The sequence goes on along the minus strand of NW_027192362.1, from coordinate 318,018 downwards.
GCTTTGGCTTAGGCTGCGGTTTCTTGATCCGCAGACAGTGGGGAATGGTTGAATCGGCATGTATTTCGGGTGGCGTATGATTCTGGGACACCCAGTTGCTTACCCTGTTCGCAACCTCCGGCGCGAGAAGCGGGTGCTCCAGTGCGATTGGCTGCGCTTTCGTGATAGCAAGCTCATTAGATCTAGACGGAGTAACACTCGCAACGGAAGACGGTAGAGTCTGGTTGCTGGGAACGACAGGGAGAAGTTTCAAATATGAAGCGCCATCACCAATTTCGACTGGTTTGTAACTGGACCAGATCCATGACACCGAAACGCGATTGGAAGGAGACGGGTTCTTGGTCTGCCCGTGTGATACCTGATTTTTGCTGTTCGTATCCTGCAGCGGCATAGTGGCGAACATCTTCATAGCCAATGGAAGCTCTGAGGGACGGCCATTTCCCAGCGGGCGTCTCTTGGGGGGATCCCGGCGCGAGCGGTAGCTGCTCACGCATACGCATTTAATGTCCGATGCAAAAAGCAAATGCGTGGTATGTGGTCGTGATTTCAGTATCTATGCATGCATCAGAGAAATCCAATTGAATATTCGGCTTGGGAGGTACATACCATGGCTTCATCGACCGTTTGGAGGCGAGCACGAGCCTCTTCAAGATCAGCCGCATATTTTGCAGCTATCTGAACGTTCTTTCCACCATCTATGAGAGAGATTTCGGTGCCCGTCAATGAGCTAATCTCTCCGAGCAGGTGTCCGGTATCGAGACCATATACACCCGAGCCACCGTGTGAGGAGCTCCAGGTCCCTATAAAAGGGACTTGGCTTCCATCATCTTCTTCGTCGGAAACCAAGTCCAACAAAGTTCCCTCAAACGGAGCACTCTCAGGGAAAGCCGCCTCGAGATCCTCGTCCGGTTCGAGAGCAATGTCATTCATTTGGAGCCTGTAGACGCGGGGGATCTGATCGTCCGTGAGTTTACTGTGTTTGACATGGATTAGCGAAAACTAACCTCGAAGAGGTCCTTTACGCTTTGCTCCTGGATGTAGTCGGATATGCATTGCGCGAGTTTTGTGATGTTCTTGGCCAAGTGTTGACCTTCGATGATGAACGTCTGCAATTGATCTCCTGGGTTAGATGAGAGACGCCCGAGATGCAGCATCGGCCGACGCGATACTCACGTGGTTCTTGCTGTTGTACGAGCAACTGAGCTCATTCACGCCATCTATGTTCCTAAGAGAGAGTAATCAGGACCCAGCGGGCACTACCAGCCAGGCTCAAAAAGCACAAACCGAAACAAGCTGCACAACTCTTCTGCCTGTATTGTGTATCAGTAGCAGTTTTCCAACAAAATGAAGCAAATACACACTGCGTCGGGCTCGAATGCCCATGTCGACGCGAGAATACGACGCTCCAAGGACGCCATGGTAGTGACTGGCCGACGGACGCTGGAAGTCCAGCTGAACGCCTTTCTCAGGGCTTTCAGGGGATAGAGAAACCGATGAAGCTCTGTAGTCGGGGCCGAGCAGAGATGAAGAGGAGACTCGCATCAGAGTCGAGAAAAAGGCGTTCAAGAGCTGCCTTGGGGGTAAGAACGATTGAGTCCGATGAAAATGGAAGGTGCGTGAGAGGGAAAGAGCGAGCGAGGATGATGACGTCCAGAGAAACAGGAAGGAGCGGACAGTCAAACGCACCCCTGGTTGGGAAACAACCGCAATCCCCCCTCCCTTCAGTGTTAACCCAAGCTGCGGTCTATCACATCGCCGGATGTATAGTACAGCGAACAAAAAATAGGACGATATGAAGTGGATGATGGATGACCTGAATTGAAGCCATGGATTATATAATGGGTCTATGTCAGGCAAACAGAACCGAAACAAACCAGCCGCGAATAAACACACAAAACGCCCTCAATAGATGGTCTAATCGCCAAGTGAATCTCATCACTCATGCCGGTAATCAAAACAAGTCATCCACAATATACCAGCCGTCTCTCAATGCAAGCCAGAACTATAAACAATGACATATCAGAAGACCGCTATGTACCGAGTCAGACACAGGACAAAAAGCCATGTCGAGCGGCGTACAAACCAGGCGCCTGTGATGAGCAGGATGGATACCCTGACCTGGGCGGTGGGTCGATTTCTCGCTATTCGGCCCAGGGAATGTTTTTCTTAACGTTCATCACCCACTTCATCTTGTCCTCTGTTTCTTTGAGGGAGGCCAGACCGGCGTCAATGGTGGCTTCGTTCTGATGGCCATGTTCGATGAGGTCTCGCAACTCTTGATCTCGCTGATTTTTGTAGCTCTGGTAGGCGTTGAAGATTCCCGCAATGCGGTTTCTTTCAGCCTCCAGTTCCTTGTTCTGACGATCGATGAGAGCGTCTAAGCGCTCCTGCTCCAGGTCCTTCTTCGCGGCTTGCTCACGCAAAGAATTGATTTCGTCCCGGAGGTGCTTGAACTTCCGCTGCAAGTCGCTCTTCTCCCTCTGTGTCGCTTTTGCCAGCGCGTCATACTGCGCAGTGGCATGGTTTGTGATCTCTTGTAGCTCAGCACATCTGCGATGGAAAGATTCTTGCTTTTCCGACATTAATTGATTGACCCTGGCCATCTCTGCCTCTGCTCTTTGTCGCCGTGCACGTTCCTGCTGAATCTCAGCTTTGAGATCTTCGATCTTGCGATCCTTGCGTGCAATGGAATTGAGGTTAGCCTCGTTCGATTGTTCCGAGTTTCGCAATCGTTCGCCAATGTTGGCAATCTGTTCCTTTAGCGTTTCATTATGGTGCTGCACTTCCTCGGCTCGCGAACGATAAACGCTGAGCTCTCTTGTCAACCGCGCTATCTCCTCTTGCAAATTATGGATGACGCGGCCTGACTTTCCCGTTGCGGTAGCATGTCCAACCGCAGATGACCATTCCGAAGTCTCCGTGCGTGGCACAGATTGAGATGGCTCCCTTGGTCGATCTACAGGCGCCATCAGTGCGACTCGCCGAAGGCACCGAGGGAAAAGACTGACCAGCAGTAGACGGCAACGGGTTCGAGGTAGTGCGGCGATCGAGTGGTGGGGCGGGAGATTCGAGCAGGCCGTTCGCCTGTTGCATCTCTAACCGAGTCTCGATACGTGGCAAATGAAGTCGAGGGATATCTGGAGCAACGAATAAACATCAGCAAAGAGCTTCTCTCGGAAAACATTTCTCATTCGATTGAAGGGGCTCAGGTGACTCCTTCCGAGAAGCCGCGAACTTCCTCTTGCCCCGTCGCCGAAGGAGCCTTGGACAACCATGAAGCGCCATAGTGGCAGCTACTATTCTGCACACAGTATAGTATGCAGGTGGCTCAACAGAGAATTCCGGATTGCATCGCCATGACGATGATGGAGTGAGCCATCGCAGAGGAAACTTCATGCCCCATAAAGAACAAGAAAGCCAAAACAGTCACATACCACCATTTGTATCGAATGGCAATGCTCGCACAGCAAGTCCTTCAGCGGGAGATGTCTTTCGCAGGGTCTTCACCCTCATGAGTCGAATCAAGCTGGGAAGTACTCAGACAGATCCGGGTATGGATCAAGTAATGGGCTGAGACCCATGCATTCGCAGTTCAATAGCAAACACGGCCGGCGATGAAATCGCGGAATTGCTTCATCGTGAAAGCAAATGCGAGCAGCCGTTAATATCCAGCCCAAGTAATGGGACAATCGTCGATTTCAGGCACGAAGGATCCGTCAAAGAGGGTCTGGCAGATCAACCTGGAGTTGGTCAACACTTCACGAAGCCTTGGAATATTGGGCCTAAAAGTCCACCTTGAACCGGCCAGAGTGCTGATTGGCCAATCAGCTGGGCAGCGGTTGACTTAGGCTAACAATGGTTAGATGATCAAACACCCGGCCAATGAGGGTTCTAACCATTTTTAGGCCACATGGCTCGACTGAAGATCAGTTTAGCATCCGACTTGCAACGATCAATTGAGCCAACAAATAAATTGGGAAACCGTACGCGTACACGTACACGTACATTGAATCATACATCATTCCTGTGACTGAAATGTTAAGACAAGTATGGAGTAACTAACTTCGCGATCTTTACTGTATTGTCATGTTTCAAGTCGCCGAGGTCTCCAGACGCGGCTCTTCAAAGCACGACCTGCATGATTCTAGCCCCTCAGTGGGCTGCGCCCCAGTTTGATTCAATTTCTTTTGAAGTCCTATTTACAAGAATGAGAGAAAGACGAGCAACAGCTCTGCGCCATTTGCGGAAGAAGTTTCATTTGTCGATGTCGGATGATGTCCTCAGCACATCTCTCAAAAAAGAGCGAGTAAGCCAGCAACTCCCATGCCCAATGCCAGAGGAGCTTCAACATGCTGCGCAACACCTGTGTGGATTTGTTCCGTGGCCGATGGCACCGGGCCAGAGAACGGGGCGTTCAGGGGTTCAAATGTCGAGGATGCCGCAGCAGTGGAAAGCAGCCGACTCGTCGACGCAGTCGGAGAGCCCAGGATGTAGTTGGACGCTTCTCTCAGAGAGGTAACCCCTGAGGTCGGCGCGGCCTCGATCCCAGAATCCTGGCCTTCGAAGGCGCTTGAGAAAGGGATATCGCTGCCACCGGTCAAGGGGATTTTTCCAGAATAGTTGACCTGATCGCCCTGGCTGATTTGAAAGACATAGTTTGGATCGTTGGGAAGGTCGGCATCAGGGATCCAAGTGAACTCTCCTCCAGTCGCAGATTGTGTCAGGACCTTGACGTCGTGCAAATTGGAAGGTTCCCCGTGGAGAAGGGTGATATTGGCGGGCTACATCTCGTCGTTAGCGGGGCCAAAGCGTGGACGGGAGTTGTAGTGACTCACTTCACTGTTACCGCCAGCCCATTTGACGGTTGCCGGCTGGCCGACCTTGAGACACTCTGGCCAGGACGTAAAGGCGATATTTTCCGCGAGAGCCGCGAGCGCAAACGCAGGGACCAGCACCATAAACCTGACCAGGAACATCTTGCCGGCGGCAGCTGGAAATGGCAGAAGGGAAAATCTCGAAACTGTTACTTTGAATTTGAAGGTCGCTCGGCTTGACAACAGAGCCTCTCCCGGCAGAAGGTACTTTTTTTTTTAGGACTTCCAACAGCGGCAAGATATAGGTCGCCCGGCGAGGGACTCCTTAATGGCTCATGAAAAGGTCTTTTATATTAGGGAAACTCTTCGGCGCGTTTCCCCGGGCGACACAGTGACGGTATGTGGTAACTATATGGAAGCAGCTCTACGCGAACAAACGGACATGAGGGTGGTTTTGGCTCGCCACGAATCAGCAATGTCGTATGGGGTTGCTTCATGCTGTCAAGTTCTAGGGGCTCCAGAATGACAGATTCTGTGATGCGAGGAGGTAACTCTGGGCGAATTCTACATTCCAGGATCCGTTGACAGGGCTCATCTACTGTATTCCTGGTGAACCTGATTGTATCAATGAGCCATTCTCAGTCCCTCACAAATTCTTTGTTGATTTCTCAATCTGGCCTACGCTCTAGAACGCGAAACTCCAATGGTTCAAGTGAGGAAACACAGTGTGATTAGGGTTGACAAGCCTGCATCCCACATACCAAACCCCGCAACTCGCAACCCTGCTGCATTCCAATGGACATCGCAGCCAAGCAGACTACGAGTTATTGCTGACGCGAGATCCAAGCTCATAATCAATTTTATGCACTTCGAAAACGTTTGACTCTCATTTTTCTTCAGTGCTGAAATGTTCTAGCATAAACCCCGACGCCGAAGAATGGATGCTAGCAGTCTCTTCTCATTTCTCTAGTCACCCCCCAAACGCTAATAGTCGGTCTCGCCGTCTGGTGCGAATGCTGACAACCTCAACTGGCGATGCGCCATACTATGAGAAGCAATTGAAAGCGTCGCGGTACTTGCGAGCCTGCGCTCCTTCCACTTTGGACACACCCATGGGCAGCAAGGACTGATCAATCCCTTGAAGGGATTCCTTGAAATGAACCAGGCCATCGATCATTAGAATCAGCTTTGAAACACTCATATTTTTTAGTGCATCGTTCAGAATTCAGCATCATTCGTTACTCCATGATTCCTTACTTTCCTTACCCTGTGAACTACCAAGATGCAGAAGAACAAGCCACCAGGCAGGCGGTAATGCTGTTATCCCCATTGCTCATGGCCCTTCAGCGCCGGATGATTAACAATTTGTCAAGATGTATCTTCTTCATCATGACCGTGACGCGGAGCTGCAAGTCGCCGTGCAGCTCGGACTCAACCGAATGGCGACGTATCGGACGATCATCGCCGCCCTCGAGGTCAGTCGTATGACTGCGTCCATGGTGGGCTCCGCGCACTATAGCTGGTGTCTACCAGACTGGATCGCATATCCCACGGAGTATTCAGAGCTGCTCAACGACTTTATCCGCCGCGTCGACGCTGTGTTTAAGCAGACAGCCGCTAAGATGACCAATTTGACCCGAAAGGCGGACATCCTCCTGCTCGCGGCCCAGTCAACAGATCAAGTCACAGAGTGCCTCAATTCCATTGACTCCATGTTTAAGTTCCAAGTCCTGTATCGCCGCGTCCGGGCACAGCGCATCATCGCCGAGCTGAGGAGCACTATGGAGTCTGCCGTGGATGGTAAAGTTCCCCTCGATTGGTTCTCTTTCCGAACCATCGTTCGTCTAGTTTTTGCCCTGGACGAGTCGTGCAATTACCTGCCGAATCGTCCACCACCGACTCATCCGTTCAACGCTCGCTCTCTGATGGAATTTCTCTATCCGGGATGCCAGGTAACAGAGGAGGAGATGCGAGAACTAGATGACGAATCCGTTCGTGTGCGACTCGTTGTTGGAGTCGCATTTCCATGGACTGAATACTCATGGATGGATGAGTTGGATGATGAAACGGATGAGTACCAATCGGGGACGGAGGATGGTGAGCCAGACGAATCTGATAATCAAATGTTGGAGATATCATTAACTTCGAGTTCTGCATAATTCTTATTGTCCAGTTTGGCAATGTTATTGGAGCTTTGTTATGAGATTCATGTAAGTATTTACAACTATGAGAAGTTCCACAGCTCTCGAAGCATACTCCCCGGCGCCGTGTCCATGCCACCATCTTCTTCCAACAAGCGACCCGTGAAAATCCGCTTTGGAATGAAGAATTCAACGACAGGCGTCTTCTTAAAGGTCGGTTTCTCTTCCGCCCCGAGCTCCGTCATGGTCATTCCCTGGTACGTATAATCGAGGAAATCCTCAAGATTATACGACGGCTTCGTGAACTGCTCCGAGATGATCCTTGCAATCGCGGCCACATTGGGATGATAGTGCGACTGCAGCGTCTCAATCTCCCACAGACAACTTTCAATGGCATCTGTCTTTGTGGGATCGGGCTCATCGGGATCAAAAGGATCCTCGAACCCGTCGGCTTCGATGTCCCGCTTCCAAGCCTCGTCGCGGATCTCACGATGCAGCATGAACGTGCACGTAGGATGGTTCTTGAGCAAGTTGTAGATGAACGGAACGATGGTAACGATGGCAGTCGGTGGTGCATTGAGAGCCAAGCGGGCGAGCCGCTTGATGAAGCTGGCAACCAGGGTTGCTGGGAGGTGGGAGGAACCGAGGAAGGTGTCCATCAGGCGGAAGAACCGCGAGCGGTGCTTGGAGTGCAGTAGGTCTGCATCCAGCAGGGAGTAGAGCTTGGTGTAGAACTGCGGGTAGTCCAGGTTCTTCTCCTGGATTAGGTAGAACAACCCGGAAAGGGCGAGTAGGGATGTCGAGCCCCCGACATTGTACGAGTCCGTGAGGAAGTCCATAAGCAGCTCTGGCCGCTGGAACCACCTCGCAATAACGGGCGATATGAGCCGCAGTAACGCTTTCCTCTGAGCTTCGGACAGGTTGTTACGCAGGACCGCCAACCAGGCATCCTGAGCGCGCTTCTTGTGAGCGTTGACGGAAAACAGAGGGTTCTTCTTCCCATTTTCCTTGCGTTCCGGCTCTGTAAAGAAGTTTTCAAATTTGTGATCCTGTGCCGGCACCGCATCGCATTGGGAAAGTATCGAGATCAATCGCTCCAAAATCCCGGTATCTCGTTCGGAGGCCGCATAGGTACTATTACTGTCAGCTGAGGACTCGAACCTTCATGCACTTCTGTGTTTGACTCACGATATTTGAACAAAAGTGTAATATCGTATGTCATCATGCGCTAAGACATATTTCTTCATGAATTCGTCTCGTAGCGTGTCTCCGTCGTCCGCCTCGATTAACGCCTCGAACACATTCGCGAAGAAACCCGTTGTCCAAGCCTGCGTCTCCGATCCAGGGATATTCTTGGCGCGCACATTGTTAAGTCGCATGGACAGCGTGAATGCAGTGATCTAGAAAGAGCATCAGCATCATCAGCTCCAGCTCGCAACCGCAATCTCAGGCGTACGAACCTGCGATGATGAGTCCGCATGACGAATGATCTGCAAGAGCGCCTTCTGATATTCTTGTAATCTCTCCTTCAGCCATGCCACTACAATCTCCTCCTGCTCAGTCGCCTCCTTCGGCACTTTGAGATAACCACCAGCAATCAAGCGGCAGAATACTCGGCACAGGGCGACAGCAACGGGGAGGTTCGGCTTCTTCGCGCCATCGCCGACATTCAACATTGACAAAAGAGTAGCGATGTTGTTGTAATGCTTTCGCGACTCAGCAATCTGATTTTCCAGCTCTTCAATCTTTGCTTGCTCGGCTTCGGCGGTAGTGCTGGCAACGGCCCGCCGTTTGGCGTTGGCAGTGGCGTCTTCGGCCGCGACATTTTTTCGTTTTTTAGTCGCCTTGCTGGAAACTTCTTGCTTGGCCATGGTCTCTGCAATTGCTCAAGAATTTTGAGAAGAAAAACGTTCTGGTGGTATTTCGTCGCAGCTTCAAGCCCTTCAACAAGATCCATAAATTTTTGGAATCCCGCACCAACGGTTTTTCCGAACCGTGATGCACTAGTCCCAATGCGGTTAGCGTCTTCTGGCACACCCGAACTCGCAATTCCGACCTTTCTCGTCATCGTTGCTCCTCCTTCATCGCATTTCCACCGTCGCAATTGCAACAATGGCTTCGCGTCTGGCTAAGAGCGCCGTCGGTACGTTGTATCCGCTATAACGCTCTGCAATTGACTGATTTTGATCTTCATTAGGCGCCGCCCGCGCCCGGCCGGCTCTCATTCCCCGTCATGTCCCTGCAGTGACCACCGGCCTGACCGCGACCCGGTCGGCCTCCAACGTTCCCGCGGAGGAGCCCAAGAAGAAGGCTCAATCGATCCTGGACTCGTTGCCTGGAAACTCGCTCGTTTCCAAGACTGCCATCCTTTCCGCCGGTGCCGGTCTCTCGATTGCGGCCATCAGCAACGAGTTGTACGTGATGAACGAGGAGACCGTTGTCGCCTTCTGCCTGCTCAGCATTTTCACTGCTGTGGCCAAGTACGGCGGTCCGATGTACAAGGAGTGGGCCGAGGGCCAGGTTCAGAAGTACAAGGACATTCTGAACGCTGCGCGCGCCGATCATACAAATGCGGTCAAGGAGCGCATTGAGAAGGTCGAGCAGCTGGGCAACGTCGTTGACATCACCAAGCAGCTCTTCGAGGTGTCTCGGGTGAGTCGGCCTGTTCAATTTATTTGAATCCTGTGTGCCTGTCCGAGGTTTGCTGACGGTCACAAAGGAAACTGCGCGGTTGGAGGCTCAGGCCTACGAGCTGGAACAGCGCACCGCTCTGGCTGCCCATGCAAAGCAGGTGCTTGACTCGTGGGTGCGCTACGAGGGCCAGGTCAAGCAGCGTCAGCAGCGCGAGCTTGCGGAGACCGTGATTGGCAAGATTGAGCAGGAGCTGAAGAACCCCAAGGTGCTCCAGCAGATCCTCAACCAGAGCGTGGCCGAGGTCGAACGTGAGTTATCCTCTGCCAGATGGTGACTCGAGGGGAAATTCGGTGCTAACGGTAGTTTAGGTATCCTGTCCTCCAAGCAACAGTGAGGGCCATTGCTGGGACTTCTGTACAAAACTGTGTTGTATGACTTATTAGATCTAAATCTAAACATACACAAATACATGGCCCGATTTCCTTTGTAGTGCCAGTCGTCAATCGTTCATTTCTCCGAGTCCGATACCGAACTACGGCACATCCAGTTACTGTTCAATGCTCCATATTCCGGCGTACGCGAAACGTGCTGCGGTAATCAGATCCGGTACCTGGATCGACAGTAAATCAATATTGGCGATCAGACGCCATGAAGAGAGCGTAGATGAATCCAATCCAGCTTTGCTGGTGTCGTTTGGCGCCGAGCCCCATCGGCCGAAGAGTCTGGATGCTCAGCCCCGCGGTAGACGTCCATTCGCCGTTTCTGACAACAGAAAATACTTAGGTGTGCCGAGTTAATTACTGAGATTGAGTTAGCTGGTTCTAAATTTATCGAATGATCTCTGAATTCCTGAATTTATCCATGGAACAGGATCGCTACGTTGACAAAGTTCCTTGAACATCGATTCTACGACTAAGAAGACCAGCGCGGACTGTTCAGAAAGATCGGGCATACAATCATCGGAAGGAGACGAGAGAAAGCAAGCAAAAATGCCAATCCTCGGCAAGAAAAAAGACACCCAACCGGCCCCAGACATCAAATTCATCCGCACGGATACATTCACGCAAGAAGAACTGGCGCCTTCTGCCGTTGCTGACGAAGACGATGCTCTTTCGCCGCGCCGAGCCGCCTTCTTCCGCCGTTCTTCGCGGTCCTCGGACAAGAGCGAGCGGGGCCTATCGAATCTGCTGCACATCCACTCGCCGCGGTCACGGTCACGATCACGGTCGCGGAGCGGCAGCACAGCCTCGGTCAACGTACCAGCGGATCTGCCGCAGATCCCGAACGAGTGCGCTGATGACGAGGAGCGCGAGGCGCGGTGGGAGCAGCGCGCTACGACTCTGATCCAGTCGAATCCACGTATCTCCCCGTCGCCGTCGCGAGGTCGAGCGCCGAGCAGATCGCAGCAGACGCCTGGGTATCTGGAAGAGCCCCGGCGGGGGCGATCTCGGAGCAATTCAAGGGTTAATGATCCGGAAGGAGACGTATGTTGGAAGAAGTAGGGATTAGTTTGGATGCTGATAGATAGCTCTATTTGCAGGTCACTATTCAGGAGGCTATTCGGCTCCATGAAGCGGGGGGTGAGTCTTATCGATGAGCCTGGTTGGGCTGTCTATAACCGAAACGAGCAGAGCTCGAACGATCCACAGAGATGTTCCACAAGCTCGCGGATCCGAATGGCGCGGACAACGCACTGGCGCAAGTCCTCTACGGCCTTGCTCTTCGGTATGGTCGCTGGCAAATCCAGCAACATATTCTAGGATCATTACTAAAAGACCTTCTCCGCTCCCAGGCATGGTTGGGGCTGTGAACCCGATCCAGCCAAAGCAGTCAAATATCTGTCTGCGGCTGCCGCCAACTCGGCCGAGGTCGAGTCGCAAGCCCTCAAAGCCGGTATGAAAAAAGGCGGGGCTGCCAAGGGTGAACTGGTTCTGGCGATATTTGAACTGGCGAACTGCTTCCGCTACGGCTGGGGCATTGAGAAGGACCCCGTTGCGGCTCGGCAATACTACGAAACAGCCGCAAATCTGGGTGATCCCGATGCCATGAACGAGTGCGCCTGGTGCTATCTGGAGGGATTTGGTGGTAAAAAAGATAAGGTATGCCATGCGAAACCTGATTGTCAATTTGAATCATCCTATTCTCTCTGCAAAGTGCCATCGCGGGTTTTCCGTGTTTGATCCCACTAACAGACATGTGCACAGTACACAGCAGCGAAATACTACCGGATGGCAGAGCAGCACGGAAACAAGATCCTGGGAAATTCATGGTATGTTCCGTACTCTTAAACTTGAAAGACAGTTGTCATTTCGTGACTCTAGGCTTACACTAATCGGTAGGATCTGGAAGGAGAAATATAATCCCAAGTAGAGTTGCTCCTGCAGCATCTATGACCTAACGATCTTGATGATAGCTTGAGCACTCCGTACATCGTATTCCTTGTTGGAGCGTTAGGTAGGAATTGACGCCGACCGGAAAGATGCTCTGGAACCTGAATCAAATCCTTTTCAGGTTTTCTCGATTTCTAGTATCATCAACGAAACCTTGAATCTCTTTGATCATGTCACAAATTGTATAGCGATTTCGCCATGTCAGGTGCATCAATGTCCTTTGCGGCGGCGTCGTCACATGCTTAAAGAACAGACCATGGCTTGTACCGTGTCCACGGCGCGTCCTCGATGTTCTGGGACCTTTGTTTCAAACGATCGGGGGCCATGGCCGACTCAGTATGCGCTAGGACAGTTCAGCCCTCTTACCTACGGTCAACCTATGACCAGAGAGGGGAATTGTGGCTACATATGTAGTCAGATTGCTAGACATCCTCTTTGCTCTTTTTGCTCAATTATTCAATGCTCTTATCTATCGTTGCATTTAGCCCTACAGAGCTGCAAGCTTCATAGCGTCGAGTGCCATTTGGTAGGCGAGTTGAACACAATTAAAAAAAAAAATCTCATCATGAGCCAACAGCGAACTCCTTGGCACCATTTGTACTGGGATATCGAAGGAATAACCACACCCCGCTAGAAGGTTTACACGCAAAGTTGTCTAAACCTCTGTCGCGGCCGTGGCTTTCAGAGTCTCGGACCCTTTCCCTCGCCTCGTCGTTTAGGGCACACGTTAGCAAATTAGGCTGGGGGAACAGGGAAGGCTCAGGGCGTCACCACTGATTTGCAGATGGGGAACTAACAATGTCAGGATCCCTTGCAAAAGAAAGTACAAGCTAAATGCAACGACCAATCCTGGCCAGCCAATGCGTCTTGAACCAGGTTAAAGTGCTTCGACGTTGGGTTTTACTCGGACTCTCCCGGTTTGCTCAATCTCAGAGAAAGACATCGATGTCACCATGTATCATGGCGACCCCCTCTGTTACCGTTTTGGCAGAGGTGCCGCAACGCCATCGAAGAACCAAGATAGATCCTTGTCCACTTGCGTATATATTGATACTGAGTCTGATAGCCGAGCGCTGGCTCAGTGGAACAAGATATAAAGACGTTGTTGGCTGTTTCCACGAGCTCTTTAGTACCGTTCGAAACAGTGCTGCATAAGATACACGCACTCAACACACTCTCAGGATTCTCGAACGCATCAATCTTCCCGGAATTAGTCCACCATGACGGAGACACCCGCACAAGAACAGATGGCCAATACAACAATGCCCCGGCCAACGTGGAAGTGAATACCACGGTACGAAATCCCTTCACTGTGGTACATCAGAAGGCGTTGCTGAGTGAATTCGCTCGGTATGAGAACGACTCGGCTTATGGCAACGAACTGAACGTAAAGTCATTCCATGGCGCTCTGGATCCCCAAAGCATTATGCACTCATGCTCCTCGATACACAGATCATCGTACAGCGCGTCGCTAACTTAGTCGTTACTTGACTATTGTCATGAGAACGGCCGCCGTTATCATAAATATCGCGATGGTTGTAGGACCTGACCTCTTCTTGCTCGGCCATTCAAAGATCTCTAAACTGATTGTTACTTCCTAGCGTACCTGCTCCCCAATGATGAATCAGAAAGCGACCGCCTGGACATGCTGCGCGAGCTTTGCCTCATGGTTTTGCACCGGAAACTCTACCTGGCTCCAATCAAGAATCCACAAAGGGTGATCGACCTAGCGACTGGGACAGGTCTCTGGCCCATTGATTTCGGTAAGTTTGGTTACTAGGCTTGGCCGACGCAGGGCCTGGATGTTAACTCATCTAGCGGACGAACACCGTGAGGCTGAGGAAAGACTACTATCGAAGCCATTACAGATGGACAGAAGCCGAGACCTGTCTGCTTGTTCCAGGTGATCGGTTGTGACGTGAGCCCGATTCAGTCAAGTCTGTTAGTTCGACCTGGGAATTCTTAATGAAAATCGCTCGACTGAAAGGCATTGGCAGGGTTCCTCCAAACGTGAAGTTCCTAGTGTATGATATTGAGTCAGAATGGACATATGAAAACAACCCATTTGACTTCATTCACGCGAGATAACTGGCCGGTTCGATTAAGGACTTTGGGAAACTGATCAAGCAGTGCTATCGGTATGCTATCGGAACTTTCAATGCGACTTCTCCTTTGACTCTCTAACCGGCAACAGGTCGGTTAAGCCCGGCGGCTGGGTAAAATTCCAGGACTGGGGCCTCCACATCATTTCTCCTGACGGCAGTCTCGACGGCACTGGGCTCCAACAGTATCACGACGAAGTCAATAGTGCGTTCGAGGAGGCCGGCTACGAGATTCGTCCTGGGGTCAATGTGGAGCAATGGTTCAAAGACGCCGGCTTCGTGAACATCCACGTGGAGAAATTTGTCATTTCCTACGGTGTCTGGTCAAAGGATCCTCATCTTGTCAGTCTCCGTCCATTACCCCCAAACCGTAATCAAGTGATGATCGATTGCTCACCTCTTCGTGCAGAAGAAACTCGGTGCCTGGGCGCAGACCGGGGCCGAAGCGAACAGTTTTGAAGGAATCGCCCTAGCTCTTCTGACAAGGTACAAGCAATGGACCAAGGAGGAAGTCATCCCTCTGGCCAGCAAAGCACGCGCCGACAGTCGGAAGCGCGACGTCCATGCGTTGTTCAATCTGTGAGTGCCTGCATGGCTACTTAACGTAGTGATTTTACAACTAATCATGTATGACGCTCACAGCTATGTCGTCTACGGCCAGCGTCCCAGAAACCAAGATGGCAAATGGGATGGAGAACATAGCTTCCAACAACTCTAGTTACATCATCTGCCAACCTAGGTACACTTACAGATACTGCAAGTAGAATTTGGCACCGCCGGTGCAGCCGTTTTTGCTTCCAGATTCCCCCATGTGGCTTTAGACCAATATCTATTACGGAATACTCCGTACCATGCTTCATATCGCGCTTTCGCGCCTTGTGACAGGCATCTTTCCGTGGTAAATTGTAGGACCATTTTCCCATATGGAATGTCATAGCATCTTTTTTGCCACAACCGTGTCTCTGTCGTTACTTTGGCCATGAGTCTTTTCACGCACTTGATTCTTTTCAGAGAAAGCGGCCATATGGAACCCCAGGTAATTAGGGTTAGGGTTAGAGATAATGGGGTATCAACCCGTACGGAGTAGTTCGTCACAAGTTCCATTCAATACAGTCAATAATCATTGAAACAATACTCGCAGACCGTGGCAGTGCTAGTTCATACACAAGGAGCCAGGCCGATCCTGCCATCCAAAGCTCATCAGCGTCCTCAACCCTCAGTGAAATAGCAAGAGAACTCCCGCTCGTCACTGCGATCACCATTATCGACCATCGCTCGCCGCATCTTTTCCCAGTCCGTGCAAACTTGCATCTGGACCAGTCCCGGTGTATGCAGTCCGTCAGTAAATTGCAGTGCATATCCGGACCCATCCTTCTTGACAACCGTTGATCCCCTAGGCAGAGACCAGAATTGCTTGCCTCCTGACTGCTCATAGGCTGAAAGAGCACTAATAAGCATGTCCGTCGCTTTGACTCCCTGAAAACCATTTTCTATCACGAGCACGTCCGTTCCAGGGAGTGTTCTAAGCTTGTGATACCACGTGGGAGGAGTGATGCCTCGTACAAAGAAAGAGGATTCCACAACGACGATATACCATTGATTAGGTACCCTCGTAGCAGATTTCAACAACATCGTCGCTCGGATGATAGGCATCCTTCATACCCCGTGGCGGTTCCTCACCACATTTCGAGCCTGTCTTGCTGTTGTGAAGATCAGCTTTCCGTCGACCTCGTCGAAAAGTTTGGGGCCACGGTTCGCCTTACGGGAACATGGGAGTTCTGAATCGCTTGAGGTAACCGTCACCTTTTCGTCCTCGAATCCAGGAGCCACTTCCCATGCCTTCGGAATCAAAGCGGCGAAAAAAAAAAAAAAAAAAAAAAAAAAATTTACTTATCTCCTCATGATAATCGAACAGAGTATTATCGCCGTCAAATAGGGTGAATGTCCCACCATCGATTATTTTCCATAAGGCCTGCATGCTGCTTGATGACCCATTGAAGAGATCATTGACTTGCAGCATTTGCATATGGATTAGTTGATCATATATTTGGCCCAATAGAGAAAAAAACCTCCGCATCTGTTGACTCTCCCGTCAACCCTCTGGTTTTTCAGGGTTAGCGGTGAACGAGCAAGTTTGTTTGACCATATGACAAACGAAACAAATCAGTCTAAGGAGCTGAAAAGAAACGACTTACACAGGCAGATGGATCAGCCCATAGGGCATGGCCATACCAGTGGCCATCGCAACGCCGGTTCTGATTTTAGCACTAGTCTTGTTGTATTTTTCGTCCAGCTCTTCATTCTCATCCCCTCTATCGGGCCGTTTACCCTTTCCACCAGCGTTCTTCGCTTTACTTATCCGCTTCACTTTTTCCATCACCACGTTTAAAGCTAAATAAGTATCAAAGTATCAGCGTCTGCTCCTTACTCTATGACCCTTATGTTTTGTGTGGAAAACCAGCTGAACTTACTCTTTTCTGCAATTTCGCCGACTGCCCCAATATCAAGTGTTATCAATGGGATAAAAGGGCCTCCCAGCCAATCGATCTTGTCAAGTTCAGGTGCAAAGACGTCGGTGAAACTCAAAACATCGTCCTGGACTCAGTCATGAGCAGACAGTAGAGCGTCATTACCACGACGATACATCTGGATAAGATGTCAGTATCTGCATCGAGCCAGCCCTGTTTCGAAAGGTAGCTGCTCACAGCGTGAACGTTCGCGAAGGAATTCAGTATCAAGTGCCTTCCATGCTTTTGTGAGCAATGTATCCGCAATCTGCCAACCAATAACCCATCTTACCCGCAAGAAAACTCAGTTTGATGGCATTTGATATCTGGATTGTTACGGCCCATTATCTATATGATGGCATTTCCAGTTGGCCGGGCCATGCATCTTGTCCGAAATATTTCTAAATTTCAACGCACCGTTAGTTCTTATATGAGAAGATGTGGCAGGAAAATAGGTTCCATACTCGACATAGGTCAACCCCGTCTGATTGACATACCAATCATAATCCAGAACGCCGTGAAGCTCATAACAGCCGAGCCCCTCCTACACTGCTACTGGATCTATATCGGCACTCTGAAGGAGCGGGTCATCACAGGACTTTAGAATCTTTTCTCAAGCCGTGTCGTTGATCATCGAAAAAGGTAAATTGAGCACATGAGGATTATCCCCATCAGGAGGAGGTCCGCTGATGGCTGTCCTGACAAAAGCCAGGCAAGCAGTGAACCAAATCCAAAGTGTCTGCATGCCGTCCGTTCCTCTGAAGCAGATAAGAACTCCCTATCAGGCGACTGTTTTATGACATTTCAAAAGAGGAGCAAACCAATTCAATGACAGAAACGTGAAAGAACTCAAAAAGGACGTTCCGGTTGAAGCCATGATCTTTTTAACTTCTCTCCTGCTCTGAGAGTATGAAGTCTCCAACATGAACTGTTGTTGCTCTGCACGCCATCTTTTCCAAGGTAATCCACAAAATCATCACAATTTGTTGGGTCTTAACATCGGTCTCTGTTTTGATGTCCTAATTGATCAGCTCGTTTGTTCAGCCGTACTCATATTCCAGCCAGCCTGACAACAAGTTCTAAGAACGAAATATGGCTCGCTGCGACTCTGTGCCTTGCATGTAGGGAACAAGTTGTGGACATAGCATAATAGCATAAAAACGTTGGCCTAACCTTAAAAGATAAGTTATTAATGTGTTGGCTTATGCGTCGTGGAGTGAACCTTCCACGTCTTCCCCAGACACATCCATCTTTCATGGGCATCACATTTGACACAAAACTGTTGGCACGTTGGACTATGTACTTTTCGGTATAACAACACAACTGCTGAAGAAATTCCCGATCGAGTGTTCTTTTGTCGTCCGACACGACCGGCATCTAATTCCGTCCTGTCAACTACAATTGAGACAGGTACTGGCTACGACTTAGTACTTGCGAAAGTCGATCGTCAGAGCTATGATCAGCCGCCGTTAAGAAACATTGATTGTATCAACGTTATGATGTGTAGAATTCTATGTCTCTAGTCATCTACAATTGGCTCAGCCATGTGACCCTTCTGGAATCCGGGACCCTGGTGCGGTTCCAGGGGATTAACCCTATCCCAGCCAATGTGGGGATTCCCACCGACGTCTTTTGGTCCCCAAATACATCCATCCATCCATCCATCTGGTGGCCGATCGCCGCAACTTCTGTTGCTTTGTCTGTTCTACTTCCACCGCCACAGACTCACTACATCAGGCCGAACAGACCAATAATATTGCTTTTCCTTTCCACGTTCATGGTAAAGTCGTGCCCTGTAAGGAGTGCTCGTAAAGGAGGTCGAATGTCAACAGCTAATTTCGTTATCCTATAGATCCTGAGCTGACCCTACTCGCGGAGTACTTGAGCCCACGCATTTAACCTAGCAGTGGCCAGCTCTTCACGGAGGACGCTTGTCGATGCTTCTGTGATTTGAGTCTTTGGTACAAAAACTTGACAGGCTAATAGGCCAACTATGCTTTGCACACGGGTCGGTGACTCGGAGGCTCCGCCGGAGCGACGGAAACTCCTAGGGGCTCAAAGGGAGCTGAGACGCAAGAACATCGCCCCATTAGCGATGAACTCGGCTCGGAGGGGGATGAGCGAAACGAAACTCGATGGCTCTGCAAAAATAGAAAGGGCAAGTTGTTGAACAAGAAATCTGCGCGTGCACAGTTAGGAAGGCTAAGGTACGACAAGGTCTTTGACATCATTCAATCGCAGGTGAAGTCATTGTCAGGGGCGTTAACCTCAGATTAGTACTAGTAAGTACGAAGTAGTTCATAGCCTGGGAGATTGTTTGCCAAGCTGGTGTGCAAATTTGGGAGACTATCAGATGATTGTCCATCACGGAATAACGATTTCCAAGTAAATAAACGATTGCCAAACGGACGGAGCAAAATGCCATATGAACTCTCCAGTGTCAATCAAGCACGCCCCAGAGAACCCAGTCAAAAAGCCAAGAGACACTTGTGGCACGGACTTGTCAACCCTAATCCTAAACCCTAGGCTTCGAAAATTAACGAAGCAGTGAGCAACGGAAAAACAGCCCGATCCCATCGACAAGCCTCAAGCAGCCGACAATGGCATGGCTAGTCAAGACGAAGGTAGCAGATAAATATAGATGCGGCACAGAATTGAAAACCAAGCTTTTTGGCCTCTCACGCTTTTCTAGATCAGGAACGTTGCAATTTGCCAAGTACGTGAGCCGGCGCTATCCATTGACAATAACAAACGTTGTATAACGCTTGTAGGAGACACTGACTCCAGGAACTACAGGCATTTCTGTCAAGGACTCAACATAGTAGACATTTATTTTCATTCGAGCGAGAAATACAAAACAATATACGGAGAAGCCTGCTTGGCAGAATTGCATGCTTCAGCGGGTCATAGATCGTGAACTCTCCTCTTACCAGGTACGTCGCAGAACTAATTTGATGTGTGTCACTAAATTAACTAATTTCTGTAGGAACCCCTTGAACAATGTCACCCCATGGAACCGAGGGACAGATCTCGAAATGATATAATCCAAAGTTTGTCGGGGCTATTGATCTGTTCGTTTTGTTTCAATCTCTGTGTTATTATGTGTATTTGCGCGCTGGTTCAAGGCGGGATTTCGCAGTCGCATAATGCACCTTTTCCTACTCTATTACTACATCGTCAGCCTGTGCCTGGTGCGGTTCAGTCTGGCTAGGTGTCCTGAAGAGCCGCTTCCAGAAACCGCGTTATATAGCGACGGTCACTTCTTCTATCCAAATGGCGATCCCTCATGCTTCAAGCTAGGAAGCAAGTTGAATATTAGCTGGGAGTCAAATTATGAAACCGTGAATCTGTGGCTGATTGAGAATGACAAGTTCAACGAGCCGGTGGGCCTTGGCCGTATGTACAACATCCATCCCAGCAGGTCCTGATTCTCGCAGCAAAAC
Source organism: Thermomyces lanuginosus (assembly GCF_041956635.1). Lineage (NCBI taxonomy): Eukaryota > Fungi > Ascomycota > Eurotiomycetes > Eurotiales > Trichocomaceae > Thermomyces > Thermomyces lanuginosus. The sequence continues at coordinate 297,987 of NW_027192362.1, read as the reverse complement.
GAAACTAACCCACACTAGTCAACATTGCGGCCACATGGTACGATTGGACCGTAGAATCGCCCAGCAAGAACCGATCGTCTTTCTATGTGTTTCGGATCGTCAACGCACAGGGAACGGAGACGGAGAAAAGGGCTGGGGGGTTTCTGAGCGGATATTTCTATATTGATGACAGAAGCGATTCCGGCAAAGTGGAAAAGTTGGACGAGAGCAACGTCAAGAGCGCAGACAATGACAATGACGAGGACAAATACGGGTCGTCGGAATCATCAGGAACTACCACGAGCGAAACGTCATCATCATCATCACCGCCGTCATCTGAAACAGAGCTTTACACGACGCTGACTGTTGCCACCGCGAAAGTGTCGCCGACGCCGGCTCCTGACTCCGAATCGGGTAACGGCAACGATCAAAGCGAAAAGGATAATGGCAGTAGCTCTATAGCTCTCAGCGCATTGCTGGGCATGAGTCTGGGGTTGCCAGCGTTCATCTTCGGATCACTGTTCTGGTGAATGAGACAGTACAATTTTGTCCCTTTGACGATCTGCAATGATTAACACCAAAATCTGGAGGGAAATAAATCTCGCAAAGGAAGACTCATCAGGATTATATTGGAGTGTTTTTATCAATCGCGAGTGAGTCCAAGGCTTCGAAGACAGCATGACGATCGATGCTCAGCGAGGAATGTACAGTAGTGTTCAATGTCCTTTGACTTTCCATTCATTGTACATATTACTGCACTGTTGGATTCAAACAAACCTCAAGAAAATAATTGTTCGAAAGTCTCCAAGATTTTGAATTGAACCTAAAGATCACTTACGTGGTAGAACTACCTAATCCTGTCAGCAACACTCCTGCAGTACTTTAACTGTATGTAGTAGCACAGTCGGATTGTTCTCGTATCAAATGCTCACTGTGGCGAGAGAAGCTGGCTAAAACGACAGCGAAACGACGGGATTTGATTCAATGCCGGATACACCTGGGTGCTCTACATTTCCTCGGGCACTTTCTCAAGGTCCTTGAGACGGGCGGAGACTAGTAGTGCAAAGCAACGTATTGTGTTAGGTTTTTTTAGGGCTTGAAATTGAACGACGAAAAACTCGACACGTAATTAGACTACCTCCAACACTCTCTGATGTTTTCTCTTAGTTGCGAAGGTGACAGAAGATTTTTCCACGAAAAGCTTCCTCCTGACAAATTGAAACATATTTGATGAACCTCAAATTCCAACATAACCATTAGATACCAATAAAACAAGCGTACAGCACAAAAACAGTGGAACAGATATCAGGCCAGTAAACACTTTCTCTCGAGAAGCCGCTTGGCTCTGGATATGGTGAGTTCCTGCTGACAACTCTCGCTGTGATCCATCAACGCCAAACCTTCCCACAGCTAAAAGAAACATACAAGGTCCCGGATATCTATAGCCGAATTTCCAGAATTACCAAGATGTGGGCCCTTTATTGCCGCCAGGCATACCTGGACGCCTCTCGTAGTTGACTGTCACGTTATCCGTCCGGCGGATTTGACTCAACTGATGAACGTTCTGGCTTTCCATTTGGTTGCCGCCAAGGAAGCTCTCTTGGCTCTCGACTGCGGTGAAGCCAATGCTCTCCTTTCGTTTAGCGCTGTACGACGAACTATTGAACGTGCTGTTCTTGGAACGATCATTGGTACCACGGCCGCTGGACCCCATAGCACGCTTGCCCAAGATGAGTTCGAGGAGAGGTTGCAGTGTCGGAATACATGACGCAATAGCGACGACGCATGCCTCGATACTAGAAGCAGAATGATGAGATTAGGGGATGCTGCATGTGGGATGTGAGACAAAATGTCATGACTTACCAAGTCCACAACACCAGATCGGCTGTACTGTCTATCATTGCAGTCAGCTCGCAGTTGACCTACGGATGATGCGGAAAGCAAAACTCACAGGTGAAGTCGGATTTGTCCATCAGGCCAGGTAGTTGTACGCATTTGATTATCGCCATGGCAGAAGCGCTTTAGTTTCCCGAATTAGCCGTTCCTCTCACGAACCAGGCTGTAGGTAGGAAACACAACTACTTACAGCGAACCGAGCCCTAAAGCACCACACAGGGCGAGTTTTTTCCGCAGCGACATATTCAACTTCATGAGAACTGTACTCGGATAGATGGCGAGGAAGAGATCGACAAAAGCCGAGATTGCTTTGACGCATTCAGCACACGACGCAAGGCAAGAGTTCATCACCAACCAGGACATACCTCCCGTGAAGATCGCATAATCAACGAGAATCCTCTGATCCCGGCAGGGAGCGCCCTGCGCCTGGAGCCGAGGTTTCCACATCGCTTCCGGCGGATCACACATGGTAAACAGGACGACAATGCAGATGCAAGACACAGCACCAGCGAGTCCGGTCAAAAACCATAGCATGATTCGGTGGAACTTGTTTCGATTCAAAATTCGATTCAGAAGGGCTGCAATGGCCAGCTTCGGGATGGTGAAGGCAAGAATGCCAAACAAAAAGCTGAGATTGTTGAGAAGAAGGACCATTTCCATCTTGTTTGGATCAATGAGCTTGAGATGCTTCCCGAGACCGTTAATGACAGCTGTAGTGGTCACAGCGCAGAACGCAAAGTTCATGAGCTGGTCGCTTCGGTTAGAAATTGCACAATACTCAACGGTTTGAGGAGTTTAGGACCGTACCATGCCAGCCGCGATCAGATAATCATCAAGGCCAAAGCTCCGTAGCATCACCAGACGAATATACAATCTGGCTGCAACGACGAGGGTAGTAAAGCCTGTCAATGCCCAGAGTACACCCATGATTTTAGGACCTTTGTCCTCAGTTGGGTCGATATTTGGTGGTATTTGTTGCTCCATCTTGTCGACAATGGTCTTTTCTTCTGAGAGACAGCTTGAGGTCGGCTGTAACGCACAAGAGAGAAAAATGGATGGCTTCCTCAGTGACGATGGAGAGTTGACAGGAGTGTTGGGTGGTTTGTCGAATATATTTTCAGTGCTCACAGGATTAACTAGAACATGCTAGCCCAAACGCCTGCCTCATGTCCTCCTTGAAGTAGACCTCCGTACTAGTCTTCATGATGCTGCCAACTTCCTTATACAGGCAACGCCCGCACTCGAAACATGCAAATACTTGTTCTTCGGATGGTGAAAGCTCGACCGTTGATAAGCCCCCTGAATTGTGGACACAATGGGTTCAAGATTTAACAGGATTGGCCGCAGCCCCGTAGGAAGTAGTTAGGTTGGCTCCGAGAGCTTAGGGTCATAGCTAAGATGGGCCAAGGTTTGCAATTTACATCGTACAAGCGATATGTATGCAGGATTGCTCGCGGCCGCAAGCGTCTTTCGCTTTTTGAATGTCGTACATAGACAGGGATAGTCCAGTAGAATGCTCCTCACTGCCTTTTTTGTATGCAATTGACAATACAATCTCTCAGAGTGTCAGCCTTCCAATTTAAACTCCCTGTCATGATCATGGTTTTGCATATCTCTGGGTAACCGTGGCCACTGCTTGAAGTGCTCACAATGCTCCTATTTGCTGCCTCTTAAGAGAGGGCGATATTAATATCTATAAGCGCGTTCCAATCCCGAAATACGGCTACAACGGAAAACATCCGACACATTGATTGACGCTGATCATTCTCCATTCTTGATTACTAGTAATTAATTAAATAAATGCAAGCTAGCGAATGGCTCCATGGCTTCGGCAGCACAGGGGTCTCTACGCCAGGCTCGAACAGTCGGTGCCAAAAAGTAGCACCTTCGCACGAGTACGGAATAATCTAGTCTGGGAATCCCTAACACCCTAACCACTGGTGCTCGAAGCACTCTCTAAACAAGGATCAAGCACCCGTAGGTTAGTTATTATAAGGAAGCCAAGCTGCCAGGTTCTCTGAGCAATGATCCATTGTAGATTGCACGATGATGCGCTCCACGGACAACAGAATGAGATGTAGGTGTTTCTCTAGCGCGAAGAGCGAGGCGGATGCCTTTCAAGCTAAGTTCGGCCTTACTCCAGGAAAAAGCACCTCTTTACCAGTACCTTCTGTTTCTATTAGGATTGTTGATCGACGAACACAGTTTCTTTTAAGCTTGAGTCTGGACCCCTGTCAGCAGTAGGGGGTCATCTGCATGACCACAATGCCATGGCGTCGAGAAGCGAACTTTCCGCTTCGTTTATTCCATACCGAGCACTCAACTAGAGTTCACGCCAGATCCACTAATTAATTTCCTGGATTCAAGCTCTCCACAAGAAGTTTATGCACGCCCTACTTTTTATTGCTCGTGCGCAAGTGGCAAGGTACTAGTTAGTAGTACTTGTAGTTAGTACCAACGGTTCCAGGTCTGGGCTTTTTGGGGTTTGAGCAGCGTCGTGTTCCTTCTAATGTTGATTATCTTATTTGGTTTAGTTTACTTGAAATTCCAGACCGTTGGATTCAAGGATGAACGAGCTGAAGCTTTCAGCTTCAACATCGCACTGAGAAGATAAGCACTAGTGAAGGAAACACTTACCGCGACAAACAAACATCAGCATTCTGGTCCCTCCGCGAAGCTTAGACAGGCCCGGAGAGTATTAGGACTGAAAGAGTGTCATCGAAGTGGTTCATCTACCGCAAGGCTAAAGATCGGCGGTACAATATAAATGGGATGAAATCTTCATTTCTTTGGGACGAATGAATGAATACCTAGGTAGTATACTCTTTATGCCGGATTTGATTATGTTGAGGTAAACTTATCAACTGCGATGTTCAATATATTGAGACTTGGGGAATACTCTTGCAGTCGCCTTGAAGCAGAATGAAAAGCATCATATCTGGATTCTAGATTCCAGTTCGGTTCAAGGTTCGGACTCCACGGAGTTTTCTGTCTGATGAATTCCCGGATTACGTACAATTTCAACAACCTGATTTTGAATTTGAAATACCAAACCTACTGCACTCCTAGTTTGAGTAATCCAGAAGCCCACTACTCGCATTGGCACATGGATTGCGATTTGCGCCTCCCCTGCCTTCACCACGACCGAAACACCTGAAGCAACGCCAAGATGGGCAACGAGCAACAGGTGTTAAATCCTTGTGGCTACAAATGCACCTTCGACGAACTGTTCAGCCTGCTCCTTGCAAACCGTTCTCTCTGCCAAGTTGCTTCCCCGACCCCAACTCATTGGGGAAGAGACCGCGTCTCATTATCAGCCTCAACACTTTTTCCGGTACAACTTTGTGAGATACCCAACAATCGTTACCAAACCGCCACCAGAAAATAGGCTACGGAACAAGTTCGACAGTGGCTAGCACGCGATCTCCACCAGTATGTGATGGAAAGTGTCGAGTACAAGTGGTCGATAATTGTCTTATATGTAACAGGTGGCAATAGCTTTCGGCCCAGTACGTTGCCATCAAGATCAAAGCAAACGATAGTGTATCGCAAGAGTCTTCGGAGCAGGAATTATGCATCAACCAGCATATGACCAAAGCAAACAGCCGGTACCCAGGTCGCCACTCAGCCCCCAATTGCTGGACTCGTTTTGTGTTGCTGGCCCAAGCAACAGTCATATTTCCACTGTTTTTGGCGCGCTTTGTGGACCTCTATGGATGTTAAGCATCGTCTCGAAGGAAGCACTATCCCTCTCGGCGTCCTGAAACTGGTGTCTAAGCCCACACTGGAAGGATTACGATATCTCCGTGGCGAATGTCACGTTATTCGCACAGGTGCTCGTAGTAATTCGCGATCCAACCTTTTCGATCGGTCACAGCTAATGGACAACAGGACCTTAAGTCCGATAACATCTTGTTGACCCTACGAAGCCCATCTATTCTGGAGTCTGCCGCGCAAGAAGAGATCAAAGATCCTTCCCCATAGGAACAATTGGCTGATCGAAACAAATATTTGATCCCGAAACCACTGGAACTCTCACTCAGCAATCTGGGCAGGTCCATAATAACTGACTTTGGGCTTGTCGTGCCTGGTGACGGACCCTAAACAGCCATCCCATCCGTCCCGAGTGATGCGAGGCCCGGAAGACTGTATCGGAGACGATTGAAGCTTCAGTGTTGACATTGGAATTTGGAAGTCGCGGTAGAGACCCTCGATTCGTGATCATGGTTGCAATTATTGATAAGTCTACTTGCTTTGGGACTTGTTCGATGGTCGCGGACCCTTCGACATATTACCTAGCGTGCGCACCTCAGACTCCGCTGACGTAGCCTATAAAGGCCAAATCATCCCCCCTCTAGGGCCGTTCCATCTCTCGACGCGGGAAGATAAATATTTCGATGTTTTGACGCCAAATATAGGCTTTCCGTGTCCGACCCAGGCACAAATAGCAGATTTGACAAAGTAATTCAAATTCCCAGCGCTTTTCGCGGAAAGAGTCTGGTCACCATGGCTAAGGAAATTGACAATGACGGCGGAAAGTCTTACTTTGTGGATTGGATTTCCAGAATGCTACGCTGGTGGCCTGAGGATGGACCTATGGTGGAGGACTCCCATCTACGGCTTCCGCAAACGACATCTGAGTGATTTTCTGGATACCTAGCAGGTTCCGCTATCGAAAAATTGACTTCCAGTTTGTGCCTGGTAGTAATTGGCATTGGCCAAGGTGAGTACAGTATCGTTTTTGATCAAAGTGGGATTGAAAAATCAAGTACTGTTATTGAGGATCCTTGGACCGAACAATGGACCAGGTTCAACTCACCTATGATCCTGGTCATGATCAATATCAATCGACTGATTACTGACGTCACCAGCGCCATTCGTCATGGTTTCGCTTCATGGAAGGATCAATTGGCATTCTTGCGTACGGAACACAATAGATATCTTATCGGTAACCGCCGTCAATAATACAAGTATTGTCGTTGAAAACTCAAGAGCAAACATTGTTCTCTGTATTTACCGAATCAATTGTGGCAATTGAAAAGGAATTCAAAGGTCCCAAATAAGCAGAAGTGGCGGATGTTCAGATTGACGTCTGTTTCCATCAGGATCAAGGCAAGCGTGTGAAATGTTTTGGGAAGTTCCGCTGCAAAGTTATACTTCTGCAGGAGTCAGGGGCCAATCACATCGCGGAAAGTTTCTCCAACGACATCACGTAATCATGAGCTTCGCACGACACGTGATGTGTGTTTACAAGAGAAATTTCAGCGACCCTCGAGACCCAAACAAACTTCAACTTCCTGATCACAATTTTCTCTCCCTCGCAAAGCTCTCTTGACACCGATTGTGATCAAGTTATTCTATCGTGATTACTGAGACATTATTTTATCTTATTGTCAGAGTTTTTCCCGGCAATGCCTCCAAAACGGGCATCAACACGCGCCTCAACGGGCGCTAAAGATTCGAAACCTGCGACGACAGCCCGAGCGACCAAAGCTCGTACCACCTCGGCTGCAGCACCCAAGAAGCCTCTTCGTGAGGCCAAGGCGAAAGCCAACACCAGCGCCAAGCGTAAGGCGGACGCAGATACAGATGATAAGAAGACGGAAAAGAAGCAAAAGCGTGTCGCCGAGCCGGCGCACGCGGAGCCGGCTGCGAAGAAGCGCAAGACCGAGGTGAAGGAGCCCAAACGGGTCGCCAAGAAGGAAGTGAAAAAAGAAGCCAAAAAGAGGGAAGTCAAAAAGGAAGTGAAGAAGAAGGAGGTAAAGGAGGTAAAGAAGAAGGAAGTCAAGAAGGAAGTCGTGAAGGAGAAAATCGTAATCAACAAGGCCCCGACGACGCGTCTGGAAGTGTTCGTCTTTGGATCGAACAGCAACGGCGAACTCGCGCTAGGCGGCACGTTCAAGAAGGCGGAGTGCCCGCGTCCTGAGCCGAACTCGATCTTGGCAGAAGCCGGGGTGGTGCAGATCGCAACCGGTGGCATGCACGGGGTGGCCCTCACACATGACAACAAGATCCTGACCTGGGGTGTGAACGATTTGGGAGCGCTGGGCCGAGACACCGCGTGGGAAGGCGGACTGGTTGACATTGACAAGGCTGAGGAAGAAGAGTCAGACGAAGAGGCTGAGATTGAGGTCAACCCTCGGGAGGCAACGCCGACTCAAGTCGACCTGACAGATGTCGAGGAGGGCACTGTGTTTACGCAGGTGGCCGCCGCGGACAGCGCGTCTTTTGCTCTGACAGATGATGGGCGAGTGTATGGATGGGGCACATTCCGAGTAAGTTGGTCCTTTTTCCAGATAAGTGAGAACACCATCTGATTGTGAGTAGGGAAGCAACGGAGTGTTTGGGTTCTCTCCAGAGGTTGAGGTCCAGCGTCGGCCGGCTTTGATCCCAAGCTTGCAGAAAGTCCAGAAGATCGCCGCGGGAAGTAACCACGTTCTGGCCTTGACAACAGACGGGACGGTGTATGCCTGGGGCTGTGGCGAACAGGACCAGCTTGGACGACGAATGGTGGAGCGACGACGGAAAGAGCACGCCCTGACGCCTCACAAGGTGGGATTGCGCAAGGGCATTGTTGACATTGCCGCGGGATCAGATCACTCGTTTGCGATGCACAAGGATGGGACAGTGTACAGCTGGGGCCTGAACAACTACGGGCAGACAGGGATTGGTCAGAACGCCGGAGAGAGTGAGGCGACGGTTCTGAAGCCGGCGATTGTGCGCGCTCTGAAGGAGCGGAAAGGCGACGACTCGTCGCGAATTGTGCAGCTGGTGGGAGGCAACTTCAACAGCATTGCCGTGACAGAGAAGAACGAGTGTCTCGTCTGGGGCCGTCTCGACAATTACGCGACGGGTCTGGACCTGTCGACGATGGGCAAGGGCGAGACGGAGACAGAAGAGGGGAAGGACGAGCGCGAGGATGTCATCTACGACGACCGCGGCCGGCCGCGCATCCTGACGGTGGCGACGCCATTGCCAAACCTGAAGGTGCGATATGCGGCGCTGGGCACGGAGCACGCTATCGCGATCACGACGGAGGGCCGCGCCGTCAGCTGGGGCTTCAACTCCTCGTACCAGACCGGCCACCCAACAGACGAGGACGTCAAAGTCGCCACGGTGGTGAACAGCAAAGCCGTGCGCGAAAAGACGCTCATCTGGGCAGGAGCCGGTGGGCAATACGGCATGGTGGCTGCGGAGCTTTCTTCTTAAATCTCTTCTCCTTCTTCCCTTCTTGTATTTAGATTGATCTTTGATTTTGGTTTTGATTCTCTGTTGATTGATTTGATTCGATTCGATCTGCATATTGGTGCTGCTTTGTTTGATCCTTGCCTGGTTGATTTCCCGGTGCTTAGAGGAGTTTGTTCAAATTCTTCGTGTTTGCTTTTTGTCTCGGACAGCTACAGTTTCATTCAAGAGGTAGACTCGTCTTTTTAATGTTTACTACCTATTCGGGGGCATCAATCATGATACCCAACCAAGGGAGGATTAACTGCCTCTTTTTCTCCTACCATACAACGAAGGACACCTCGTATAGTTTCCATCCGATGCAACATATTGAGAAGAGAAAGAAAAAAAAGGGTATTATGCACATAGGTAGGTAGGTAGTTACAGGGAATTGAGTACCGTCATTATCATCATCTCGTTCATTCATTCATCCGATTTCATGCTGGATTGATGAAAAACTGTTTTGCCTGCCTGCCTGATGACAAACACAAAGGAAATAATCGAAACGAGCGGACCAGGTCCCGTACACATGAGAAAACAAAAACCAGGACCATGGAGAAACAGTTCATCAACGAAGCGAAAAAGAAGTAGAAGAGATGCTGCAATTTGTACACAAAAGAGAATTCAAATCATCACATCATAGAAAAAAAAAGGAAACCCAACCATCATCAATCACATCACATCGTCATCATCATCGTCATCGTCATCAGCGACATCAGCACATCATCATCAATCAAAACCAAATGATTCCCACCTGCCACAACCGATCATCATGTCCTGCCATGTTATCCTGTTCATGCTGTCATACAATAAATGGAAAATGAGAAAAACCCAAACATGAAGCCCAATGATGATCATCGTAAGAACCAAAAACAATAACGCCGTCCAGTCAAATACACCAGCTAGTCAAACAAGATCATGAAGGAAAAAAAGTAATCAGAAAAGAAAAAAGAAAAATAAGGGCAGCCGCCTGCGGCTGCAAGAACGGAAAAAGGTCATTTCTCGGCAGAAGCGCCGCACTCACGCACCATGCGCTTAAAGTCCCGCAGAACCTTCTCCGGCACCCGATCCCAGAGCAGCGAGCGCGAGTAGACGTCCGAGGTTGCTCGGGCGCCATTCATCTTGCGCCGGTTGTCCTGGTTGCGCATCGCCTCAAAGGCTTGCTGCAGGTTGGTCGGCTTCTGCGCCTTGTCCTTGTTCTCACCGTGGTTGCCGTCGCCCGAGACACTCTCGTCAAACGTCGTCAGCGCGTTGTACTGGTCCGGGTTCAGCGCAAACACCTGCGCGTCCTCCTGCTGCTTGCTCGGCATGGCAAGGGTGTCATGCAGCTCGTCCAGGCTGGAGGTCGTAGCCGCCGGACCGGAGGTGATCTGGGCCATCTCCGCTCCGGAGATCGTCGCCGGCAGGCTGGCACTGCCAGAGGCACCCGAGGAGGTCGTCGTGGCACCAGTGTCAACGGTCGAGGAGGCGAGCACCGCCTTGAGCACGTTCGCCGACTCTGCGCGATACTCCTCCGAGAGCTGCGGCAGCTTGGTCGTCGACAGCGATGCGCTGTTGGACGCAATGAAGGCACCAAACAGCAGGCACATGTAGAACGCATTCCAGCTGAACGGGTGCTCATTGTTCTGCTGCTGCGAAGAAGACTGCTGCGACGAGGAAGTCTGGCCGGCCTTCTCCGACTTGACAGCCGAAGAGTCCTCGGCCCGCGACGTCGAAGTGGGCTCGGGCTCGAGAGACAGAGCATTGACCATGGAAAAGTCTTCCCAGTCGTGGTCCATGCCCATTTGGTTCTCAAAGTCGCCAAACTCGTTGAAGCCGCCGATGCCGGCGTTGCGCAGCTGCTGCTCCATCTTCTCCATCGTCTCGCGGAGGATGTTATTCTTCTTGCGCAGCTCAGCCGTCTCCAGGGTATGTGCCCGGATGAGCTCGTCCTTTTCCATGTGGAGGTTCTCAATGTACTGGTTGAACTGCTGCTGAGTGGCCATCCACTGGGCCTTCTCGCGCAGCAGCTCCGCCTCGCGAAGCTTCATGTTGTGGATCGTCTCCTCCATCTCGGCGATCATGGCGGTGAACTGCTTCTTCTCCTCCTCGAGTTTCTCGGTGTGGAGCTTCTTGCGTTGACGAGAGTCGAGCCTGCATCGAGTCAGTTCAGAACAAGGACCTCAGAGAGAAAGAAAGGAAATACATACGCTGCCTGCCGGTTCCGCAACAGACGCTTCTGCTGCTTGAGCTCCTTGATCTCCTCCTCGTTGGTGGACTGCGCAATCAGCTGGTCAATGTTGCTGAGGGTGCGCTCCGGCGGAATCTCGAACCGCGCATTCTTCTTTCGAATGCCGTCACGACGCACAGTGAGGTTGGAATCGGAGCGGAACTGCGGGCTTCGCGTCTGCTTCGAGGCATCGGTCATCTCCGACGCGGGCCGTACCCAGCCCTGGCTCGTCTGAGGCGACATAGCCACACCACCGGCGGCGGTAAAGACAGTCCCCGGACGATAGGACATTGGCGAGAAGCCGACGTTATTGGGCACCTGGCCCATGGCACCGCCAAACGCAGCGGTCGCACTGGCGTCAAACTCGTGAGGGAACTGCTCATAGACGGCCGTCGGAGTACATGACCCGGAGCCTCGGGACATGGGCCACGATGCTTGTTGGCTGAAGTCGGTAGGCTGGGCGGTGTCCAGGCGCATAAAGGCATGGTTGATGGAATCGTACATGGTGGTTGCGACTTGGGAATTCTGGCGGGTCGGCGGTTGTGAGTGCGGAGCCGAATGTGAAAACTCTCCCCAGACTGGTTGATGTTGTGGCTGATGTTGTTGTTGTTGTGCTTGTGATTGTGATTGTTGCTGCTGCTGCTGCTGGGGTTGTGGTTGTTGTTGCTGCTGCGGGGGTTGGCTCGGCTGTTGCGATTGATCTGGATAGGGCAAGCCGTTGGGATGGTCGTATGTTGATCGCCCCATTGACGAGTCGGGTGTGGGATCCAAAATCTTATCGTCCAGCACACTCATCTCGTCCTCCTCCGAAAAGGCGGGTTTTGCGTCCAACACGGACGGGGACTGCTGGTAAAAGTCGAAGGATTGTTGGGAGAAACGGGACATGATGGGAGGAGGAAACGAGGAGTCGGAAATCGACGAGGAAAGGCGCAAGGGAGAAGAAAGAAAATTGCGGCGATCAGGAAGTCAAAAGGACGCGCGGCGCAGGACCCGAAGGTGATCGAAAAAAAGGGGGTCGGGATCGCGAAAAAGAAGAAGCGGTGTGATATTTTTGACACTGAAAGTTGCGCACGCGGGGGAGGGTGGGACAGAGGATGCCGGGGGGGGATGTGGATTTGGCGAGAGAGAAGGGGAAAGAGAGACGAGAGGATTGGGGGGAGGGGAGGACAGGAGGAAGTCGAGAGGATAGATGAAGAGGGATTTGGGAGAAAGATCTGATGTGATCTTTGTTCAAGAGCCGTTGATGTTCAGAGTTGCGGTGCTTCGACTAGTCATGCCGGGGCGTGCGCCTTCGTATACAAATACTCTACCATCCTCAGCGCCGAGTCAGTGTGAATGCCCAGAAAGCCGTCGGAGATACTACTCGCGCTAGACTAACTCAAAACGTGATAGCAGCCACGGCCCACAAGCGCATGGATAATTTTTTATTTTTTTTCCAATCTCTCTGGTCCTCTCGTCCACTGCGTAGAATGAGACCACCAGGCCCGATGTGCTCCGTGCAAGCGGTCAGTCCAAGGGTGAACCAGCGCCCTCGCTGATTGGATGCTCTGTCCTGGTATTGTGGTAACGTTGGGCAGACGTGCAGCCTGAACCGGCGTCACGCGATTGGCTTATGCGGTAATTTTCGCGGTTCGGGTGTGTATGGGCCGAGTCGAGGCTATTCCTCTCTGAGGTGGAAAATTACACCCGGAACCGGGCCTGATTCTGCCGAGCGAACCTCTCTCTGCCTCTGAAGAACTGTGGCGAATGCATTATGTACCAGCAGAATCTATGGCATGGATCGTATGAAGGTCCGAGCAGGAGATCAGTCAACTGTCATACGAGCCGTTGAGAGCAGACGCGCATCTCACGGAAGAGCGACGCCCTCATCTCCGAGGAAGAGCGGGGAGATCTGATCACGCTCTCTGTGACTCAGTCCGGCATGACCTCAGCCTGAAGCCCGGCTGCGCATACCGCGGGCTCGTCGATATTCGATATTAAGCAACGGACGGTCGATCGGTAACCTTAACTTTCGGATAGTTAGTCAGATCAGAAGATTAGATAATCCTTCGTTGCGTTCTAGTCATGTACATTAGGACCTGAGTTACCGAGTGCCGACACTGCTGGGTAGGCAGAGAGGATGACGATACAGAGGTGCGATCGATAGGATTTCGGGGAAAGAACTGGCCGTTGAGCCAAAAAGAGGACAGCGGATTGACCCAATATATCAGCCAATCAGGGCCGAGAAACCGTTTCTGGGACCCAGGGCCGGCCCGACAGCGGAGATCCACTGGCCGAGAGTGCACGATGGCGAACCGACGCTTTTCCGAGAGTAGTTTAGTGCCGAATTGGATCAGCGATCAACTGTTCTAAGAGTCGGGCTTGACCATTTCAATGACGACTCGAAACAGGAACTCGTCGTGGACTCATGGTATCAGAACGCTTAGCCTGAATGCCCACCATCCACACGCAAATGAACGAACGGCGACAAGACCCAGTTCCCTACGAGGGTCTGCGAACGACGAATAGCATCCGTTCACCCTGCATGCAATTCAGCTTCTTGACTCCAGGTCCGAACTTGAGACGCCGTTCTGCAGCTCGAATCGACCTGCGCGAATCGAGCAACAGCTCCGGGAAAAACAAACTGCCACCCGCTCACGGACGCAGGGCTCTTGTGGCCGGGGAAGCCGGGTGCGATACTGCCGAGAACGAGGCCGACGGCGTCGTTCGAGTCTGGATGGCGAAAACATCAGGTAGGCTTGTCTGGATAGGGTATCTGTACTCTGTTACGACGCTGTGGGAAGTCGGCCAACCCGGTGTCAAGTGCCATGTGTACCTGATCCAAGGCATTGGATCAGGCGTCGACAACGCCCGAGCGTTCGACGGACGGCCAGAGTCCAGAGCCTTGAAGGCTCGAGCGCACCTTTCCTCTCTAGATTTGCCCACGGTTCTTTTGACTTTGGTCCGTCTGATAACCTAGTTGAACAGACGCCCTTTCAGCTTGGATGCTATAATGTAAATCAATTACTGAGAGCGGTATCTACAACAAGCCCGCCGTTATCTCTGACGGCGGGTTACTACCAGATCCCGCCACAACGCCCCGACATTTCCTGTCAATACTGTACAGGACTCCATGGCTTGTATACACTATACACTACTGTACGCGTACAGACGACAGTCCCACCAGGATGGGCGGACGGGAAGAAGCCGTACAGTACCCAGTTTCCGCCGACGCATGGATCAATTTCGGGATTGGCAAAGTGGATTCTTTTGATTGTCGCATCCCGCAAGGGCAGCGGGCCCGTGGTGACCCATCCAAAGCGTGTGGCAACGGAATTAAGACCTGCATGGGCTGCAGGACTGCAGCCGGCAAATGTCCTGCTCCTACCTAGCACGGGGTACTTTCGGAGTACTAAGTACATCCAGGAGCGAAAGACGGTGAAAGCTGAAACAATCATTTGGTACAAATGACTCAGTGCAATGGATTCCAGTGGTGGATTTCTATTACAGTACCTGGAACTTGGAATGTACATCAACAGTCGGTGAAGCTCGGTCGACTCGCCGATGCACTGTAGTATTTCCCGTTCTGCAAGTGGTTGCTCGCGCGAATCAGGAACACCTTGAGAACTAATCTCTGGACCCAATTACCATGTCTGTTATAGTCTAATTCCCATCTTCAAAGACCTAAAGCAACGAGTATGACTCATTCTCTTGCTTCGAAACGCAAGACTTTCCATTCTGTGACGAATAGGCAAGAAGATCGAAACATTTTTCAATCTCTCGGCCGGGTCAATTCAGTTTTCCGTTTATACTCTCAAGTTTCAGTAACGAAGTGAGGCGGTCGGGTAGACACTTTTCTCCAGTATGGAGAAAATCTGACGAGCAGCTTGATTGCCGATTGACTTCTGGTAGCTGATTGCTTGAGACCCTAAAGCATGACCTGTCTCATTCTCCGAACTTTTCGTACAGGGAAAAAAAAAAAAAAAGAGCCGAAGTGGATGGAAGCACTGACCACTTGACCGCCAAACTTGCTGCCCCACGACCCGACTTTGGATCATTTATGCCTGAATTCTTAGGCATCTCTGCCTCTCGTTCATGGGGTTCAGGTACCTTAACCTATACCCTTTCCAGGATAGATTTGAGTTAGTGACTCATGCGCAAGATGCAGCGCAGGCCGCAGGCCTGCCCACTCTCCGCAAGACACTGGATCCCCGTCCCATCCAAAGTCCCATTCCGTCAGGTACATGTGATCATGATTCATGGGAACATGAGACGTGAGGGGAAGATTGAGGACAAAGTAAGGCTAGACATCCTCGGCCCTCCTTCGGGAAGGGCGATGATATGCAGCTGCCTACGGAGTACTTTCTTCGAAAAGAAGCCTCATTCCAGAACTCTCGCTCTGGGAGTGCGGAAGTAGGGCTTATGGAGCAAGGTCTCGTGGTAGAATGATATGCTTCACGCAAGGAACAAAAATGGGCGGGGTAGCACTCTGAAACCCGGATATGACATAATTGCCCCGCCCCTTATCAGCTCTGGTCCCATAGCTCAGTTGGTTAGAGCGTCGTACTAATAATGCGAAGGTCGAGAGTTCGAGCCTCTCTGGGACCATTTTTTTACATTTTTTTCATCTACCTTCAACCTCTCGTCTTGATTCTGACAGACTTGATGTCAGCTCTTCCTGTTTGTGATTTATTTTTGCTTCATCTTCAATGCAATTCCAATGCACGAGATTAGCACAAGAGCAAAATTCCATCCTGTCACAAGATCTACACGCCTGCTCAATCAATTGGCCTAGGAGCCTACCAGGACAAGGATTCATCTATCTACAACCCAAATGCACAAGAGTACGAGCACTCAAAACTTTGTACTGCAATTAGATACAAGGGCGAATGCCGGTCTTTTCTCCCAAGGTCTACAGTAAGAAAAAAAAAATCAATGGTCGACTCAATCGATAAGCTTTGTTTTGCCTTCGTCCACTGTTGGTTACGAATTCTTTCTATCATACGCAATCGAGATCTGAACGTAACTAGAATATATTTCATGCCCAACGAGACGAAAATACAACAACAGACCCAACAGCAAGAACTTCACATGCGTACACACCTACTCTTCCAACTCTCGTCCCTGTATCAAAATAAAAATAACTTCCCGGATTGACGACGAATGCGGCAAGATGGCCTGGTTCAGACGCGATGCTTACCAGCATCAGGATGAGGATGAAGGAGGAGGGGGAGGGGGAGATGCGTCTGCATCATGACGCCACTCATGCTCGTCAAAGTGTCCATTTCTTCAGACAATCCACTTATCGCGAGAAGATATTTTTATGAGTCATTCTCAAGTCAATGAGGAAGCGAGCAAGCCATGCATCAAATTCGATCCCATTCCATTGAAACAGTATTTAATAACTCATACATACTCCTCGTCTATGATATCGAGTCGAGAATATGCCACGACAGCCCCAAGGTCGATACCCTTCGTTTTCCCATGCAGGAAAAAGAACGACAGAAATGAATAGAATAGTAGAAAAAAAATAACCATGTTCCTGTAAGATGTCGAGATACGCGCGCATCGATGCATGCATGGCCACGCCATAACCCTACACCCACGGTTGGAAAACTCTCTCGGCTTTCCGGGTATCTCGCCATAAAATCAGAACGAACAGAACCGCCAAAACGCCAATAAACGATGAACAAAAGAGACAGCCAGAATGCAAGTTTCTGCAGTCGCAAGTTATACGTCGAGGATGGTGCGATTCAATACTACTGTCGCCACTGTGCAGTTAGTAAGCCCCAAGACGGGACAGTCTCAGAATCGGACAAAGTCTTGCTGCCCCGAAAGCTCAACGTCGGGAGATCCCCCATCGACAATGAACTCGGTGGGTTCGTTGTCATCCTCGTCCAGCTCATCCGAGTCAACGTCATCCGAGTCGATGGCGTCGTCCTCGTCTTCGCTGGACACATCTTCATCTTCCTCCGTTGCAGTGGTTTCTGCACGGTTAGCAGCATTCTTGCGAATCTGCCCTGCCCGGTCGACATGCGGCAGGGTGCACTTGTTCTTCTTGCACACGCCCGTATTGGCGTAATCAGGGCACTCGTAGACATGCCGCTCCAGGCAAGCAGCGCCTTTCTCGCAATATCCCAGGATGCCAAACGCCCGACAAACTGGTGCCCCAGGCGTCACCCGGACGTGCGCATACCGGCACTCCGGGTTCGAACAACGCCCGCGAAGGAAATGAACGCACACGGGTGACCGCTCGGGACACGGTTCATGCGATAAATCACAGCAGTCGCCAGATGGGCATTTACCGGTCTGAAGGAATTCCTTGCAAATGGCTACCTTGTTCGGATCATGAATGTACGGACACGACGGTCCCTTGTAGCAGGTCCCTAGAAGAAAAAAAAACAAGTGATGTCAGCATCCAAGCAGTAATACCTACACGCGGACGGTATCCTGTCTCGCTATTGAAGTCCGACTGTTGTTCGAAGGGGCACAAATTCACAGGTTCGAGGGGAGGGAGAGATAAGGGTACCCGTTCGAGAGAATCGCTTGCAAAGCTCATCTCGTTTCTTGACCTTTCCTGGTTTCCTATGCCATCGGTGAGACCACGTTCCTGGCATCAGTGAAATCCCATGACAATACCTCTTCGACGTCACCGCGCCAAGGCGATGAAGGTTGCCTCTCTTGCTGCGCACGAACGTCACGCCACCGACACTGACTCTCTTCGGAGTCATGCTAGCTGTATTCGGGTCGTCTACCACGGGTAAGCCGGTTCTCGAACAAGGCGCGCCAGAGAGCGACGTACTGGAAAGTCTGATCAGCTTGCTTCCACCGTTGGCAACCTGGAAGGGAATCCCGTTGACAAAAATCTGATACGTCATCGGGCGCTGCGTCGCGACCGTTGCCGGTCCCGGGTGAGCCTGGCCGAAACCCTGCGCATATCTCATGACCTTGGCCTCCTCCATCTTCGCCCGCTTCTCCGCCTTACGCTTTTGAGTCTCCGCCATGGCTTTGGCCCGGGCCTGCGCTTCCCTATCGTAGACAGCCGAGTTGATCAGCTGCATGTGGCGATCGCGTTTGGCAACCCAACCACTTCCATTTGGCTGTGCGGGTTTAGTTTCGTGGTCGCTTCCCATTTCGCCTGACGACTCTGTCGTGTTCCCAGATGCTTGGTTGAGTACCAGAGTCCGATTACGATGCGTGATCGGGCGTCGCGGGGCGCCCCTGGTTCGATAGGGTGCCCATCCTCCTCGGTGATGACGCGCATAGTGTGGAGGGTGGGCGTGTTGATTCTGGGCGAGTTGGCTTTTGTGCTGGTTGATGCGACCTGAAATAGTGAGTTTCAGCTGCGATGAGAGTATTCGAGCAAACCTACCAGCTAATCGCCTGATTCTCTCCACAAGATCCTGTTCTTCTGTCATGGTCGATGCGTTTGGGTAGTTGGATTCGAAGTACATGGAGGCGCGGGAAGACTGAAGTCCTGGATTCCAGAAAAGGTTACGAGTCACGTGACTGTGGCGAGAGTTCAGATTTTGTGCACACCCCCTTCAGCTTCATGACGTCCACCGCTGCCTACGGCGAGGTCGTCGTTTGGTGACATTACGGAAGCAATGAGGCTACCAGTCAATGTTTGTGGACAGCTCAGCTAATCCAGATGATATCATTATACAGTTTCCATAACCAAAATCGAACCGCCCGGGCCCCAACGCCGCCATAGCAAAGAGTACAAGCATCGAACCTGCTATATGACACTCTCAAATTGCACATCCTCGTTTTCAGATCCTACGACCTCATCCTCAGACCCTTCAACACCCGGATCTGGAGGCAGTTCCTCTTTGGGCTGCATATTCAAGGCTTGGGCATAGCTGCTCTCCCGGGCTTCAGGCCGGAGCTCCCAGGTCATTGCAAAATCGCCAGATTTGACCAAGTGAGCAACCATTTCCAGGGTCTGCTTGAGATATGCCTCGGGCTGCCGCAGTCTCGCCTTCAAAGCCTTGAATGGCCAATACCGATACTCTCGGAAACACTGATAAATAAGGTCCAAGAGTTCGTTTTGAGGCATACGAGTGGTCTTGTTGTCCTGAGGACGAGGCTTTGGAGGCTTCGTTGGTTGCTGGATGCCGAGTTAGCGACCTGCAGAGTAAAGCTGCTAAATTGTGATACGCACCACAAACGCTCCCTTGTCGCCCGGCACCACTGTCTTGGGCTGGAGAATCTTGTTGGAGATCTTGGGCACAAACTTTGTCTCTCGTTTTTGTTTGAGCGCTTCGAGAGCCCGAGCTTCGCTGATACGATGGTATTCCTCATTTTCGACAGGGATACAGTTGAACTCATCGGCAACCTTCCCCACGAGGGCAGTTTGCTCTGCGTAGGACTCATTAGCAGCCAATACAGAATGCCGCTAAATCAAACGTACTTGGTATAGTTTTTCGCATATATGGCTCCCATTTTTTCTTGTAAGACTGTTTTCGAGCCTCCCGTTTCATCGACTCATACAACATCGAGCGAGACTCGCCAAACAGTACATCGACGCGGTTCTTGTAGCCGGGAAGATCCTTCTCAGAAAAGATGAAACTATTCTGCACGGTAAACGAGGAATTGTTTGCGTTCACATTTTGACGTCTGAGGATGTAGTCTTTGGGAATGTTTTTGTTATCGGGGCGTTCGAACAAACGTAGACTTATCTAAACTCTCGTTAGAGGCCTCAGCGTTATTGCGTAGATAATGCCGGAGCATACCCTCTTCGTGTTTTGCGCGTCTCCTTCTACCCGGACTGTGCCAATTTGAATCTCCTCGTCGTCATCAAGAGAAGACCAGTGCTCCCACAGTGACTTTGGGATCCGCGTTAACCACACATTTTGATGCGCCTGGGAAAAGTCCAAATCGCCCGCATCCTCGTAGATATCTTCATCTGCGAGCGTGCCGCCTTTGACGTCGGGATCTGGCTTGATGAACGGCGCGCCGCCAGGTTCCTGTTTGATTTGCGCAGCCATGGGCCGACGTGTCGAGTCCGATCAACTTGATGCTGCCAGCAGCGGTAGGTCGTTGAAGCTCTTTTTCAGCGGTACACAACAATGTCGCGTGTCGCGATATTCCCAGAAGGAACCGAATATGTCGAGCAACCGTGACAACCAGGGTATCAGACGAAGCTCATTGATGACGAGGGGCGGCAAAATCGTCCAGGCCTCAAAGGCGGTGAACGGAAACAGGCTAGCGCGCATTGCTTATGTAATCCATAAAGATCGTCAACTGGCAATCGACAACGTCAACTGGCAAAGTCACTGCGGAGCCTAGCGGAGAGCTCTGAGTAGGAACGTTGTTTGTATCTGCTGCAAGCATATTAGAAGTCAGCTAGATTGTGTTTTTGCATGATCTGAACGCTTAAACTGATAACGTATTAGCTGGCTTCTCCGTCGATCGCATCCACCAAGTCGGAGAACTTGTCCTAATTTCCGCATCATGGCGTCTCAGGACGTCGCATCGGCCCTATCTCAGATCGAATCCCCCTCGACCCCTCAGCAGTCCAAGCCGCAGCTATACAATGATCTGCTCAGCAAGATTGTCACCAGCTCAACGGGGGACCAGCTGTCACAGGACCTGATCTACTTCTTGGATTCGATTCTCAGCGACAATGTGAGCGTCGTGGTTTCCCGCCCGCTTCTCGATACCTTTATCACAAAGCTCCGTGACCTGCCCAACGAGACCAAGATCAAGGTCGGACAGCATGCGATTACATTGCTGCAGTCCCGCTCCGCATCGCTCGAAGAACAAGACTCAAATCTCCGGGAGATCCTCGCCGACGCCTACGAAGAGGAAGAAGAGTACATTGCCGCCGCTCGGGCCCTGCAGGGCATCCACGTGGACAGCTCGTCGCGCCTGGTTACAGACGCTGCCAAGATCCGACTATGGATTCGGATTCTACGATTGTACCTGGAGGAGGATGATACGACGAGCGCCGAGTCCTTTTTGAATCGAATCAAGAATTTACCGACCAAGATTGAGGACCCCGAGCTGAAACTGCACTTTCAACTCTCACAAGCGCGGATTTTGGATGCCCGTCGCCGTTTCCTCGAGGCTAGCCAGGAGTATTTCAACGTCAGTTTGGCTGTGGGAGTGGACGACAATGACAGACTACAAGCCCTGTCGGCGGCAATCATTTGTGCGGTACTGGCACCGGCCGGCCCGCAACGGGCGCGTGCTCTCGCCCGGCTCTACAAGGACGACCGCGCAACCTCCGTGGATGAATTCGCCATCCTGGAGAAGATGTACCTGGACCGACTAATTACGCCCGAAGAAGTGGCCGCATTCTCGAAAAAGCTACAGCCGCATCAAGTTGCAAAGACCGCTGACGGCTCTACTGTTCTCGACAAAGCGGTGCTCGAGCATAATCTGGTCGCCGCCAGCCGTTTGTACGAGAACATCAAGACGGATGCATTGGCCTCGATCTTGGGGCTCACAGACTCGGGGGATACCTCGGCGGCTGAGAAGGTGGAAGCCTATGCGGCGCGCATGGTGGAACAAGGACGATTAAAGGGCAGTATCGATCAGATTGACGGCATCATCTACTTCGACTCAGGCGTCTCCGATGCCGGCACGCCGGGAGCCACGGGACGGAATCTACGACTGTGGGATGCGGGCGTGCGAGGAGTCGCTGAGGAAGTCGAACGCGTGGCGGCCAGCGTTTCTGACGCTTTCCCGGTAAGCGCAGGTAACGATCCGGAATTCGAGAGCTTGAGCTGATTGCGCTCGTAGGAGCTGGCTGCGTCGCAGATGGTGCACTAATCAGGCAGGACGATGCTGCTATTGGAGTGTTGGAATGTAACTGAGGATTCTTGTGGCGGCATTGCGACGCCAGTAGAACTTGACATGATCAAATAGAACAATGATGATCGATCCATGAGAAAGACAAATTCCGGCCATTCTTAGCCTTCAATAGCCGATGCCCAGTTCAATAGCCGACCGTCTTCCCAGCG
The DNA here is from genome assembly GCF_041956635.1 of Thermomyces lanuginosus. Classification (NCBI taxonomy): domain Eukaryota; kingdom Fungi; phylum Ascomycota; class Eurotiomycetes; order Eurotiales; family Trichocomaceae; genus Thermomyces; species Thermomyces lanuginosus. The sequence goes on along the minus strand of NW_027192362.1, from coordinate 275,730 downwards.
GCAAGATCAAACTGCGCTCGACTCTGAACGGAATACATGTTGGATGCTGATTTCTTGTGACAAGGTCTTGCAGGATCCAGATAGGTTGTCCATAAGAAGTCCCTGCCGGAGAGATTATCATAAGCTTCTCATCTAGCCCTCGGGCCTTCTTTAGCCGAGGCCAAATCCTTCCCCAGAAATTTTGTATCACGTGATTGACCCCTGCCATGAACCGAGGCGAATGTGAGCGGGTCTGGGGAATAGGGCGGCCAGTCAATTGCCGCGCAATTGAGCTTATGTAATGACATTCTTCGCGGAGATTGCTCCGGAGCACAGCAGAGCAGAGCAGTGCAGAGAGAATTTCTTGAGAGAGGAGCTCTGAAATGTTGAGTTGATTGAGATGGCAGTGAGATCTCGCTCATTGTTCTTGAATTTTCTCAGCAGCTGTACTCGTATGAATGCGCGGGATCCAGCTGGATCCAACGAAAGGCTGATCCCTCGCCGCCCTGACATGGTCGGATTTGCATGTGAAAGTTGCTGATTGCCTGAGCATGTCTGGGAACCAAACCACCTCAGAATTTCACATTCTCCAGGGCAGAAGATTTTTACTGCTTAGGTTTAGCATGCAGAGCGTTAAGATACACTGTGAATTGGATGATTGGTTACCCCAGTTTTTGTTCTCCTTCCCTTCAGCACATGGAACGGATTTACATGTGATTGTGTCTGAAACCGGCAGGTACATTGTATACTTGTAATTACCCAAAACAGAAACCAACGATGACTAAGAATCTCAAGGCTCCTGATTTTGACGCTCAAAGACGGCACCTAGAACGCAAAATTTGGGATCCATAGAGCCGAACCATAGAGCCAGTGACATCCTTGGACTGGAGGTGCAATTTAAATCGAGAGTTCAGACGGGATCGTAGGCGCAGAGGGTCCGGAGTCCCCGGAAACGAGTCGCCGAAGCAAGTCCGCCGCCACCGCTGGTCAACCTCGGCCGAGTAAAGCTGCGGACCAGTCCCGAAAGGAATCAATAAATTAAGCCGCAGGTCTCCCCGCGCATCCTCTTTCTCATACACTCTTGTTGACTCTGTGCAGAAGGACTTTTTTTCTTTTAAGAACCTACGTTTGAGTCCTATCCATCATGTCACAGACACCGCAAAGAGTTATTGTTGTCGGTGGCGGGTGTATGTTCCACTAGCTTTGACTGTCCCGGGAGAAGAAGCTAAACCACTGCAGTGTCCGGTCTGAGTGCCGCGCATACCGTCTACCTGAATGGTGGCAATGTTCTGGTCCTGGATAAGCAGAGTATGTGATTGGCGCGTGTTGTCGGTCAATTCGGAGCTAACAATCAACAGACTTCTTCGGCGGGAACTCGACCAAGGCCACGTCCGGTATTAACGGTGCGCTGACCCGCACCCAGGTCGAGCTGGGCATTCAGGACTCGGTCAAGCAGTTCTACGAGGATACTCTCCGATCGGCTCGCGACAAGGCGCGTCCGGAGCTGATCCGCGTGCTGACCTACAACTCTGCCTCGGCCGTTGAGTGGTTGCAGGATGTCTTTGGCTTGGATCTGTCGCTGGTGTCCCGCTTGGGGTAAGTGTCTTGGATCGTTTCTACCTGGAAGTTCGAGCTAATAATGTTCTGCAGTGGTCACAGCCAGCCCCGAACGCACCGTGGCCATGATGCCAAGTTCCCCGGCATGGCCATCACCTATGCGCTGATGCAGCGCCTGGAGGAGCTGACCGAGAAGGAGCCGGACCGCGTGCAGGTTCTCAAGAAGGCCCGCGTGACGGCTGTGAACAAGGAGGGCAACCGGATCACCGGTGTCACCTACGAGTACAACGGCCAGACGCACAAGGCCGACGGTGTCGTCATCTTGGCCACTGGTGGCTACGCTGCCGACTTCACCGAGGACTCGCTCCTCAAGAAGTACCGCCCCGATACCTATGGTCTGTCGAGTACGAACGGCCAGCACGCGACTGGTGATGGCCAAAAGATGCTGATGGCCATCGGCGCCAACGGCATCGACCTGGACAAGGTGCAGGTGCACCCGACGGGTCTGGTTGATCCCAAGGACCCCACGTCCAAGTGGAAGTTCTTGGCCGCAGAGGCGCTCCGTGGCGAGGGTGGCATTCTGCTCAACTCGGACGGGCAGCGGTTCTCGGATGAGCTTGGCCACCGTGACTACGTCTCGGGCCAGATGTGGAAGGAGAAGGAGAAGGGCAAGTGGCCCATCCGGCTGGTGCTCAACAGCAAGGCATCCAACGTGCTGGACTTCCACACACGGCACTACTCCGGCCGTGGCCTGATGAAGAAGATGACCGGCAAGGAGCTGGCCAAGGAGATCGGCTGCGGCGAGGCGGCGCTCAAGAAGACGTTTGACGAGTACAATGAGATTGCCGCGGGCAAGAAGAAGGACCCGTGGGGCAAGAAGTACTTCCACAACACGCCGTTCAGCATTGACGACACATTCCATGTCGCTCTGATGGAGCCGGTGCTGCACTTCACCATGGGTGGCATCGAAATCAACGAGAAGGCCGAGGTGCTCAACTCGGAGAAGAAGCCCTTCGAGGGCCTGTACGCCTGTGGTGAGCTGGCTGGTGGCGTGCACGGAGCCAACCGTCTCGGTGGCTCGTCGCTGCTGGGCTGCGTCGTGTACGGCCGTGTTGCCGGCGACAGCGCCAGCCGATACCTCTTCCAGCAGGTGCTGTCGTCGAAGCAGTCGACTGCCCAGCAGCGACTGAACCAGATCTCGCTGCACATTGACCCGTCGAATCCGGGCAAGATCTCCGTGGAGTGGAGCGGCTCGAAGGACGGGGCCAAGGCTCCCGCGTCGTCAGACCGCGTGGAGGCGCCGATTGCTGGCGCTTTGACACCCGCAGAGTCGTCGGCGACCAAGACTGCGTCGTCCAGCGCCAAGCCCAATGACATCTCGTCGTTCCGGATTCCGGACAAGGAATTCACCATGGAGGAGGTTGCCAAGCACAACAAGAAGGATGACCTCTGGGTCGTGGTCAAGGGTGTTGTGCTGGATTTGACAAACTGGGTGAACGAGCACCCGGGCGGTCCCCAGGCTCTGTACAACTTTATGGGCCGTGATGCATCTGAGGGTGAGTCAAAAAGACATCCATCATCAAAAGTGAGCAGTTTGGCTAACGTCGTTTTAGAATTCGAGATGCTGCATGACGACGAGGTCATTCCCAAGTATGCTTCGCAGGTTGTTATCGGCCGCGTCAAGGGCCAGAAGCCTAGCCTCAAGTTCTAAAAGGGCGGCGCATTTGGAGTTGGATTGATTTTCATGTTTGATGATTTGTATATCATGATATAGTTTGTATTTTATCAATGAAGATCGGTTCATTATTCTTTCTAACTCTCGCACACAAGGTACAGCAGTAAATACAAGGTAGGAGCGAGCTCACTCTCGCATATGCCTTAGAATCATCTTCAACCGCCTCACAGCCGGGCCATCAGGCACCTTAGTAGCCTCACCACCAGAATGCTCCTCGTCCGACTTATTGAGTTTGAGCTCCTCGAGTGCAGCCTCGAGAGTCGGCCGGAGATAGCCCCAGACCTCATCCGTATACTTTTCCTCCACGGCCAACCAGTCCTCCGATCCGGGGAGTTGGGAAAGAACCCTGTCACGGAGGGCTAGCGGATCCTCCTCTCCGTGGCCATTCTCGACAACCGTATCTATGCCCGGGATGAAGCTCCGCGATGACAGAGCCCGGCCAGACGTGCCAGCGTGCCGACGGAATGAGTCCAGAATCTCAAGCTCGGTTTCCGTTAGAGGTGGCGTTGTCGAGTCGGCACCTGCGGAGACTTCATCGTGGAACAATGGAGAGGATAACAGCTCGACGACAGCTGCTCCGTCGGTTGCCTCTGCGGCGGTGGTTGTGGTCGTGGTGGCGGTATTGGTCGCAGAGCGCCATGCGTTTTCGAGGGCATAGTTATCTTGAACTCGTTGCTTGCCTTTGTCCTTACCTGCAAGGTCTGCGTGTGGACTGGAGTTGACTTGTTGTAGGTCTCCGTAGTCATGTTGGAATTCGTGCCATTGGCGAGAGGCCTCGTCTCCGAGCTGCGTCTCTGCCGTTTGCTGTGGTGCGGATCGAAAGGTTCCAGGTTGTAGGTTGTTGGCGGCGCCGCTGGAGCCGGAGCTGGTAGTGGGAACGGCGTGCAGAGATTGGTGCCCGCGTATTGAGGAAGATGATGACGATGATACCTTGTCGTTCGCCAAAGCCTGCGCTAGATCAGACCCCAGGCCATGCCCACTTGGCTGCATCACGGCCTGGCGAGCAAGCTCTCTGGCAGAGTGCCGGATGCGGTCACTGAGGCTTTCTTCTGTATTGGCACCATTGTCCTGCCGTTGTTGGGAGGGGCCATTTTGGTCATCCTCCTGGTTTTTCTGATTCTGAGGCTGTTTGCGCTCCATGAATTGTATGTATTTTCTTCAGCATGAGGGCAGAAACTAGAACGGATTTCCTCATTCTCGATCATAAGAATTCTAGAGTCGAGAGAGCTTCTGGAGTACCTCGGCCCAGCGGAACACATTTATCCATACGGATATTTCAAATTATCTGCTCCCCAGGGTAACCAGGTTATCCAAGTTTGTAACTCTTGATGTCACTCGCAGCTGGCAAGCCGTCTTTGCTCGAATGCAGCAGTGTTCACGCCGTGAATGACGACAGCCGCGATTCTCCATCTCCACCATCGACTGCGTGTGCGGGCCAGAATCTGCAGCTGGGACTCTGTCTTGCCCTTGACCTGTCCATCCGCCGTATCCTATTGAAGCCTTAGTGATTGCTGGTCGTCAGGCTGAACACTGATTTCTAAGCCTCAGCTTCTCAGAGTAGGTTCACTTAAACCAATATTTTTTTTTTCGATTATTTTATTTTGATTTGAAGAGCATCGGAAATATTTAAATCGATTCGAGATCAATTCCCGCGATTCGACTTTCTGTTCCGTGCTGTCGTTTGCCGTCGGGATCTGATAGCAGTAGTATTTTCTTCGCCCGCCCCGGAGACCTTGGATCTGAATCCCCCCCCTCCAACATACCTCGTCATTCGTCATCGCCAGCCCCTCCGACACTCCTCCTTTGCTCGTCCCTGTGTGTCCCTTGATTCCCCGACCGGTAAGTGTTCGTTCGATATCGCCGTACTTTTCGCACTTGGCTCCGTGTCGATTGGCCGCCTCTGCTCCCAGTGTTGTCGCTGTCCCGCCCTTGCGGACCCCTCGAGCGAGAGATCCCCCAAACGCAAAAATCACAACACTCCGCATCACGAACGTTTTAAGTTCTCTTGGATATATCTCCTCCATCTCCGAACAGTCGCTGATCGCTGCCCTTCCCCTCCAGTTCGCCGCCATTCCCCCACTCCGCCCCGGTCGGGTTGCTCCGTTCGATCCCCAAGTCAATCTCTTCCGTTATCCCACAACCCCCGTCAACCTCGACCGTTGTCCTCTCCGCTCCTCGCTCTCCTCTCTTTCCTCCCTCTTTCTCTCTCTTCGACCCTGTTGACTTTTCTTCTGTCTCCGCTCTCCTTCACTTAGCCCTGCGGAATCGTGAAAGATGGTCGACGGAGATCCAGGGACGCCCACCTGGAAGTTTACACAGTGAGTGCCGCCCGCGGCAACCTGGGAGATTGGGACTGACGCGCCGGACAGATGCTTCGGCGACAAGGGGGATGTGGAGGATATCACAGAAGGTACGTGGCAGCAGGATAGTTGGATCAGGGCCGCATGCTCATGGCTGTAGCCGATATCATCTCGACAGTCGAATTCGACCATACAGGCAACTACCTAGCCACCGGAGATAAAGGCGGTCGAGTGGTGCTGTTCGAGCGAAACGAGACGGTATGCGTTCTCCGCCCTCGAACAGGTCAGTCGACGGCCGCTGCTGACGCTCCGACAGAAAAAAACGTGCGAGTACAAGTTCCATACCGAGTTCCAATCGCATGAGCCGGAATTCGATTATCTAAAATCTCTCGAAATCGAAGAAAAGATCAACAAGATCAAATGGTGTAAACGGTCGAATCCCTCCCACTATCTGCTCTCCACCAACGACAAGACGATAAAGCTATGGAAGGTCTTCGACAAATCTCTCAAAGTCGTCGCCGAGAACAACCTCTCGACCGACCTGACGCCTGCCGGGGTAATTGGCGGCGGGCCACCACGACCGCCGCAGATTTCCATCAAAGATCCCTCCATGCTCAAGCTCCCGCGGTTGACGCATCATGACACCGTCGTCGCGGCCCAACCCCGTCGAACCTACGCCAACGCACACGCCTACCACATCAATAGCATTTCCGTCAACAGTGACGGCGAGACGTTTATCAGCAGCGATGATCTCCGCATTAACCTGTGGAACCTCAACATCCAAGACCAGAGCTTCAACATCGTGGACATCAAGCCTGCCAACATGGAGGAGTTGACCGAAGTCATTACCGCCTCCGAGTTCCATCCCATCAGCTGCAATTGGTTCATGTACTCCAGCTCAAAAGGAACTATCAAGCTGGCTGACATGCGTACCCGCGCATTGTGCGACGAGCACGCAAAACGTACGTTGCTCGAAAATTCGTTCTGGTACTTTGGCCATGCTCTTACTAATGAGGATTATAGTCTTTGAGCAAGAGGAAGACGCGTCATCTCGTTCGTTCTTCTCCGAAATCATCTCCTCCATCTCCGACGTTCGTTTCTCGCACGATGGCCGCTACATTATTTCCCGAGACTACCTGACGGTCAAGGTCTGGGATGTTAACATGGAGCGACAACCCATTAAGGTCATTCCAATCCACGAGCATCTGCGACCGCGGCTGTGCGACACCTACGAGAACGACAGCATCTTCGACAAGTTCGAGGTTGTCTTCTCCGGCGACGGCCAACACGTCATGACGGGCAGCTACAATAACAACTTCATGATCTACCCGACAGATCCTAACAAAGAGACCGAGATCGTCCTTCAAGCGGACAAATCGGCGTTCAAGGCCAAGAAGGTCGGCGTGCCGACCCCGATGAACAAGAACGGCAAGAAGAATGGCTCGAGAGGGAACAGTCCAGCTGGAATCGGGTCGCGCATGCGGAGAGAGACCGATGCCGACCAAGTGGACTTCAACAAGAAGATTCTACACATGAGCTGGCATCCTCACGAGGATAGCATTGCGATTGCTGCAACGAATAACGTACGTTAAGTGTCTATTGGTTGAGGTGCTTTGTGCTAACTTGTTCCAGCTCTTCATCTTTTCCGCGTTGTAGATGTCTAATCTGTGAAAGGTTGACCGGACTGTGGTGGGAATGGAATGGAGAATGCCCAGCGGGTGATCTTGCATTTGGTAATGGAACTACATCTTAGAAACGATGACAACGTGATGGAGATTGGCTTTCAGTTTTGCGGCACATGAATTCCATACCCTCCTAGTTTGTGCTCTACACGATGCCGTGATCTCTGTTCTCCGATCTCTCTTTCATGCGGCGCCGATTTTGGCGGAGCGGTCCGCATGACGTGTCCAGTATCATCTCTCTCTCTCTGCCTTGGCTCTTTTTGTTCCAGTCCAGGATGTATCCTCTCTTCTAGATGAACTTTCAATTGCTACATATCTTGGGCGGATGTGATCTGGTCTCATCCTCATTGGTAGATGAGACAGATTCTCTTGTTCTGTTGACGTGAAGTGTGCTTTATGCGCTTGAGAGCGATTATTCTCAATCAAACATAGTATTAGGAAGGACTCTGTTCTACTATTGTCTACCAGACACATATACACCGTACACACTGTAGCTTCACCATCAAGCTTCAATGGCGTCATATATGGATGGCCCCCCGGAATAACCTTTTGCCGGAACTAAACTACTTCTGGCCATCTCTGGTTCTGCCTCTGTTCACCGCCTCCGGAATCGCTCGTCCTTCTGGGGATGCAGGATTCACGATCTCTCCAGACCCAGGAGAACCCTGACTCTTCTGTCCCCGGTGCAAGTGCTGCTGTTATCTCCTCGAGACCAGGGTCATCAGATGCTTTGTCTGTCTTGGAGTCTCTAACTCGACTTGATCCTCGATCTCGGCTTTGCAGTCTCCTCTTTTTGCCGGATTTTTCCTTCTAGTTTCCCCCCTCTTCTCCAAGCTAGCTCTCCAAATCTCGGACAACGCAGCGATGTCTTCGTTGGAGCGCTCTGCTCGCTGAAAATCGTTAGATCGCTCTGGGTTTCGCTTCTGGTCTGGGAGCTTTGGTTTGTTCATTGCACCGGGAACTTTCTAGGCTTGTGAGCGTCTTATCGGTTGCCTCTGCGTGATCTCATCTTCCAGTTTGTCGCCAGCTTGATATGAATCCGCCATCTGGCAACGACAACTGGCACTCTTCTGCTGGAGGACCGCCGTCGCACCCGGCTATGGATCAGCCGAGGCCTCTGGGATCCTTTGGGTAAGTACCTCGAGATGGAGATCAAGCCGAGCTCTTCGATCATACCTGAGCGAATTGAGGCTGACAGCGCTTGTTTTCAGGCAAAATGCTCAACAGGGTCCCTCGTCACAACAGAACGCCCCCGTTCTCCCTCCTCCGTCCGGTGGCCCTTTCCACGCCGGCAGTCAGCCCTCCAGTCACTCATTACCCGGTCTCGCCGATCTGACCCAAGGCCCCGGTGGTCCACACCAACCACCGCATTACAGCCAACATGGGCAGTCATCGCACGGACATTCGCTGCCGGGCATCAATCAAGCCATGCAGCACCCCTCGCCTCAGCTGAATCGTGACCGCGAACGGGACTCGAGGGATCGCGAGATGCTGGAACGGCAGCGTCAGGAAGAAATGGCTCACCGTGAACGCGAGCAGCGCGAACGGGAGCGGGAACAGATGGAGCGGCACCAGCGGGAGCAGCAACAGCATCATCCCGTCCAGAGCCATACCGGCTCCATCCCCATTCACCAGCCGGTGGCGTCCAAGGTGCCGAACTCGATCCACGGGCCGAATGGGCTGCTCTCGAATATGGGCGGGAATGCGCCGGCGAGTCAGCCGATGAATACCATGCAGTCCGGTGGGCCCGGCGGTTTGTATTCCTCACACCAGGAGAACTCTTCCCGTCCGTACATGCAGCATGCCCAGGGACCGCCCTCGCAACAAATGATGGGCTATAATGGAAATACGGGTCCGTCGCAGGGCCATAGCAATGCTGCTGCTCTGGCGCAAGGCCAACAGCCGATCTTGAATGTAAGTAGTTATACCCTCATTACGTGCACACTGGCAACAGACCGCCTTGGCGTGTTTCTCTGGTGGGAAAACAAAACCTCCATTTTGGATCACATGACGTGCGTGAATTGAATAATGGCGGTCGCTTGTTCGGTTTTTCTCTCGAGTGTGATTCGAGTCCTTTCTGAAACTGGCTGGCGGTCGTCGTTCCCATCCCACCATGGAGGACACAGTGCTTGATCATCGCAGTCATTTCATCATGAGGACGCCGAGTCCGGTTTCCAAACCTGTGCTGATGACTCCGATGTATCAGGATGCCCTTAGCTACCTTGACCAGGTCAAGGTGCAATTTTCTGAGCAGCCGGATGTGTACAACCGGTTCCTGGACATCATGAAGGATTTCAAGAGCCAGGCGTACGTAGACCGCGGCATCCCCCGCTTTTTGTCAGGTTGTTTTTGGTCTACTGACGAAATTCCAGCATCGACACTCCCGGAGTGATTCAACGCGTTTCCGCGTTGTTCAACGGTCATCCAGCTCTCATCCAGGGTTTCAACACTTTCCTGCCTCCTGGATACCGCATTGAGTGCGGGACCGAGGATAACCCAGATGCGATCCGGGTGACCACTCCTTCTGGGACTAACACCCTGTCGATGTCTCGTAATCGTCCCTATGAGACTGTAGGAGAACCGGGCGGGCTTGCGCCGCCGGGTCGTGACTATTACGATGCACCCCGTTCAGGCTGGCAGCAGCCCCAGCACCACCAGCAGCAGGGCGGCCTGGGCGGTTCGTATTCTCCCGGTAACCGCGTTGTCGGAGGTGGTCTCTATGGGCAGCAGCAGTCCCAGGGTCAGCCGCAGGACCATCATTATGACTATCAGAATCAGCAGGAGCACCAGGCGTCGGCCAGTGCCGCGGCTATGCATCAGCAGGAGCAGCGCGGTGTTTCTCAGCTGCAAAACGCCGCGGCGGCCTCTGCTGGGCGTCCGTCGATGATGCCGACGTCTTCCGCTCCGACTGCCGGAGGGGTAAACCAGCCGATGAACAACCTGGCTGGAGTGGGTTCTAACATGCTGCAGGGTGGTTCGCAGTCAGAGCTGAACAAGCGAGGGCCTGTTGAGTTCAACCATGCGATCAGTTACGTGAATAAGATCAAGGTAAGATCTGAAACTGTATAAATGCTTTGTTTTGCCGCTGCTAACTCTCCGCTAGAATCGCTTTTCAAACGCCCCGGAGATCTACAAACAGTTCCTGGAGATTCTGCAAACGTACCAGCGTGAATCAAAGCCCATCCAGGATGTGTATGCTCAGGTGACCAACCTCTTTAACTCTGCGCCGGACTTGCTGGAGGATTTCAAGCAGTTCTTGCCAGAGTCTGCTGCTCAGGCCAAGCAGCAGCCACCGCCAGGGCGTCCGTCTATTGACGAGCCAGCACCGACGAGCAATACCCGCGGTGAACCGTACCCGGGAGCGACTGCTCAGACTCATACCCCTGGTCGTGATGTCAAGATGCCTCCGTTAGGCCAGTTCAATGTTAAAGATTCTGGCAAGGAGAGCAAGAAGCGTCGGGGTGGTCCTGGAGCTGCCACTACTGTAGTGACCGACTCTGCTAGAATGGGTGACTATGCCAACCGAGCGGGCAGCGTCCAGGCTGGTAGTTTGAACAAGGTTAGTCGTCTTTCCCGTCTCTAGTATTGAGCATGACTAACTTGAGCCCAGAGAGCCAAAGTTTCTCATACGAAACCTGGCCCGGAAGGACAGCCTCCATCGCCTACACTGGTGCCTGCGCTGCCTGAGCCCATCCCACCGACTTTCTCTCTCACCCCCACTCACGATGAGTTTGCCTTCTTTGACCGGGTGAAGAAGTTCATCGGCAACAAGCAAACCTTTGGGGAGTTCCTCAAGCTGTGCAACTTGTATTCTACTGACCTCATCGACCGCCACGTGCTGGTCAAGAGGGCTGCCGGGTATATCGGCTCGAACCCGGAGCTGATGTCGTGGTTTAAGCGTTTCATGCACATTGAGGAACCTGAGGACCGCGTCATTGACCTGAAACCGAAGCAGGAGTCCGGCACGGTTAACCTGTCTCACTGCCGGTCCTTGGGTCCCAGCTACCGCTTGCTGCCCAAGCGTGAGCGGCAGAAACCCTGCAGCGGCCGTGATGAACTCTGCCGCAGTGTGCTGAACGACGAATGGGCGTCCCACCCAACCTGGGAATCCGAGGATTCTGGCTTCGTGGCTCATCGTAAGAATCAGTATGAGGACGCTCTCCACCGCATTGAGGAGGACCGCCATGACTATGACCATCACATTGAGGCTTGTACGCGGACCATCCAGCTCATTGAGCCGATCGTCCAGCAGTTCACGGTCATGTCGGAGGCGGAGCGGGCCGCGTTCAAGCTGCCGCCGGGCCTGGGCGGCCAGAGCGAGTCCATCTACAAGCGCGTGATCAAGAAGGTCTACGATCGGCAGCACGGAGAGAAGATCATCAAGGATATGTTTGAGCGCCCGTGTCATGTGCTGCCAATTCTGCTCTACCGCCTGAAGCAAAAGTGTGAGGAGTGGAAGGCCAGCCAGGTAAGTTTTGATTTCCATGGTCCTGTTGAGCGTACTTTGCTGACGGAAACTAGCGCGAGTGGGACAAAGTCTGGCGCGAGCAGATGCAGAAGGCTTTCTGGCGCAGCCTTGACCACCAAGCAATCACCAACAAAGGACAGGACAAGAAGCTCTTCTCGGTCAAATACATCCAGAATGAGATTCAAGCCAAGTTCGAGGAGGGCCGCAACATCCGCAAGAGCGGCTACCAGCTCCCCAAGCACCAGTTTGAATTTGAGTTTGCCGACTTTGGGGTCATCGTTGACGCCACGCATCTGTTGTTGACCTTTATTGATCGCAACTCTGGCAGCTTCGGGGCGGATCCGCAGAGGGTGATGGCCTTTATTAAAGACTTCATTCCCATCTTCTTCGGCATGGACCGCGACACTTTCCACATGTACATGAATGAGGTGCTTAGCTGCACGCCAAGCGAGGAGATGGACGAGGACGCGATGGCGGTGGATGATTCGTCGACCACGCGCAGCCGCCGGAGCCAGGTTAACAAGAAACTTGAGCTGCTGCGGGACGTCCTTGAGCGTCGTGCGGACAAGGAATCAGTGCCAGTCAGTCCTGCCGCCACCCCCCGCGATGCGGTGCTCGTGCCGTCGACGCCGATTCCCGATCCCACGGAGACCTTCAATGTGGCGGACCTCAAGTGGATGGAGCATCCGGGTGACGGCAACTTCAATCTGCAGCGGGAGTACACGCTGAATCAGTCGTACGAGAAGAAGGTGCACCATCTATACTGCAACCTGAACATCTATTGCTTCATCCGGACGTTTGAGCTGCTGTACGGCCGTCTGCTCAAGATCAAGCTGCACGAGAAGGAGGCGCACGAGGACGTGAGGCGCGCGCTGCTGCCGAAGGCGGCGCATGATCTCGGGCTGATCGACAAGCTGCCCACGGACTTCTTCTACGATTGCGACCCCAAGGCCAACTTTTACCAGCAGATTGTGCGCATGTGCGAGGAGGTCATCAAGGGCGACCTGGAACAGTCGCACCTGGAGGAAACGTTGCGGCGGTACTATCTTAAGAGTGGGTACCAGCTGTACAACCTTGACCGGATCTTCGGCGGTATTGCGCGCTTCGCAGCGGGCGTCTTCAACAGCGATCCCAAGGACCGCAGCGCCGACATTATCAACCTGTTCTTCAAGGAGCGCGACCGCGAGGAGACGACGCATCACCAGGAGATCCAGTACCGGAAGCAGGTGGAGCGTCTGGTCAAGGAGGGTGACATTTACCGCGTGACTTGGAACCCTTCGAACCATAAGGTCTACGTTCAGTTGATGACGGCGGAAGACAGCACGCTGGACAACGAGGAGTTGAGCCAGGAGGCGCGCTGGTCTTACTACGTGACGGCATACACCATGCGAGACCCCACTGAAGGCGTTCCGTTCTCGCGGATGCGCATGCCGTTCCTGCGGCGGAATCTCCCTGGCAAGATGGACCAGGAGGAAGAGTACGAGCGGTACTACCGACGGCTGGTCAGCCACGATGGCTTGGTGATCCGCATCTGCGCCAACAGCTACCACATTTTGTATGAGCCGGGCAGCTACGACTGGTGGTGGCGGCCGTCCGCGCCGGCTCGTACCAGCGAAGAAGAGGGCGGTAACGAGGAGGCGCAGGCGCGGGCTGCCAAGGATCGGGCGGCCGTTGAGGAGCGCCGCCGCGACCGGTTCTGGCAAAAGTATGTCAACAATCCAGAGTGGGCCAAGGGGCTCAGCAAGGACGAGGTGGACCGGTCCAACCAGCAGTTCCGGGCGTGGGTCAAGGGCGCTACGGAGGAGGATAAGGACTCGAAGGAGGAGCGTAAAGAGGAGCCCGCCCCCGCGGAGGAGCCCAAGGACACGGAGATGGCGGAGGCGGAGCCTGCTGAGTCATGATTATGCAGTGATATTCTGTTTTGTTTCATTTGAATTGCTTTCTATGTTGTGATGAAAGACGCTCCATCGACGGACGGCATGTATTGATTGAGGATCCATCAGGATGGCTTACAGCGTCTGGGGGCGTTGAACGGATGACGACTGGGATCAGAACGGGTCTAATTATGAGCTGGATTGTTTCTCACTCATCTCATTTTTTTTTTTTCTGTATGTATAGATTAGTGAATGTATTTCTTAAACATTGAATTAACTTGTTCTGAGAGATTCGAACTTTGTTCTATAGAGATGACAGATGGTGGATAACCCGGAGGTTCCGTGTGCCCGACGGGTTAACCGGGCCATAGCCGAGCCGGCCAGTCAGTGGTGCCGGCGCCGATCACCAGGTTCGACTCGGGCCGAGAAGCCGATCTAAGACTGTCCCACCAGACATCTTTGCTGTATGAGTAGTATGCAAAGGAATGGAATTTGAATGCAAAGAATATCTCGTGTGGTATATCTGTCGGAATGCACATTGCCTGACGCTTCCGGCTCAGGTGCAGCAAATTCCAGGTTCGGGCGCCGGGAATGCAGGAAGCGGACTGCGGGTTGACGTCATGGTCGCCAGATCTGATCGACCATAGAAGGGATCTGGTCTAAGAACAAGAGCTCAATCAGTTAGTTTAGAATTCAATTAGATTAAAAAACCGGCACGATTTGAAATTGATCTGTGGTTCGACTTATAAAATATTACAGATAATTGTACCCATTGACCCGTTATTCCTCCAACTACATAACACAACCCGTCTCCATTCACCCGTTTTTATACCGATAGCTCTCTCCGCGTCTCCCCCTCTTTCCCCCCCTCCTCTGGCGTTTTGTACTTTCGTACCTCTCACGCACACTTTTCTCTTTTCCACTCTGTTATAGTTCTTACTCTGTGAGCAAAAGAGCAAGACGGGAGAGGAAGAGATAAGGGAAGAACAAGCATGTCCGCCTCCGCAATCCTCAAGAGCCGCATTCGGCGGCCTTCAATGCTCAAGAAGCTCGCCAAAGCTGAGGATCTGATTGATCTGTTCCCCAATGGCTCATATATCGGCTGGTCCGGGTTTACCGGTGTGGGATATCCAAAGTCGGTTTCCTTACCCTATCCCACTTTGAAACGAATGTTCGCTGACAGATGCATAGGAAAGTGCCTACCGCGCTCGCCGACCATGTAGAAAAGAATAACCTGCAAGGGAAACTCCGGTACAATCTCTTTGTCGGCGCATCGTCCGGCGCGGAGACGGAGAACCGCTGGGCAAGACTAGATATGATTGAGCGGCGGAGTCCGCATCAGGTGGGCAAGGATATTGCGCGGGGGATCAATGCGGGACGGATCAAGTTTTTTGATAAGCATTTGAGTATGTTTCCATCGGATTTGGTATATGTAAGTTTCCCGCTATCCTTTAGGGGAGAGGGAGGGTTAATGGCGTAGGGGTGGTATACTCGGGACCGACCACATAATCGGCTCGATGTGGCCGTTGTCGAAGCTACGGCCATCACTGAAGATGGTGGCATCATTCCCGGTGCATCCGTCGGCGCGACGCCGGAGCTGGTGCAGATGGCAGACAAGGTGGTGATCGAGGTCAACACGGCAACCCCCTCGTTCGAAGGTCTACACGACATCAGTCTATCGGATAAGCCACCGCGCCGCAAGCCGTACTTGATCATGGCTCCCGAGGACCGCATCGGCACGCCACACATTCCCGTGGATCCCGAGCGCGTGGTTGCCGTCGTCGAGTCGGATTACCCGGATGCGACGCAGCCCAACGCGCCCGAGGACGAGACGTCGCAGGCCATCGCCAACAACCTAATCGAGTTCCTCAAGCATGAGGTCAACCACGGCCGTCTGCCGCAGAACCTGCTCCCGATCCAGTCCGGTATCGGCAACATCGCCAACGCGGTCATTGGCGGCCTCAGCCGCGGTGCCAACTTCCGCAACCTCAAGGTCTGGACGGAGGTGCTGCAGGACTCGTTCCTGGATCTGTTTGACAGCGGCCATTTGGACTTTGCCACCGCAACATCAATCCGGTTCTCGCCGGATGGCTTCAAGCGGTTCTACGACGGCTGGGAGCACTACTCGCCGCGGCTGCTGCTGCGCTCGCAGCAGGTGTCCAACTCGCCCGAGATCATCCGGCGGCTGGGCGTCATTGGCATGAACACGCCCGTCGAGGTGGACATTTACGCGCACGCAAACTCCACCTGCGTCATGGGATCCCGCATGCTCAACGGCCTGGGCGGCTCGGCGGATTTCCTGCGCAATGCGAAATACAGTATCATGCATACGCCGTCGACGCGGCCCACCAAGTCGGATCCGACGGGTATCACCTGCATCGTGCCCATGTGCACGCACGTGGATCAGACGGAGCATGACCTCGACGTGGTCGTCACCGAGCAAGGGTTGGCGGATGTGCGCGGCTTGTCCCCACGGGAGCGGGCCCGCGTCATCATCGACAAGTGCGCCCACCCGGATTACAAGCCCATCCTGCAGGATTACTTTGATCGGGCCGAGTATGAATGCCTCAAGAAGGGAATGGGCCATGAGCCGCACATCCTGGCCCAGGCGTTCAAGCTGCATCAGAATCTGGAAGAAAAGGGAACCATGAAGATCGATAAATGGTAGTTTTAATCACTTGTTGTTTTATGAATCTATGTAGTAGTATGTTAGTTATCGACGAATCAAAAGCTAGACATTTGAAAAAAGAGAATCACCTGTCCTCGTCTACTTCGGCGCCGAACATCACGACCGACGTTCAAATCACCTGATCCGCCGTTTTGCGACCCAGCTATTTACCCTAAAAGGAAACAATCATATATCAATTGCATCGCCAAAGCATTCAATATTGCTTTTAACGAGCCCTGCCGGAATATCTTCAGCTCAGATCAGATCATATAGTAGCGAAAAAATCCGAATCCGAGAGCTGTTCCGATATATTCCACATGTGTATATAAAAACCCACAAGGGTCGCGTCGTCGTAGAGGTCTGTACAATCCAGCATCAGTTGAGAATAATCAAAGCGATTTGTATTGAACCGATCAGATCAGATCGTTCAGATTGATCAATATGACCGCCCAGAAGCAAACCGGCCAGCAGCAGCAGCAGCACACAATCTCTGTCGACCACACCGAGAACTACTGGGTGCGGGATCCTTCGACACCCGCCCGTCGTAACGCCGCCGGTCGAGGCCTGTTCTCTGGGTTACAGGACATGAAGCGGTACAACGTTGAGCGTGGGTGGGCGAAGCGGCATTACGAGGATGAGTCGCAGTCGAATGGAGGGATTCTGTCATGGCTGTGGCGGCGATGATGAATGATTATATCTTTCTTTTTCCTCTTTTTTTTCTCTTGTAGGGATATCCTCTGGTTGCTCATTGATGAGCTGTGATTGACTGACGATGGATAGAGATGACGTTTAGGAGTTGCACCCCATGGGCCTGGGGTGGTCCGGCCGCCGTTTGGCTTTCATTTTGCATTATCCCGATTTCTTTGTGATGAGCTCGGCATAGCGATACGAGTAAGTCTGGCAGTTGAGTAGTTGAAGAAGTGAAGTGAGCTGACATTCGGATAGGTTGACCTTGTGATATGTTCGAAGGCTCCGTGGTGTGATTGGTCCATAGATTGATGTTTTTGCAATTTGCAAAGGACTGTTTTCAATTTCATAAACTAGATTTCAACTTCAGCGGCGACTCCGGTCCGACCGTGCCAGCCGACGACTTCCATGTTCAGAGCCTTAGCCAGGCTAGATGCCAATGAACATTTAGATTCTGTAGAACTAACCTATACCTCTATTTAATCAATGTACTGTATTGTTGTTCAAGCTGTGCCGCATACCGGTCGAGGTTGATCTTGTTGATCTGGTCCCGCGGAGATCCAGTTCATTCTCAGAGCCCGGCAAGAAAATACGGCGCCACGCTGCCAGATTTTCTTCCACGCTGATCACTAGGTTAAAGGAGTAAACGGCAAGTCGTCCTTGTTCTGTGGAGAGACAGTGCCGATCGGTCGATCTGGTTCAATCCATTGTCAGGAGGTTAGTTTCCGGAGACCAGGAACGGATGCGTCGCCATTATTGTCCGTTTTGAGATTTCGGGCCCAGTTTCTATGTATTTCTATTCACAGCGCGAGTGAGGCTCAGCAGCGGTTCTGGAATCTTATCCTGGATGGGCTCAGGACAAGCGGGCCGATGGACGCCTTCAGTTTCCTCTCAGTCCCCGCTGGTGGCGGCGTCTTTCCTCCTGTCTTCGACACGAGGCTTCAATCTCATACCGCACGTGTCTCGCAAGACCGGGCAGATGTCGAGAAATCCGCATCGAGACCGCACAATCACCTTTCCTCTTCGCATTCTGTAGGTTGCCGGGTGGTCGGGATGGATGGGCCGGCCATCCACCCAAACACAGATAGAACGAACTATTACTCTGTACTCGTAACCTTGTGATCCCCAGGGGCCAGACGTCCAAGACTCCTGGAACTCGGACGAACGCTTTTGCCCTCTGACCGCTTCTTGTCCCCAGGTCCAGGGGCAGAGTTCCCGAGAGTCAAATATGGTGGTATCCGTATTAATTCTCTGTTACAGCTTGTTTTTGAGGCGCCCGGAGCCTTGGCAGAGAACCGGCCCTGGCAGGGTCCGGCGGAACAAAGCGGTGATGCTCGATGCTCTCGATTGTTTCCCCCGATCGACTGCATCTTGGACAAACCAGAAATTGGTCTCCTAATAATAGGGAGGACGGCCATCGTTAATCGATCCTGATTGCCTTCTCTCTCCGTCATCCATCTTGGATCGACTGAAAATCAGCGGGGAGAGCAGAGCTGATTGGAAGCGGCGCGGGAATAAACACCAGCCCAATCACACGCAATGGTTGCTCCTGCTCTCTCGGTCCCTGGACGCGGACGGGTAATTTCATGGTAATACGGTGAGAGCTATATTAGGAAGGGCGCTGATTAGTCTGGACTCGCCGCAGACTCCACACGGTCTGTAACCGGATTTACCGTTACGTTTCCTCGCAACCCAAGTCGAACAAAATGAAACGGCCAACCTCCTGCAACCCGGCCATGAGGAATTAACCCCAGGGCGGCCGCCCCGATTGGGTTAGCGCCAGGAACAACACCATTGATGACTTGCAGGCCTGATTGGTCGGGCCGGCCAGGCCGACCCGTTGGCCGCGTGGCGGATCGAGGGGCCAGAACCGGCACTCGTCAGAAGAGCGCCGCGACGTGGACGTCGACTCCGACGCCACGTTTGACCTAGGCATGACCTTATGCACTGGGAAAAAGAAATCCATCCGTCGACGCGTCAGGAGACGCTCCTGTCCGGAGAAAATCAGCGAACCATCCCGGCACACACGGCTGGATGTGGTTTGATCCTGCCGCGCGCTTGGCCCGAAGGAGGCGGACTGGGCGGAATCAACAGCCCGACCGGCGGCCAATCAGCGGTGAGGGGTTCCTGACTCGCCAAGCCCAGAGCGGCCTAGCGCAGCCCCTGAGTGGAAGCCAAAGCCTGCATGAGATTTGCCTACCAAATTGGCGTTGGCCGCCGCCCTGAAACTCCGCAAATAAACAGTTTAAAAGTCCCCCCTCCTGCTGGGCAGCCTTTTTCTCCCTAATATTAGTCCTCGCCCAATTCCTCTTCTTCCCTTAGCAGATCCGGCGTTCTTGTGCCTTCCACTCGTTCCTACCACCGCTTCACTCGTTCAGCGGGCTCTCCTTCTGCTTCTCCCGTCTTTCTTTCGCAGAAAGATAATTTATTAGTTCATTCTTCTTACTCCGCGAGGATGAAGGGCGCTCTCCTGTCCGTCGGGGCCGCCCTCCTGGCCCCGGCCCTGGCCGATAACCACCACCGTCTGGCTCACAACTCGCTGCACCAGCGTCGCTCGAACCAGGCCGAGCAGTCCTGCGGCTGCACCACCAGCGTCGTCACCTACTGGGGCGAGGCCACAAGTAGGGATTGCCCGAATCTGGAAATGCGTGCAACGTGACTAACGAATTGGACCACAGTCGTCCCCGATGAGAAGCCCGTCACCAGCACCGAGACCACCACCGTCCAGTCGACCACCTACGAGACGGTGACGGTCACGCAGGACCTGCCGGTGAACTCGGTCACCGTCTTCGACAACCCGGGCACCTACACCATCCCCGCCTCCACCTGGACCGTGACGGCCGAGACCACCGTCCCCGTCCCGACCACCACCCAGCTGTCTCCTGGTGAGAACGTCTATGGTGGTGTCACCACGGTCGTCCAGGAGTCCACGACCGTCGTCTGCCCCGTTGCTGCCGAGGAGACGCACGACAGCACCATCACCACCGTGCTCCACACCACCACCTACGTCTGCCCGTCGGCCGGCACCTACACCATTGGTGCCAGCACCACCTCCGTTCCGACGAGCACGATTGTCGTCGTCCCGACGCCCGCCACCGTCACTCCCGGCACTTACACCCAGTCCGAGCAGACCGTGACCGTTACGGAGACGTCCTTCACCTACGTCTGCCCGGCGCCCACCGACAGCCCGGCCCCGGCTCCGGCCACCTCCACGGCGTCCCCCGCTCCTGAGACGGAGGCCCCCAAGGAGACGCAGACGGCTACTCCTAAGCCCAAGCCCAAGCCGTCCGGCGGCTCTGCCGGCAACAGCGGCCAGCACTTCGGTATCACCTACACTGGCTACAACAATGACTCGAGCTGCAAGTCTGCTGGCGACGTCGCCAACGACATTGCCAAGATCGCTCAGAAGGGCTTCAAGTCGGTCCGTGTCTACTCGACCGACTGCAACCAGCTGGAGAACATTGGCTCTGCCTGCAAGAAGCACGGTCTGAAGATGGCCGTCGGTGTCTTCATTGACGGCAGCGGCATTGCCGGCGCCAAGAAGCAGGTCGATGACCTGATCGCCTGGGGCCAGTGGGAGCTGGTTGAGTACGTCCTGATCGGCAACGAGGCTCTGCAGGGTGGCAAGTGCTCTGCTGCCGACCTCGCTCAGTTCATCTCGAGCTGCAAGGAGGCGCTGTCTGCTGCCGGCTACAACGGCCCTGTCTCGACTGCGGAGACCGTCAACATCTGGGAGCAGTACGGTGATGTTCTGTGCCCGGTCGTCGACTTCCTCGGCGTCCAGGCTCAGCCTTTCTTCGATGGCAAGGTCAAGGCTTCCGAGGCCGGCGAGTTCGTCAACAGCCAGATCCAGCTGGCTCAGAATGCTTGCCCCGGCAAGGAGGCCGTCAACACTGAGTGCGGCTGGCCCCACGGCGGTGCCCAGAGCCTTGGTGCTTCCATCGCCAGCGTTGACCAGCAGGTTCAGGCCATCTCCTCGATCGTGAAGAACGCCAAGCACACGACCTTCCTGTTCTCCTACACGGATGACCTGTGGAAGCCGGCCGGCATTGAGCAGAACTTTGGCTGCTTCTCGGCCGTGCCGGACCTGTTCTAAATGCGAGGGGATAGAGCGACATGTGGTCACCGGGTTTTCATGATTGTTTGGCTACTTTATTTGTTCCATTAGTAACATAGTTATTTGTCTGTCTTTTATTGTCCATAGTTTCAACCAGGTGACACTTGTCGGTATTCCTGATTGTACAGTATTTTTGGTTTTTAATGTGAAAAGTTCACGAAACAGACAAGATGCTGGTTTCGGGCTTGCTTGCAATAACTATCTCCGGCAAGATGCAAAGCCACGGAATGCAATCGAAGGCTATTCCAAGGATCTGCATCTGTAGAGCTTTGCCATTTGTGTTCCAACTCTAGCTGTGTTAACTTGCAGAAACCTCGGTAATTTTCACTCTCAGACCTGACGCAGGCATTTGCTCCTTGGGTTACAACGCGATGAGCTGCCCAATGAGCCAAGACTGTACACTGGGCCGTCACTAACCAGCACCGATCATGAAAACAAACATCTATTCTAACGGCCATTCAATCATGAGAGCTATTAAGGGTGGAAAATTATTCCGTCGGGACCCTTTTGCGGTATGGTATGTAACTTTAACTAGGGCATACCTAATCCGAGATGATTCCTTACCATTCTCGTAGTCCCATGCTCGTTGCGGCCGGATCGACTACTTACATTGTTCGCCTACATGCTGGCTTGGCTACCGGATGAGATCAGCATGGCCTGTCCGGGTGGTGCTCTCACTTTTTTCCAGGTTTGGAGGCTGACATGTTGATCGAATTCAAGCATTCGGGAGTGGTGCGGGCATGGTCATCTTCAATGGCCCGTATTGGATATTGTCGTTTTACGTCCTCCACCCGTGTCAGATGAAAGAACATGCAAGTGTATGTGCGGAGTATTAAGATGCAACACATATGTCTTGCGGATCTAAACGTGAACAGTTAAAACCGCAGCATCTTACGAGAATTGGGACGATGCATGGGAACGAGCGCAATCCTTTTCCTACAGGTCCTGGAGGTACTACATAGTATCTATGACTTTCCTCGTCGCCATCACATGTAATGCGTAAGAAAGAATTGTCCGTTGCTCCGCCACTTTACAAAGATATCACTTCTATACTACTCTGTGCTTTCGGCACCAAGCTGCGGCAGAGATATAGCACCATACACCTCTGTGTCGGGCAATTTGAGAAGTTCGTCAGTCGGATATCATGGCTGGACTCGTCCTCCTAGATTACTAGTAGGTGCGTGAGCTGCCCTTCTCCGTCGTCATCATCACGGCAAACATGGTAACTCTTCTGAATAGATGATCAAAGTACATTTCGTTCACTCCAATGCTGCGGGCGGTCAACTTGCTGAAGGGTTAGGGGCGAGCTGGCGATTACGCAAAGATGCAGCTTGGCTTCTTATCCTCTGTCTGCGAATGCGTTTTCGCTCATGCTGCTGTTTATAATATGGCAGGCAGAACAGGCGCGGCGATGGATATGTCCCGAAGTCGCTACTACCCGCGATGCTGGTTGGGAACGGATTCTGGGGAGCAGACTAGCATCTCGTTCAACACCGAACGTACTGTGTCCTCCCAGTGCACGAGCGTGATGGCGTCGAGTATGATTTATTATCATACTCCTTCCATGGCTGCTGGGAGGAAGAGGGGGGGGGTACCTACCGGACTCCAATCATTACTACTCCGTCTCTGATCCAGAAGTGTTGAGTATGGGTTGATTTGCCTTGTTGACCGAATTGTGGGTCATGGACGGCCCTGGTCATCGACATGAGTTATGTTGTCTGTGAATGAAGACCTGAAGCTTTATGGGCATATGCACTTGGCCATATTAGCGGTCTGATGGAAATGTCCTAAACTTTTCCAAGTCACTACTGGAGAACGAGTTCAGCATTGACCTGAGTGCGGATGAAAAAGAACTGAAAGCAAGGAGAAAAGGGTACAAAAAGGAACAAATAAAAAAATGGTCCCAGAGAGGCTCGAACTCTCGACCTTCGCATTATTAGTACGACGCTCTAACCAACTGAGCTATGGGACCAGATGGTGGTCTCTCCTGCGAGAAGCTGTTTCGCCTGGGCTCAGAAGTGATAGAATAAACTTACTGCCAATGAGTATCACGGACAGACGACGTCACACACACAGAGCACCAATGTCCTGTCTCCGGTGAGAAGCGTGAATGTATATCCACAGTTCCCGGCTAGACAGACGTCTATTGGGCTATTCTCTGTATTTTCGTGAATTTGCACCAGTGACGAGATGCGCTGTTTGTAGTTGTCAGTGAGACTTTCTCCCACAAGAAGTAGGACAAGGGCTCCATCCCTGGGTATATAAGGCCCTTCTTCCCATCCTCGGACGTTGTTTCTTTCTCTCAATGTCTACATCTACTCAAAGTCCTTGATCTTATTTAAGGACGAAAAGTTATATCGGAACCTTTCTCGGGGCAGGTATATGACCTTCATCATGAGAGAGTATGCCTGTATTCTGAACCCCGAGGAAGGGTCTCTAACGTACATGACCAATTGCGGCCCATTACCAGCGGATCATGCCACTGTGCTATTCCTACATGCGGCCTAGGGTATGATGGATGATGTCGGCAATGGCCGGTCAGGTCCGTGGTCCTAACTGTCCGTTTCTCCAGGCTACACAGAGGCCTACGGGATTGATTCCACTCAGGTTCTGAGAGGTCACTCTTCCTGATTAGGACTCCTGTGTGTCCGCGATCCTGATGCAGATGACCGGCCTGTCTTGGATATCGTCGCCTTGCGCTCTTTGGCGGGCCCTTTCAGCGATGGTCAATTAACCCTCTTGCTGCGATCGCCGCAGGGCTGCTGCTCAAGACAATACTCATTTCGAAGACTGGCTTGAACCTGCCAATAAAAGTTTAAAAGATCGATTGCAATACATGCAGCAACAGCGTGAAGGACAACTGATGCCATCCACAAAGGGGAATCCAATTCAATCTCATTCTTTTACCCTCTGGAATACATGGGGCATTGCATGCTCCTCCAAGTCCCCCCGTGCCCTCTTAGAGAGGGAGCTCGAATCCGAAGGCCCCAAGCTTCGTGTCGAAAACCTTCACGCAGATGATAAAGGATGGTATCGCTACTATGCTACTTTATAGTAGCGTCCGGAACAAAAAGCCAGAGTTCCACAACCCGGAGGAAAATCGAGCACATATCCAATCTTTGCGCAGTTCACCAATTGGATATCACGGCGCAGCTTGCTCCTGCTGGATTATTAGTAGGTGGGTGAAATGCTTCACTGCTCTTGTAATATTCATCACGATCGAACTGACCGATCTGGGCAGGAAAGCAGTAAATGTACTCAAATTTACGAGTACATCCCATTTTATTTATTTAGATACTTGATATTCTGCCATTGCCGCTGGCGGCCTATGGGCCTGCGCGCCTGGGTCCCCAACATATTCATCTCCGCATCCCCCTGGTCTACGAGGCGCGGCCTTTACCTCAATCTATTTTTTTTTTTTTTTTTTTGTTATAATACGGCTCATAATCAGAAGTCCCAGCTCATGGTATATGACTTATACCATATCCAAAGCCGCTCCTCCCTTGCTCTTCTCGGCGGCCGGCCGACTGCTGGTGTTGAAGAGAAGGTAGGATCGACGGAGACCAGCACATCGCTTACTCCGTTCGAGCGGAAAACCTTTTATTTTGCATATTGCATGGCGCGGAGCTGTTGAGTATGGTTTAATCATCATACTTCTTTCGATGTTTCTGGGGCCAAAAGAAGGAAACGCAGCATTAAAATGTGGACTTGTCTCCCCTCCTGCGTTTCCCTTGACGAGGAGATGTTGAGAACTGGTTTAGGATTTTATGTGCGGATTGGTCGTCGATGATGGTATTATGTTGGTGTAAGAAATCTCGGGCCTGGTCTTCTTACCTTTGTATCGTGTTGTTGGTCTTGCTGGGACTTGTTCCATGGGCTTCTCTAAAACATCGTGTACTCGTACAGGTCATGTAAATACTCATCAATCTCTAAACCCGGGTATCTATCAAACACAAACCGTCCCGTCAAAGAAAAAAAAAATTACACAGGTCACAGTAAAAGGTCATCATGTGCAGCATCACTATACGCCCGCAGAAACCGTAATCGTCGTTCCGACGCATTCAGCACGCAACGCTCATCCCAATCCAGTTCGGATTCAGCCCGCCACTCGCAGGGTGGTTCCCGCCACCCCGGAGGATCACTCGGATCCGGCACACCGAACCGCTGCCCCCAATAGCGCCGCTCAAACTCCATAAATCCGCCAAACGTCTCGTCTGCGTTGGCCACCCAAATCCCGCCGCCGTCCGGCGTATACCCCGCGCCGGCGATCTCGCCGAAAAAGTCATGCACCTGACGCGTCTGGTAGGTTTGGGCGTTGACGACGACAATGCGGTCGGCGGGTTCACAGAGGAGCAGAGTCCGTGAGCCGCCTCCGACGGGGGAGAAGTGCACGGAACGGTAGCCCGCAACGTCCGAGTCGAGTGTGGTCAGCACCCGCCACATGCGCGCGTCCCAGATCTTGACGGTTTTGTCCTGGTTGCTTGTCGCGAGGTGGTGCATGTCCGGCGCCCAGGCACAGGCGAACCCATAGTCGGTATGGCCGCGCAGCGGTTGCACCGGCCGGCCCGTCTCGGCCTCAACCACCCATGCTTCCGGAGAGTCACCGACCAGCACCCGCAGTCGCCCGTCGCTCGACGTCGCGGCGCAGTTGACTGCCGCGCGGGCTTCCAAGGAGTGCTCTGCGATGAATTGGTTTGTCGCGCAGTCCAGGATCCGCACGTGTTTGTCATTGGATGCGAAGACGGCCAGCGGTGTGCCCCGTGTGCGTGCGGGGATGATCTCGATGTGGTTGGTGATCCCATTGAGGCTCTGCGTGACGTAGCCGTGGTGGAGACCCGACACGCCGTCCACGTGCATGCTGTACTCCCCGCAGAACCCACCCGCGATCGTGATTCCTTGGCTGCTGCGCATCGTTGAGATCTTGACCGGCGCATAGAACCCCGTTTCCGGTGCAGGATGCTGAAGGTCAATCACGCAGCGGAGATCGTTGTATGCGGGTACCCAGGACAGCACTCGCGAGTCCGAGGCAAAGCACACTGTGTTGTGCGATGTCACTGACATAAGATTCCGTAATTGAAAGTGCTCAATCGTTGCTTTATGCTGCATGTACATTGCTTTCTCGAGAAAGTTCTTCTCCTCGTTGGGCAATCGGAGTGCATCCTGCTTGAGTCAGCCATCTATTTCTTTAGTTGACGTGGCTACGATGTTTTTACCTTGGACGGCGTGTATTCTACGTTGTGGTAAGACGTATACCACGAGTCTCGAAGTGCCCGGGCATCCTCTCGGTTAACATGCAGTTTCTCCTCCCAGGGAATCTGCTGCAAATCATAGAAATCTCCCTGATAGTTCTGCGGGCGCCGGGTTTTGGTCGGGCGTTCCCAGTTCTCGACATTTAGCGCCTCGTAAGACGGCCGCCGCAGTTGACCCGGCGTGCCTTTAGGTTGCGTGACTGCCCGGCCGAGCCACAGGATAATAAACTGAGAAACGGTGAGGTTGCGTTCATGTGCTTGATTATCGTCAGCATCTGCATATTCTAACAGGTGACTGGCAATGCTCACTTGATCCCAGCATCTCGCCGGGGTGATCGTCGTCATCGCTCGGGTTTGTATCCTCAGAGTTGCTGCTCGGGTCCGTGTCCATTCGATCGGAAGCTGAGGGCGCAGGCGTCAGCTCACAGTCGTCGACGCGTGAAGCGCTCTCGCTTTCCGCCAACCGACGACGCGCATATCCCTGCATGGTCTCGGGCCAACGAAATGTGTCGAGCCCGAGGTAGAATTTTCTCGTATCATCGAGATCGCTGTCCTCTGCGCTGGTGGACGACGAACCCACTGACGGCGTTCGATACATGGACATTGACATTGGTGTGTAGTCACCATCAATCAGCTTCCCGTCACCTTCGGCGAACTCGGCAATGGAAACGCCGTTGCCGGCAGACGTGCTAAATCGCTCAAGGTACCGTCCAAACTCAGGAACATAAAGCGGGACATTCGGTTCAACTCCACCGTCGCCGCTAGTACTCGAGGCATCGCTCTCGGAGTTTTCGTCGGGATTCTGTTGCGCCTCGTCTGTAATTTCCGATTCTTCGATCGGACTCGGCATGCCATCGGAGAGATTCCCATCCTGATATTCGGGATCCATGGCGAGCAGATCCTCGGCGGAGTGCCGCCGCATGGCGGCTTGGAGATAGTCTATCAGGAATCCCGGCGACTCGTCCATTCTGAGTGATCGACAGTGATTGTGTGAATAACCGGGATTCCCCAACTAGATTGCGACAGGACAAGGTTGCGTTCTATGCGATACTGGCGTGGGTTCGATCCGACGGTGAAACGAACGCCATTGTCACAGAAACGATTGTGCCATCTTCAGCGACCACCAGTAGTCCAGGTGTCTAGCATCCGTATAGATATCGGCCCAAATCTGCTGTCTGATCTGAAGGAATTTCCGCGGTAAGTCACCCCGCAACTCGATATAGAGTCCTTCGTTCTCTCACGCGGGGCGAACCGTTATCGCCGTCACCGGACTAAGGGTACCTCTGCTCTAGAAACGAAACGCGCGATCTCGAACCAAACCGAGTGACGGAATTAAGCATCGACTATTGCTGCACTATGGCCCGAGGGTCAAAGAGTCAAGACAGCCGACGAACGCCAGTCATAACTCGTTCGGAAATGCTATGCAAGGCAATGCACATAGCCAGATCTGGGAACCGGAGAATTAACCAGTCAGCAGATGTGATGCGCCAAATTTGCCAAGCAGGGTCAGCTGCCGTCCGTGGGGGTCATGCACCCCTGTCGGCCAGGCGGCATGATTTGCGGGCCGAGAAGCGACTAAGGGTGGGTGGCAGATTTGATATGCATGATGCCGCAAAGAGGCAGCGGGGTTTGAGTTTGGCTGAAGAGTGGGTGCCTGGGCGGTGACGATCGGAAGGTCGGAAAATCGTTCATCACATACTTACCCGCGATACGTGCAGATAATTATACAGAGACGAACTTAAGTCTTGAAGAACCGATGAACTCGAGGAAAATCGCGAATCGAGACGACGGAAAAGCGGAAGAGGAAAAGAATGGCTGCCCGATGGAAGATGGAACTAAAGTTCATTAGCCGCAGAACTCCTTGTCTAGGCCCGAAGGTGACTAACTGGCGGGGAATGCCCTGCAGGGTTCCTCTTCCTCGTGGGACGATCCCAAAGTTAACAACTGGATCGGATTTGACGTGTCAGCTCTCTCATCTCTCTGATCTCAATGGGGCCTGAGAACCGGACAAACTGTCAAAATTTCACTCTGCACACACAGTTCCGCACGTGATGAGGGTTACGACATTCCAGGCAAGTCACGTGAAAATGAGCTATGCGATTCAATGGGTTTTAATTTTATGGACAGAGCTTGGGGTTTTAATGCCAAATCCATCCTGTTAAATAAGATTGCTTGTTCTCTGAAGTGCCAGTGCGTGGTTTGTGAGTGCCAATGATGAAATGGATGAGCATTCGAATCACGAGGCCAGATGCTACGTGTCCCTTCTGCAACATTTGGCCAAGGCAAGGCGGAAAGGAGGTTCAATTACTGGCCGCGAGAATCTACCGTGCTTTTGAAAGATATTGGTGAACAGGATTACAACGGAAACTTGTACCAAAATGTTGCGCAACAATGACTAACGGTTAAAACTGAGGCTCAGGCGTCTGAAAGGAGAGGCTATTGTTCAAGACTTTTTCGGGGAGAGGCTCTCGCCCTCTGCAGTCTCCAGATATAGATCTTTGTTTAGTTCCCTGGTGTACTCCTAATACGTGTTTTGATCCAGCCACTGTTATTGAATTTAGTTGCTTCTTCACCATGCTCCAAACAGAAAATCCAAGAAGACTGCACGTGGTGCTGGACGATCTTGTATATTTGTGTAGGTACCTTCATATGGGAGTGGTCCTATTTATTGCAGATTTCACCTTGGTCAATTCTCGGGACGCTGGCCATAAACAACATAGCTGCGACGTCATTCGTTGTTAGCTCTATCAAACGCAGTGCTGCGTTAGAGCTATGGCGATATTGCACTCATAAGTTGAATATCATGTGAATATTGCGTTTTCGGCTGTCGGCGCGTGCCTTGCTGGCAAGAGCAATGACTTGCTCTTTGGACCACTGTTTGTACCGCGTCAGAGCAGCAAGGGCTCCAGCATCATAGCCGGCTTCAGCCCCAGCCTGGGCCCCGGCACCAAGTTTTTTCTGTGCAAAGAGGTCAGTACTGAATTATTATTTGGCTCCTGTTTGGAGGCAAGGGAAAACCGACAAGATGGGGATCCTTTGGCCAGACGCCATGGGGAGCGACAAACTTCTCCACGTGAACGTTCACGAGCTAGGGTCCTTGAACCATTTTTCCAGCTTGACACCGGGACGGATCTCGTAGCCGGCCATCTCGAATGCACCGTAGACCTCGTTGTTATACCGTTGAAGGTCGGTACCGTTGAAACTGCCATCTTCCGAGTAGGGGTAGCCGTCCCAGTCCTGGAATTCAACCCAGCCCCCGGGCTTGACTGATCTGGTTTGTGTTAGCGAGTTGAGAGAAAAACAGGAAAAAAAAAAAGGACCTGCCAGTTTCTCGCAATCAATTGTCCGCAGGGCCGGGGAACCCCAAATAGTAGACTCCTGATATATCTGAGCTGGAGGTCGTTTCTGTTGCGTCAAGTCCAGCAATTTGATCTTTGGATCGGCAGCAGTGGACACCGTGGAAATTGACCCAGCCTGAGAGCGTGATGCAAATGAATTGATGATGGCTTCTGCATGATCAATACTCGGGCTCAGGTAGACTTCGCTGTCTCGACTCGTCGGCCTATGCATGAAATGCTCCTGAAAGCTCCAGATTGAATAGGCTGGGCGTTGACGGTAAATGAAGCCCCAATAACATTCGCTCCTTCAGTTGGATCTCATTTCGAGGTGAATATTTTTGGATTCTCTGAACGGGTGTTTTCACGCATTGAAAGCTTCTCAACTGCGATCAACACTGTTGGCTTCAACAACGTGCTAAACTCTGCGTGAGTAGTAAAAACCCTGTGGGTTCGTCGCAACATAGGCGACAGACCACTCGGTTCATTGACACGAGAATCAACCATGTAGATGGGCGTTGAGAAGTGAAACATGTGAGACCACTTGGGAAGGAACTTTAAGGGGTACATTTTAGGGGAGATAGTAATATCTCGGGTCACATCTCAGTACAAAGTAACAGAAGAGCTTCGTCTCTAGCGAAGGTATTTAGAATCGTACTGGTGAGGACGTTCTGGATTTTGATTCCTGAGGCATCAATCATATGCCAAGCTTTCTTCTGCATGGCCAGAAGAGCTCGACACCCAGGTCTCTCTTCACGAACCCAAGAGACACAGGCCCGTACGACTTCTCTGCCTGGGGCATCTTCTCGTCTGTAAACCAGATACCTTCGTTCAGTTGATGTCCTGAGGACTGTTTCGGGCCCGTCATGCCGTACCTACCCACATCCCAGGCATTCTTGGAACAGTCCTCGCAACTGTTAGAGGCATATCCAAATGATGTGCGTGATCCATGGTTGACTCTCACGATAGGCTGGCTAATTGTTCAATTGCAGACCCGCATAACGACGAAATACAGTTTTCCTTCTCGACCGTCAAGAAATTCCAGGAAACCTGCATCCGCTTCAACAGAGGCTACGCCAACTGCGACACCGGCTGCGCCGATTGCAACTCTCGAGTTAAAGACCTATAATCCTGTTGCAGGGATATGCTTGAAATACCGCACAAACAAAGCCGCAGAGGTCGGCCGGCTAATAACAGGCTTGGGGAAGCTTGCGAGCGGTGCGAAAATCTCAAGCGAGACAGCTCCCCCGGCAGGGACAAGTACGGCAGACGTTGAGATGACGGATGCTCCTGCAGCTGCAGCACCGCAGGAGGAAACAAAGCCGGCGGCTGCAGGTTCTGCGAGTGCGGCCGGTGGCGGCGGGGGAGGAGGGAAGAAGAAAAAGAAGGGGAAACGATGAGATCAATGCATTGCTGCTCTGGGAGCGGCTTGATTTCGATTCGATGATATCCATGATACGTACGAGTATTTCTACCAAGATGCTAGACTGCATGAGATCAATGATCCTGGAGAGTGGAAACAGTGAGCACCGTGTATCTTGTAGCTGCCTTAGGCAGAAACTGGGCCTAGCTCAAGAGGAGCCTGCTCCTCTCCTTGACCAGCGCATGCTTGTGCAATGTCAACCTCAAGGTTTGAGCTGTCACGGCTCGCGATACCCGCTGTATCCCTCTTAATATCTTTTCTGT
The DNA here is from genome assembly GCF_041956635.1 of Thermomyces lanuginosus. Taxonomy (NCBI): domain Eukaryota; kingdom Fungi; phylum Ascomycota; class Eurotiomycetes; order Eurotiales; family Trichocomaceae; genus Thermomyces; species Thermomyces lanuginosus. The sequence goes on along the minus strand of NW_027192362.1, from coordinate 244,393 downwards.
CCTACTCTTCGCAATACCTTTTTCTCTCCTTTCCTCCGGAACCTCTTTCGAGTCAGGAGACCTGGAAGTTCAATGTCCTGGTAGCCTGTATATGGATCTCCTATTATCGCGCCTGCACCGTAGACCCCGGACGCGTCCCCAAGGATTGGAAACCCGCAAGCCTCTCCGATGTAGATAATGACGCGACTCGGAAAGATGTATTCGCTCGGCAGCGCTGGTGTCGGAAATGCGAGGCGTTCAAGCCGCCGCGCGCCCATCATTGCAAGAAATGCGCGAGGTGTGTAAAGACCTCAATTCTTACAAAGCTGTACAAGAAAGCTAAAAGATGGACTCAATAATAGATGCATCCCGAAAATGGACCATCATTGCCCATGGACGAATAATTGCGTCTCGCATTTCACGTTCCCACATTTTGTCCGGTTCTTGTTCTATGCCGTGGTTTCGATGATCTATCTAGAGTCCTTTTTATGGACCAGAGCGGCCTATCTGTGGGAGAATAGGAGCCTACCAAGCGTACGTTCAGCATGATTGTTCCGATCTGTGCACATGCTGAAGGAAATCACAGTATCTCGGCCCCAGTGTTTTCCAGCTTGCTCACTTTTTCGTACTTATTTTGGTCAATACATTCACACTCATCGCGTTGTCGCTTCTGCTGATCCGCACGCTATGGTCGCTCGGGGCAAATGTCACCACTATCGAGTCGTGGGAGATTGAAAGGCATCGTACATTGCTGAGGCGAGCCAGGTACTTTGGCGGCTACCTGGATGGGCCGGATGGGCTCAAGGTGCGCATTCAGAAGCAGGAGTTTCCGTACGATATTGGCATCTTCAAGAATATCAAGGCGGGCATGGGAGGAAGCTCGAACGTAAGTTACCTGGCGATGGAGTCTTCTACTCGGCTGACATGGACAGATCTTGAGCTGGTTCTGGCCCTTCTCCGCAACGCCGGATCGCTCGACTGGCCTTGACTTTGAGATTAATGAGTTTGCTGGTACATAATAACCCTGTCTATTGATTGAATGTTCAATGTAGGAGCTGAGAATCACAGATCCCGACCTCTCCTGGCCACCGCCAGACCCGGATCGAATTCCCCGCAAGCCACGCATCCGGGACCCCGAATCCCCCTTCCACGTCCCTCATTATGATGACCCTGAGAAAGAAATCCAGGCCTTCCGTGCGCGACAGGAAGCTGACTTGCAGCGACAACGCGGCGGATACTTTCCCGGTAATGCCGAGATGATCCAGCGCCGGCGCAAATTTCACGAACGCTTCCGCGACACGACTTACGTGGACGACTGCGCAGAAAGTGAGGATGCGACTGATGAGAATAAGAACATCGCCTTTGACGAAGGCGAGGAATCCTGGCGCAATAAGGACGGGGAGCGGCTGGAAGATTTTGGGGTGGATGAAGTTGCTGAGTTTTATGATGACGATGATGTTCCGTTGGCGGCGTTGATGCAGAGGCTGAAGGAAAGACAAGAATAGCTCATGATGTTTGGGTTGCTTGTGTCTTCTGTACATAGATTTCCCGTAATGGATATTATATGAACAGATTTAATGACACTCTTCTTTGTACGGTCCTGAAGAGAATTTCTGTTGCCGTCTGCCTGAGCGAGAGCAACTACAGTATCCTTGGCCGCCAAATCTTTACGTTATAAACGATAATCCATGTCCAACCCGATGAACATGGGTATGATTGTCTATGTTCAGGTCACGAGGATAGAGTACAATTTCCCATAATGTACAGACATGCCAAGAGGATTAGAAGTCATGCAGGATCAGGTTATGATGACGACGCCGACGGCGGTGGGTAAATCCGCGTCATGCTCATCGTATACGTCTCGATCGATTGCGGGGCCGGCAAGCCTCTTTGCCGCAACAATTCCCGGCGGCGCTCCTGGATCCCCTCCCCGGACTGTGATCGTGCTTCCTCCGCGAGGAGCAATTTATCCGTCGCTGTGGCGCGATGCCGCCAGAGCAACGAACGGAATGGCTCGCGGGCCATGTACTCGCGTGTCGCGGAGGAGCTGAGCAGCTTCTCCCACAGAAAGGCATCCTCGGGCTCGACTTCCTCACCCTCCGCGGGCCGCTCGCCATCAAGTGACCATCGCATCGGCACATTTTGGTGCGTGCGGAGGTTCTCGTGGTCCCAGGTCGAAGCGCCGTGGATCTGGACTGTGCCGCGGCGGTCACCGGTCGTGAATGAGTACTGCTGAGGTGCAAAGTCCTTCCATTCCGCGAGAAAGCGCGGTAGCACGCGGTAACCCCAGGTCTTCCCCGGCCATCGCGGTTGGATCAAGCCCAGACGCACGATTTTCTCCATCAAGATTGTCTGCTGGATGAATTCTAGCCAAGCGAGATCATATTCGTACATCGCGTGCCAGAATCGTGGTGACTGCATGGCGGCATCGAGCGTCGTCCGCGACGGGGGTTGGGTCACCAGCGCCGTGAGTGGTGCTCCCAGATGCTGCTCGACCTTTTTTCGTGCTTCTCTTCGTCGCTCCCGTGTTCGACGCCACACCTTGAAGGCGTCCTCTATGTGCCGGCCAAATTCGCCCAGTCGTTGCTTGTCATACGCATTACGCGCGAGCATCCGATAAATCTCTACCGTCGGTTGCACTTTATGCGGCTCCGACGACATCAGCTCGACGATTCCCGACAGAATCGTCCTGGGTACGGAGCCCTTGGCCATGCGGTCCGCATCCGGCCCAAACCGCCGTTTCGACAGCACGTACGCCCGGCGGAAGAGTTCTATCCACACTCGCTCGGGTATGTCGATCTGATATTGCTTCGAAAAGAAGTCGATAGTTTGAAATGCAGCGGTCATGTTGGAGTTGACGCCAAAGCCGTGCGCAATGGCGAAGAGGAGGTCCTCCGTGGGGAAGTATGGCGACGACCGGTCATACTCGATCAACGGCGGGTGTTGACCCGGGTCCCTGAGTAACTGGTCCACATCGAGGTTCCATGCCGTCTTTAGCACCGCTTTCATACCAATGACATAGCCAACGCGGGCCGACGCCAGGAACAGATGAATAAATGTAGACGCGTCACCGTGGATACCCCGGCTAGCCATTCGATTGAACACGTCTTGCACCTGTTTCCGTACAGACCTTGCCCCCGTTCCAAATCCCTGAAAACCGGGCGATGTGTCATAGAACCGTCGTTTTCGATAATAAAACGGCGACACGCGCAAACGGTGTCGTTCCAGGCCCGTGAGGGCGCCGTCCCAGACGAGCGACTCCAGGAGGTGATTGTAGCTCTCGAGATTCGGCTCCACGTGGTCAGCTTCCATCTGCGCCCAAACCGTGCTCGCCATTTTTCCATTCCCCATGGATGCAGCGCAGCGGAGCAGATGATTATACTCTACGAGCCCAATGCCACGTGTTTCCCTTCGTAGATCGACAATGGCTCGCAGTTTTTGAGTAAAAATCGCAATAATTTCTTCTAATGTTCTGTATCCCTTCACTTGTACTGTTCGTGGATGTAATGGCGCATGCAGATCTCGGTAGGGATGAACAAAATGCTCGGGCGACAGAAGGAGCAAGGCCGAAGCGAACGCATCGTCAGGCATTGTTTGAACAAACGGGGCATTGCGAGGATCTAGTAGCGTCTCCATCACCTGGTCGGGCTGAGCATCCTGCAAAACTCTGTAAAAAGCCACCTCTCGCTGTCGAGCAGACTCTTCGCTGTCGGCGAAGGTTGCGGACGACCCGGGCGGACTTGTGCCATGCCGGCCAGACCTCGCCGCCAGCGAGCGGGCCTGGATCTCTGCTTGAAGATTCCATTGTGACGGTCGAGGAGGGATCTCGGGCGTCGGCGTTACAATTGAAGCATTGTCGGCAGACAATCGGGTCGTCGGAGAGAGATGGAGGAAGCGCGAGCCATTGAAGCTGCGCTCGGCGATAATCTGTTGACGACAGGACGTACAGAGAAAGTGAGAGCGTAATGCCTCACTTCTCCAGTTGAATCCTCGCATCTACGCGGGAGAGCAAGGCCGCTAAAAAGTTGCGTAGAGGAATTGAGGAGCGCAAGTCGGCGATGTTTGGCTGTTGAATCTGAGAATTTTCGTGGTCTTGGCGGCATCACTCTCCTCCATCTACTCCGCGCTCAGCTCGCAACAAACGCTCCTCCGAACGGCTTAGTTCCAACTGCCGGCTGGCTACCGCCTTTGTATTCAATTGCGCTTGAATCCCGCGACCTGTCTGGCAGGCTGTTCCTGCCCTGTCAATTGCAATGGCCGACGTTGACACGGCGGGCGGCTCCTCCGTCTCGGAGCCCTTGGACTTGGTCCGCCTGTCGCTGGACGAGATTGTGTTTGTCAAGCTGCGCGGCGATCGAGAGCTGAAGGGGCGCCTCCATGTGAGTGACTCTTTACCTGAAGACTCGTTCTAGTACTACAGTCTACCTTCCCTGAACATGGCTAACTCTTCCGGATCCAGGCCTACGATAGTCACTGCAACCTCGTTCTGGGCGATGTCGAGGAGACAATATACGTGGTAGAGGAGGATGAAAACGGGGAAGAGACTGTCAAGGTACGGCAATGATCAAGAAGGTGTTTCACGGATGCTGCTAACGAGGTCTAGACGATCCGGAAACAGGAGGAGATGCTTTTCGTTCGAGGTGCGTGCTCTTCCTCCACCATTCTGACACTCAGTCTGACTGTACCGGCTTCAGGTGACTCAGTTGTTTTGATCTCTCCGCAAGCGTCATGATATCGTGACCTGGATATGATGGATACTATGAGCAGTGATACGACGAACTGATTGATTCGACACGATTGACTATGGCGGCGACCGAGTCGGGCCTGCATCAATCATGGCAAATAACCCAGTGTTACAGGCTGAAGGAACCCATGGAGCAATCATGGATACGAGATGACTATACTGGACATACGCAAGAGCTCTAGCTTTCCCCAAGCTTTAGGCGACAGCCTAGGCACGCGGGGTTGAATCAATAAACACGGGAAAGACAGTCATGCGAGAGTCAGTAATCGACCCAGTATGAGTCATGCAATGGAAAGGCCTGGTGCGGCTCGTGTAGGAGTAGAGTTGAGGGTCACTCCATGCCGGCTCTTAAAAGGCGGAGAACCGCCGAACTGTCTCCGTCGCATGTTCACCCCAGCTTCGGAGTTACAATCAACTTTCATCATCAAGTAATTCAATCAATCAGACAGTTACTCTCACAGTAGAGAGAAATGATCATCCGAATATCCTGCTAATCGCGCCCGCGGCGAAGCTCTGATCATCTCATCCGGTCATCCTGAGTCATCGCCTCAACTGTCGGTTCACCGATACAATAGTTATGCCTCAAGCAGCACGGAAGCAGCAGACCCTCGAGGAGAGGCGCCGAGGCGAGCTGGTATGCACGATCGCGTTACCTCCCGTCACTCACTGGTAATGTTTTTGTTCTGACAATGGTGTTCCCTGTGGCCAGGCCCTCAGCGAATTCGCCGACTATGTAGCCAAGGAACAGCAGCGTCGCGCTGGCGCCGCGCCCCGAGGCGCACACGTCTCCGTCGCGCCGACCGACAGCGGATACGCGACCGCCAGCCCCTCCGTGGCTCCCTCTGTGGCCACGGACGAGCATGCCGAGCTGGATGACATCTTGGACCAGTTGAACCTGTCCGATGTACCCAGCAACGTCAAGCTCAAGGACCTGCTCCTAGGTACATCCCCCGAGGGCGAGGAAGGCCTCCAGCTGCTGGCGGGGGTAATTCAGAGGCGAATAGACGAAGGGCACGGTGAGACGCTCTTTGATCTGGGTACCGAGGACAACGGGGAGTCGATGGAGTTCGACCTGGAGGCGTGGAACACCGCGCTGCGCCGTTTAGAGGAAGCGGCTGAGACGATCCCAGCGCACTGCCGGGTTCTAATAACCTACAATGTTGGCGGCCCCGAGGAATGCCAGACGCGCAACGAGAGGATCAAGGGCTGCTGTGGTAAAGTACTGATTAGGCAGGTTCCTGGTCGCCCCGAGGAGGTGATTGAGACGCGTGTTGCCGTCGTTGGCAACGTGGACGCAGGAAAAAGTACATTACTTGGCGTCCTGGTGAAGGGCACGCTGGATGACGGTCGTGGCAAAGCCCGAGTCAACCTCTTCCGCCACAAGCACGAGATCGAGAGCGGCAGGACGAGCTCCGTAGGCATGGAGATTCTAGGATACGACAGCCGCGGGGAGATCGTCGTCCATGGGAAGGGTCGGAAGCTCTCATGGGAGGAAATCGGTCGGAGATCGGCCAAGGTGGTATCCTTCTCAGACTTAGCCGGTCACGAACGATACCTCCGCACGACTGTCTTTGGCATGCTAAGCAGCTCTCCCAACTACTGCCTTCTCATGGTTGCGGCCAACAACGGTCTTGTCGGCATGAGCAAGGAGCATTTGGGCATTGCGCTTGCCCTGAACGTGCCCGTGATGGTGATAATCACCAAGATTGACATCTGCCCGGAGCCTGTCCTGAAGGAGACCATCAATCAGCTCACACGAATCCTCAAGTCGCCGGCTGCGCGCAAGATGCCGATTTTCATCGAGGACATGGAACAGACTATCAACACGGCGACACAGTTTGTCAGCACGCGCATCTGCCCCATCTTTAAAGTGTCCAACGTGACTGGGGCGGGTCTAGATTACGTGCGGACGTTCTTAAACCTCCTACCCCATTACGGCCACTACAATACGGAGGCGCCTTTTGAGTTCCTGGTCAACGACATCTTCTCTGTACCGTTCGTCGGGACGGTTGTGTCTGGCATCGCCAAGTCCGGCGTGGTCCATGCGGGTGACTCCGTTCAAATCGGCCCTGACTCGCTAGGTCGGTTTATCACTACGACGATAAAGAGCATCGAGCGCAAGCGGATCCCGGTCAATGTCTGTTCTGCTGGGCAGTCAGGTTCTTTTGCGCTGAAGGGTGTCCGACGGAAAGACGTGCGCAAAGGAATGGTCGTGCTAGCTAACCAAGCTAACCCCCCAAAAGCGCATCTCGAATTCATCGCTGAAGGTAATTCCTAATTGCTTGCTTGAATGATTTGACACACATACTGATCTAGCATTCAGTGCTTATTCTGTCTCATGCTACCACTATCCGTCCGCGCTACCAAGCTATGTTGCACGTCGGCGCCATCAGTCAGACCTGCTCGATCATCGACATTGACCGCCCCTTCATCCGAACTGGCGATCGGGCGCTGGTAGCCTTCCGTTTCATCTCACGCCCTGAATTCTTCGCGGTCGGGGACCGCGTGCTCTTCCGCGAGGGCCGGACAAAAGGCCTTGGTATCGTCAAGTCCCTAGGCTACGATCCTGAACATCCTCTCAACCCGGAAGCCCGCAAAATATGGGAGCAGCAAGAAAAGGGCAAGAAGAAATCATGAGATTCTAATCAGTATTTGTCATTTGTCATGATAGTTACGCACACTTTTGCGCTGGCAGCATGAGTCACAGGCGAGGTGAGGTCGGCGTTGAGGCACCTGCTATCTTTTATGTTGGCTCATATTGCGGACTGGACAGCACGAGGAATCAATGGGAAATTTTATTTCTTTAACCAGTTTGAATAGAGCGATGAGCTGTTGTTTTCTTCCATATGTTTCACGTGATAATAGCAATGCTACAAGTTTCCTGGTCAGGCATTGACGTCATAAGTTCAGGCGAAAATGACGTCTCAGGGTCCTGCATATGCTTCCAACATTTATAAATTCTGGGTATCTGGTCCGTGTGTCAGCCTTTCGTTTGATTTGTTCGTTAAACATGGAGACTGTCAACAGAGTTGTTGATGCCGGCTACAAGGCCCTCTGGGGCCAAAACGATTCCACGTCGTCCAGACCCCTTGGTACAGAGACGGTCAACAAGATCATTGACTCGGGAAAGAAAGCGATATGGGGAGAGCAGACACCGCAGGTAGCGCACGGAGAGGAACCTATTTCGGGGGTACAAGGACAGGGCTCGGTGACGGATCCATATGATGCCGGGAACCGCGACGGTAAATAACATGCACCCGGAGACACAAATGGTGAAGAATCCGCTCTGACTGACGTTTCAGAACAACCAAATGCACCCCCCGTAGAAGCGGGAGGTGAGGAGAATGAACCATTACCTGCCCCGACTGAGTCGGCTCCGATTGAGAAACGAGTTACCCAATCCCACTCTGGTACCATCGACAGTGCGTCACCGCCGCAATACACAATGAGTACCGCTCTGTCCAATTTGCGAAAGGAGGAGAAACAAGCTCCCGATGCAGATTCGGAGTTCGGGACGAAGATGCGGGAAGACCCGGGTCCGGACCAGCCGTCGACGAACTCGCAGCAAATGGTCACGCAAGAAGACCAGCAGCAGGCAGATGATTCAAAAGAGCCCGAATTCGGAGAAACGAGTCGCAACAGACTGGACACAGCGGGTTCGTTTCCTTGTATATTGTGAGTTTTTACACAGAAGCTAATGTGCAACAGAGTACTATAAACGAAAGGATAAGGATTCAGAGAAAGCTAACGGGAACGCTACGAATAACGAGGATCAAGACATTGAGGATGTTCATCCGGCCGCTGCGGCCGCCTTGACGACCACGCCTAGAAATTCGCAGTCAGGTCCTATGCAGGGGCCCAGGCTGGAGAATCCGGGAGGAAATATCAACGGGAACACCGTCAATGGGAAAGGTCACCAACGAAACAGGTCGAGGATGGAGAAGGTGAAAGACAAATTGCATATCGGAAAAAAACCACAAGGGTGATTGAAGAATTAATCTTGTTTTCATGTCTATATTCTATTTCGCATGTATAATATCAACCAGTTGATACTGTGAAGCGCATATTCGAAGGAAATCGCATGCATGTCTGTCAAAAGGGTGAGTGTAGGCTAGAATCGTGTCTGGTCACTTGGTGTGGGGGACGAGTAGCTTGTGACATCATCTTGCAAAATTTGATGTATTAATTTGAATTTTCAATCCAAAACTTGCAAATTCTCGCTGACCAATCAAGCCAGCAGGTTCAATTCAGCTGAGGGCGCGCCGCGCGTCTTTTATGGAAGAGATACAAAGATCTGCACGTGCTCAGAGCGTATTACATAGAAATTCTCGAACAGACAGCAGGGAATGAAGACCAGACAATGCCAGGATGCCTGAAAGTGTCATTTCCACTTCGTGAAATTACTAAGCAAGATACTCAGTACTAAGCTGTTTAAGGACTCGCGGGAGCAATTTTAAACCTAAATAAGTTAGGCCACAGTGGATTTAACGGACAAATAGGGACGCCCAAGTCATGTGAAGCGGGCATAAGCGAGAGAACTTGGGAACCAGCCAGCCCCAGGGCCCCAAACTCGACGAAAACAACTCAAGGAATGGGGATCAGGATGCATCCTACGCGCTGATATCAAGAAGAAATCTTATTTATCATCATTCTTTGATTGACAACGGCATTGCAGGATCCATGCGCACTCTCACCGGGAGATCTCTGCGCGCCCGCATTCTCGTCGACTCCTGGTCGTCCTCAGGCCGACAACAAACACGCGCGTAATTTGACGGATCGCGGTCACGATGGCCAGCAACAACAATCCTACTATGAGCACGTTGAATTTTGTCATGGCCATTCCAGGGCAACAGCCTTTTGCTCCGACCACCTTCAATAATAATACAAACAATAATAATAATAATAATGCCAATTCCAATGAGCCGTCCCTGGAGGCTCTGGAGAGCGAGCTCTTCCCCTCCTTTGAAGTCCTGTTCCGCGCTCTCAACGCCGCGGCCAGAAGGCTAGGCTTTTATGCCTCTATCCGACGGAGCTCCAACAAGGGCGCTGATGGTGTTTTTCGGCGGTATGACTTGGAGTGCAGCGAGGGCCGCTCTCTGGGCACGAGTGCCTCCGGCAAAAGGCATTCGGGCTCCCTTCGGAAAAACTGCGGCTGGAGGGCAAAAGCAGTCTTTTACTACCGGGTCAATGCCTGGCAGCTGATCCTCATTGAAAAGGAGCACACTCACCCGCTGGATCCCGAACAGGCTTGGTACCTGGCGGGACATCGCCGACTGGATCGATCAGAGGATGTGATTGCGAGAATCACGCATTACGCGAAGCAGCGTCAGATGACGGCGAGCGACATCCTCTCGCATATTCGTGCTGAGTTCCCAAATATTGCAATCACACTATCAGACATCAAAAATCTTACCCGGACGATCAAGAAGGATGACGATGTCGCTGAACCACTGTCGCCAATGCAGGCATTCCTCAACCGAGTCAAGTCGTCGCCTGGGGTCATTCACAGGATATATCAGCAAGAAAATCAAGATGATGGCAATTTTGAGCGACTCTTTTGGACATACCCTTATTGCCTCGATGAGTGGAGGCTGAGTCCGGAAATTTGGTTCGTCGACTACAAGTACAAGACGAGCGACTTCGACATGCCGTTGTTGCAGATCTGGGGCACAACCAGCATGCACACAACCTTCCCCATTGCGTATTTCTTGCTCAGAGGCGACAAGGAAGCCTGCTTTTCCTGGGCATTTGAGGTTATCGAGTCGGTGCGCATTGAGTATGGGATCCCTCGGCCCAAAGTTATAATTACCGACTACGATAAGCCTCTGAAGAGGGCCTGCACGCGTGTTTTTGATGACGTCCAGCAACAGATTTGTTTGTGGCACGTCATGAAGAATGTGGCTTTTCAGACGAAGCGGAGATGGGCCGGTTCTCTCGACGGTACCTCTCTGGGCAAGCAGGGCGGCGATACCAGCTACTTGCGCGACGAAGATCCTGAATACGAGAATCGCAAGTTTGACGTCAATGCCGCAAACCATGACCGGCATGCGTGCTCCGCTGCTCCCCGCCTTCTGCAGGCGGACGATCAGTCGCAGCGATTGATCAGCAGCCGCAACGTCAAGCCCAGTCTTCCAGGGCAGGCGCCGCCGGGATTCGGGCGCAAGTGGCTCGATAATGCAGACGGTTTCCTTTGCGCGTGGTCCGCCGTCGTCTACGCAGATACGGAACATTCGTTTTGGGAAGAGTGGAATACTTTGATGAGAGAATTTCCGGGGCAAGCCAGTAAGTTAGCTGCAATTTATTCTCATGTTATCTGCCTAATTTTACCTTGCAGGCCTCATCAACTATGTCAGAGAGGTCTATCTGCCTTTTCGTTATGAATTTGCTCACTTTGCACTCAAGACATACCCGAATTTTGGCATTCGGGTTACCTCGCACGCTGAAGGCGAGTACAATCTCATGCGGCGTCTGCTCAAGCACCGATCCATTGATCCAAACGGCCTGCCCGAGACTCTCGAAGAGCTTCTCGACCGGCTGCGCCATAGTACTGATCAAAAGAGGGCTGATCAGCGGATGCGAACACTCTCGATATATATTCCCATCCGTATAATGTCACCCCTGCGAAGCTATGTGAGTTATCCCGCCCTCGATCTTATTGCGAAGGAGATTGAGGCCGCGGAGGGATCGATACGAAACAACGAGGAATTGCCGACCTGTACCGGGTTACACCGAAAGCGATACGGCTTGCCCTGCCGCCATGAGATTGTGAACGTCATTCGTTCCGACGGCCAGCTCAGTGTCAATGATATCGACAAGCATTGGTGGCTCCGTCGTGAAGAGGTGAGCGATGCCTGCAACGGTGCGACGGTGACGCTTACTGATGGAAACAGTCATCAAGCACAAGTTCTGCACGAATTCCTAGGCCAGCCGGTCCCACGGGTCCAGCCGTCGCCGGCAGCCGCCCTCCCCCGATCACTCGCAACGGCACGCAGGCCCTCCCACCTAGCGTACATGCAAGAGGTGTGGGGCCCAGCCAAACTAGCGTACGGCCTGATTCATCGCCTCTGCGCTCTCTCAAGAGGCCGCGGTCAGACACAACATCAACACCTGCCGTGACCCAGGCTCAATCTCAGTCACAGACTCAATCCCAGTCCGACGACGAGCGTGACGCACGTATCCAGCGCCTGGAGGAGCAGCTGGAGCGTGTGACTGGGCTGCTGACGACCATGTCGCAGGCGCTGTCCGCCATGGCCACCATGCGCCAGACACAGCAGCAGATGCCGCAGGCCCCCGCCGCAGCTCCCGCTGCCGCCCCGACGCAGCAGCAGCAGCAGCAGTTGACAAGCGCCGCAGCGGCAGTCCGCGGATCGATGCCTGCACAACTCCCCGCAGCTCAAGCCCTGCAGTTTGGCATGATGCCGGTCCAAGGGGGTCAGACGTCCCTTTCGGATGGAACATCGTGGTTCGGGCAACAGGGGCAGGTGCAGGGTGATTCGACACAAAATATATGGCAGTCGGGCCAGGGTACAGGCGGTGATGGGCAGTAAATTTAGTAAAAATTCTGACGTAGATTTGTGATTTTGTTGATTTTAATGGTGTATATATCGAGCTCGCCGCAGGAATACCTCGGTGTCCGAACTGATTGCGGCTCATTCAGCAAAGCGCATACTCCTACTCATCCTCATCTAAGCTTCCTGGTACGAAGGAGGCATCAAAAACATTTGATTTCATCATCACCTCGCTGGTAGTAGTAGTCACCCATCCGAAAAATGAAGAAACAAAGAACATCATACTGTCAGGGCAAACCCTTTGGATGAACATGTATTTGATCATCAGCTCATCAATGTGCACAATCTCCAGGTTCAAACAGACCATAACATCCTGGGATGGAACACATCCTAAGCAGTTGAGGATAAGATTGGTTCCTTGTACCCTCTTCACCCTCGTACGGAAACCGTGTGTGTATGCGGGTTGGGGAGGCACTGAGACCAGCGGTTGCAGTGGCTGCAGGGGGGCCGACCTCGCAAGATATTAGGGCCTTCAAACCTGCATATGTCTAATAGGACAGAAGTTATATTATGTCAGTGATAGCGAAATATGCACTCCGTATGACTCATCAGCTGTTGTTCCTTTTGCCCCTTCTTGTGCCCATGCTGCCAGACGCTCTCATCATTTTACCGGACATTTATTTCCTCTTTGCACTTCCTCATCGGCCTATTATCGTAAAGAAAGTGATATCGGGATTGAAAATATTTCACACTGTTCCATGTCATCGAGAAAGCGGAAAGTATCCTTTGCGTATATATATATGGATAGCGTTCTCGGCTTGGCTTTGGCGCTGTAGTTATGATGATCCAGCATGCGGGCAAGCAGCTTCGAATAATTTTTGTGATATCATCCATCGCATGGGAATGTGAATTGAGGCACGAATTGTTGCCCTGGTCTCTGAGCTCTGAATGAGAGTTGCACCTCGCTTTTGCTATTTCGGTCATCTTATAATATTGTTAGAGAATCGTTATTTGGCCAGGTCAATTGCAGCCACACTCATGTTCATCGCATCTCAATAGCATCGGATTAAAGGTGTCGATAAAGTGTTGAAGAATTGGAATTTGGGGTTTAGACACGCGGTGTATCCTGAACTCCAAGTTATAATAAGCGACAAATTTTGCAGTCAATTGCACTCTTGGACGTCAGCGAATGAGACTAGGGGATATGACACGTAGAGTGATATGGATGATTGCCCATCGGATGGAAAGTGTCGCTGGCGTACATCTCCAGCTGCATCGGAAATTGTGGAAACAATCACTGCTGACAAGGGCCATTGTCGGAGGATTCCAGCCAAGTAGTAAGGATGGAGAAGTGAGAGAGTTGAGCTGGCTTCGTATGCACTAACCCATGTGTCGGGAAAAACTGGGATTTATTCTGGTTGGAGCGATCCGTGTCAAGAAACTGCAAAATGTGGAATGTATTGATTGTAATTCTATCTTTCTCTAGTTCTCCGGCTTTCTTACTTGTCTACCAGATGTCCTGGAATCTGAACTCATATATATACATGAGACTGGGTCCGACAACTAAGACAACATGTAGCAAAGATAGAAGGCAGGCTGGAGAGCGCTGCCAAAAATATGAATATGAAGGATCATGACAAGACTGAAAGTGTAGTCGGAGGCGAGCAACTGAATTGAGTGTCATTCGCCTGGCGCAGTCAATGCATGGTTTTCGGTCTCGCTATCATCAAGTGCATGATACGCAATCTTGATGAATCACTCATTCAGCATTAGTCATGTATAACAGTGTAGATTTTCATAGCCGCAATAGAATTTGTGCTGCTCACTTTCTCCAGGGACGTGATAGGGTTCGAAGGATACGACCAAGATGGTGCCAAAGCGGCCGGCGTGCTACATCGGAAGGTCAGCGATTATGGTGGGTTCTTCATTTTGCAGGTCATTTTGCAGGTCAATATTGACATTTCGACGCGAAATCGTGACATACCTACACACTCTGAAATACTTCCAGATTTGGGAATACGTTAGGGCTTCATGTAGAAGGCCTACACCGGAACCCGCAGGCAAAAAATAAACATCACATCCGACGCAACGCTCTGCTAAGAGATCAATGAAGATATCTACACGCAAACACATTATAGAATCGGCACGGACGTGACAAGATCATGATTGACAAAGGGCTTCAGTCGGCGCCCGACTGGTCTCGATGCTTTTTGGCTGGATGTCTGCAGGTAGCAGAAGGGAATCTCCGGGTATGTGTGTTTCAGTCATTTCGACAGAGAATCCTCACGAGAGTAAACCAATACGATTACGTTTGTTGACCGCATTCGGTAAGGCGGTTCTCTGATGGTTGAGGTAAAAGGGCCTTGCCAATGTTGTTGAAAATGGTCGCTTACATGGCTTGGTTGGAAGAGTATTTCGAACATGTAATACTACGAAGGAACTCATCAGCACTCGATCAAGATGCTCGAACGTCTGGGAATACGAACCTTTTGGAAGAGGAGCAGTATTATAGTGATAATGCTCGTGAAGTAGAACATTTTGGAATTAGTTAAGTCCGTCACTATTATCAAGTCCCAAGTCGTGGATTGATCTACCGATATCCCTTTCCGTGAATTCATGACGTGGACGCTGATGGAAAAGGGACACTTGTTTCGAATCAAATGACGAGGGCTTTGATATTTAAGTTTTCTAGCCAAGGACAGTAGTGGCAAATGTAGATGAGAGAAGGGAGTAGGAGAGGAAGTAAGCCGTATTTATGCTCCGTCTGTATTTCAGGCAGGTGCACGAACGAAGAAGGTCGAGCTTTTATCCTAGGGACGGAAGCCGCTTGGCCTGGTGCCGTTACGCGGAAATGATCGCATTGAGGGCGTGGAAGGAGCAAGCCAGTCATGGCAGAGAGTCTGATCAAGAGAAAAATACTGGAAAATCATGATGCTCTCACGATTTCGTGTCTTAAACACATTTATTAGCAATATTAGGCACTCAAGAGCATATTTAAATGATCACGAAAATCTGCTTGTGCCGGATTATTAGACAGAGAGCAACAGTACTGTATCTCAATGGCAGCCGACTTGAGCATTGGCAGACAAAGAAGGTGCTTGACGACCAATTCAAGGACTGACGGAAGGAGGTGATAGACATAACAAACTATAACTAGCAGTGGCTATTGCAGCTCATCATCGTGTAATGATGCAAATGTGAGCACAAGCGGGTCTGTCGTCAGAAGTTCTAAATACTGTAGCCAGCACAAGCTGCTTCTCAAGATCGTTCTGTCGAACCTTCACCATGACGAATAGATACATGCTTAGCATGCTAGCCTTGATCTGTTTTCAGGTAATAAGCACCTATTCTGAATTTGCTTAACCCCCTTTCCATCAAGTTGGCCATTTCCGCATTGTCGCCTACCGTGTGCCATCACACGAACAGGCATAGTAGCGTCCACAATTGACCAGGAGTTGTCTTTCACAAGCCAACTCTAATAAGAGTGATCGTTCCTGAACGCAGTGCCATGGTTGAAAATAATTCCGCGCTGCCACAGTTTCCCCAATCCTCGCAATAATACTGAGGGTTAGGGCTAACCTACTCTTAACCCTAGGGTTATTTAACTCCCAAATTATATATTCACGTGACTTTAGGTTATCCTTTGTCAGCAGGGGCCCTCTTTCCTTTAGGGTCAGTACTGTACCTGTCGATCAGCTGTCAACCTCAAAACTTCCAACTACTAACTCAGCAGACGGCGTCTCTTTGAGACTAGTAATTCAATGCAACTATGCCAATTTCCCCGTTACCGCCTTCAACGGCTCGGGCAATTAGCTCGACGTCGGTGGTGACTGATGCATGGTCGGTGGTCAAGGAACTGCTAGACAACGCATTGGACGCAGATTCAACATCAGTTTCTGTGGAAATCGCTCAGAACACAATCGACACTATACAAGTAAAAGACAACGGCCATGGCATTGATGCTACTGATGTTGAATTTGTCTGCAAGAAAGCCCACACAAGTAAAATCCAAACTCTGGAAGATCTGCGAACTTTAGGAGGGCGTTCGTTGGGCTTCCGGGGCGTGGCCCTGGCCAGCATAGCTGAGATGTCGGAGCTTGTAACCGTGACAACGAAGACACAGGCGCAGCCAGTGGCATCACTGCTCAAGTACAACAGACTCGGGGATCTAATTAGGTACAGCCATCTTTACCCCTTGAGTGTCCAAAGGGGCGGCAATTCTAACTGTGTGGTGGTTAGTCGTGAGAAGACGTCCCACCCTGTCGGGACCACTGTGTGTGTGACAGGGTTTCTGAAACATGTGCCCGTCCGGAAACAGGCTGCGTCGAAGGCAGCCTCCAAAACCATTGCTAGGATCAAGAAACTATTGCACGCATATGCCATTGCCCAGCCAGGTACAAGGCTGTCATTGAGGGTTCTACGCGCCAAGAATGATACTGCCAGCTGGATTTACGCCCCAACGCAGAACGCAAGCATCGCGGATGCGGCGCTGAAAATCGTGGGATCAGAAATCAAGACCCAGTGTTCTGTAATACACTGGCCAAATGCTGAAACTACCGAAGAAGAAGGGCCTTCATACAGGTTGCTAGCCTGCCTTCCGAGGGCGGATGCCGGTAGGTGCTTCTATGTGATGTATTGTGCTCGGATCTAATGGGTGAAGATTTCTCTAAGCTCAGTAATCCGGGTCAATTTATCTCCGTTGATGGTCGCCCATTGTCCACAGCAAGAGGAACACCTAAAGAGGTTGTCAGACTATACAAGTCCTATATCAAGTCCTGCGCGCGGCAACGTGGACTGAATATTTCGCTGACTGATCCAATTCTCTGCCTCCACATCCTATGCCCAGTCGGAGCATATGATGTCAATATTGAGCCTGCAAAGGACGATGTTTTGTTTGCCGACGCAAACACTGTTACGGCATTGGCAGAAAGTCTTTTCAAGAAAGTATATGGTGATTTAAAGAATTCAGATGAGCATCCTGACGGGGGGGTCACCTCGAATGAATCAAATCCTGAAGTCCGTGAGCCGAAAACACCGCCACCGACAAATCCCGGTTCTGCGATAGAACGATCCCGTCCGATAGAAGCAGACGAATCTCAAATTCGCATAGCCACACCACCGCCCTCGCTTCCTGAGAGAGCTGCCAGAGAGAGCGAAGGATCATCAGACAGACTTAGTACGAATCCGTGGACAATCACCAGAACACGAGTGTTCAGTCGAACAGAGAACCAGAGAAGTACCCCTGCTACACGACAGGGTATCGGAAGCATAACCTATGTTGGAAATAGAGCTCGTGCTACTTTTCAACTTGAATCAGAATCGCGAACATCATCGCCTGAAGGCGTCTCGCAAACGCCCATAGAAAGGGATCGAGACTCTGGATTGACTTTGGCATCCCCAATCACGTCCCGCAACAGGGAGCGCAGCGGGGGCAATACGCTTGATGCGTGGCTCCATCCAAACGAGCAGGATCGGGGTTCCTCGGCTTCGTTTCCCAACGGACGAGAAGACTCGGTACTGTCTGACGGCGCAGAGAGCGGAATGTTATTAGACGAAACGGATGACGACGATGCCATGCAGCCTGCTGACTTCACGATGCCCTCATCGCTGTCAAAGAACTCAGAAGAGCTATTTCAACAGCACGGAAGTCCGGGCATGAGCAATACACCTGAAAGTGCACTTGCGCAGGAAAAAGGATCTGGCCATGCTTACCAGGCAAGGGACAAGACCTCGTACACGTCCGAAGTTGAAACGGCGCTGGACTTTGAGCGACGGAAGAGGGCTGGTCTTCTTCTGCGGCGGCAGCAAATGCGGAAGATGAAGGATCCCGCGGCCCCGAACACGCCGCATCGAAACCGATTCCTCGCTGCTCGGGCTGCTCTGGCGGAGGACGCTGGCGTCTCCGAAACACAGATAACACTGAGAACAGAAACATCCCTCAAGCCAAGCGACCCACGCGCCCTTTTTATGCGTGATCCGAACGCAGCAACCAGTCGTCTGCCGCTGGAGAGGATTCCTCAGGGATTCGCTACTCACGATATCGGACTGGCATGGCCTGCATCGCTAGATCGAATTTCTGTATTACACAAGTTAATGACCGAGAGTGGCGCGAGTGCTGATCCTGATCCCGCACCCAAGAGCGCGTTCACATCAGTGAATTTAGAACCTGCGTGCAAGGAGTGGGAGGACACGTTGAACCGACTGCTCCGAGAACGGTATAAGGCCGAGAGTGGGATAGTTAAGGATATCTATACTGCAGTTAGCAAGGCCATTTCCAGCAGTCCATGCGACATATAACCTATGTACTTCCAATCTAGATGAAAGAACCCTTAATTCAAATGGACGATGGAAAACTACACTTTCCTCGCCACGCCCCTTAGCCGAACATACCCCAACCAACGACTCCCATCTTCCCTCGTAACGACAGGATCCAACACCTCACAGATCTGCGCTACAGCGGCGTCCCTCTCAGCGTCGTCCTTCAGAGCCTCAAGGAACTGGGCGCCCATCAATCTTATCCAACCCTCTAATCCACTACTGCCTGGCTTCCCATTGTCGTCCTCGGTCAGTCTCGTTGGACGATACTCAATCTCTAGCTGCTCCACGACGAACCCGACTTCCTCCAGCGTGCGCCGCATCCAATCCTCTGTGGCGAAGTACCACGGCGATATCTCGCGCAGGCGGGCCACGGAGAAGCCGTATCGCGGCTGGCTCAGCACCGCGAGGAACGCCGTTAGCGCCTCGCCCACGTTGCCGTGGCCGCCTTGCTCGAAGATGAAGCGGCCACCGGGCCGCAGTGCGGCGTGAATTGCACGAACGGTGGACGTGCGGGTGGATTCGTCGCGGAGAATCCAATGTAATGCTGCATTTGAAATACTTTCGCAACTAGTCAGTCCGGAATGGCTCGGAAAATGGGGTGAAGGAATGAAGAGGGGCTACATTTTATCCCATCCTGCCGATATAATGTCCTCCTCCCGCTCGAGATACCGACAATCAACGACCCGGAACTCAGCCTTTTCTGATCTATATGACTTGTTCGCGGCGTCAACCATCGCGGGTGACGCGTCTATACCAAGTACATAGCCGACATGGTCGATGAATTTGGCAGTGAACTTGCCGTCTCCGCAGCCAATGTCAAGTACCCGATCCGTGGCCCGCGGCGAAAGCCAGGCTAGGATTTTCTGCGTGAGATTGGGGACAAACGAAGCGGATGCTGCGTATGCCTATAGCAATCAGCCGTCATGAATCAAAGATCCAGGACGGAATTGGCCAACTTACCTCAGAGGACCAGTGGTCTTTCTTTTGTTCAGACATAGCTTTGATGTTTATCTGGCCGACCCTGCCGAAGGATTCAGGAATAATTGACGCTGATATTGATCATTCAGCTCGTTGACCGCGATCGATATCATTTATCCTCCTTGGGTAGTAGGTCTACTACGCCGATGTCGGTGTCCGAAATGATAGGCTATCGTCGGCTTGTCTCGGCATGACTTCCGATTAATCTGCCGGATTCCTCTCCACCTCAAGAAGGATCGCAAATGACAGCCCAAACAGGACCAATATCGCCTGTCGAGGAGCCAGATTTATTAGCCAAAGTAAAACAAATGACGACATATTGACAAGCACGAGTAACAATAAAAACACCTACCGACATGGTTAACCCGCCAATCGCATTCAACTCCCATCCGCCCGCAAAGACCTTCCCCCTTGCTATCGCTGTCTGCTGTCTCCAGAAGCGTGCTGCCCCGAGGATGGCGACAACGATAGCGCATGACTGGAAGGTCACCGACAACGGCACGCCGACAGCCGCGTAGGTGAATCGCGTACCTGAACGGTCCGATTCCGGAGAGTAGAGGTGGAAGAGCTGCGCAATGAGTACGCCTTGCATGGAAAAGGCGATTGAGGTGCGGATGTAGGCGAGGAATGTCCTTTCTAGAGCTGAGGGTTCATCAATCATTCTGTTGTTAGCATGAAGCCTACGATCCTAGTAGAAGCAAATCTGTGAAGTATCCCTAACACTTACCAAAGTAATCACGATTTCGCTGCTGTGGCACCGTCATCGCGACATTTCTCGCCCAGAATCTCCTTAACCTGGAGAACCAACGTTTCTTGTGGCGGCGTTGAGTACGGATGGACGATGACGACAACGCCGTTGATCTTGTCCTCTGTCGCTGCGGAACATGCAGTTCGTCCGTTGAAATGGACGAGGGGCTTGAGCTTCTAGTATCATGGCCTTGATCGTGATAGGAATAATACTCGTCTAATTCCGTTGCTTCGCAGGGGAGGCTGCTGTTGTGGTTGTTGGGGATGAAGGTTACTGGTTCATGATGTTGGTGCTGCTGATGTTGAGTTACTCGGTCGGCGCGCACGGCGTCGGAGCCGCTGCTGGTCTGTCTTCGTACTCGCATAGTTGTCCGAACCGCGGACGACGAAGAGGTCGAGATAGATGTACGTCCTGCTGTGAGAAAAATCTGGCCATTTCAATTATCCGCAACTTTTCCTCCTTGAAATATAAACCTGATATCGGATGGAGCCTGGACTAGTCTATCAGGAGACTACGTCGCTTTGGCGGTCTGGCCGGGTAGGCTGAATTGAGCAAGGTTTATTATCAAATCCCGACTGTAACCACCCATAACATGATCCATTCCATTAACAATGCTTGCGAGAATCTGATTACAATACAGTACACCAATTCATCACTCATTTTTCACGTGGTTGGCCCTTTGTCGCCAAGCGTGCGGCAGACATACTCGCCATCGCCACCCGGAGCTCCCACCGTCACCCAGACATATTTCCCTCCGCTAGACGATCGTTCCTGTGTGCCGTTCCAGTACATACCGAACGGCCCACCTTGTGAACCGTCCTTGTCCGATGTTTCGGGCCATCCTCCCAGCCGGCCTCCTTGAATCCAGTTGTTCAGCACATCGCGCACGAAATCAATCTTGGACAGGAAGGAGTTGGCATCCAGGATCTCCTGCACGCGCTCATCGGCACTTGACTGTGTCGTCCCGCGAGCAATAGCCAGAAACGTCGCCGCCTCGTCCGAGGCGATCGCTCGGGTGTCGTACCCGTTCGGGTGCATCTTCCCATGGGCGCGCAGGTATCGAGCGGCTGACGGAGATAGGTGATAAAAGTCAATCCACGGTGAGGAGCCGCGCGCGCTGCCATGTGAAATCACCAGCTTCGTATGATCCGGGAAATTGAACTAGAAATGATTCCTGTAAGCTAGACAATCCGAATATAGATCCTTTCCGGGAAAGCGTACCTGAAATGCACCGTCGCCAAACCCCCAAACACCGACATTGCCAAGTCTTTGGTAGAACTTGATATACTGTGTCGATGAGTCCGAGCCAGCGTTCTCATCGTTACTATCGTCATCATCTCCGTCGTCATGGCGTCCCAGAGATCCAATCATGTATTTGCCAAACTGGTCAACCAACTTCAGCCGTTTGATCTTCTCTGCCTCTGATCGCGCAAAGTCGACTCCAGCATCAGTCCGAACTCTCACTCCCATCGCCCCGGAACCAGATTTGGAGACCTTCACTTCAAAGACCTCCGGCTGAACAAGCAACTTGCGAATGCCACGGCTTCCGGGCGGCCCCCGATCGCAGTTTTCGTAGAACTCCACGGGTTTGCCATTGCGTGGGACAAGTTGATCTGCCTCTGAATAGGTCCCCGTGCTACCTTGGCTGCGGGCCTTGCGTCTGATATGCTTTTCTCCGTCTCGAAAGACGACACAGCTCGCTGGGTGTCCATTCTCGCCCTTGAACACACATCCTACGCTGCCGTCGTCGAGCACATACCCAATACCGTAGCGATTCGTGTAATCTACCCATTTGATCACATACGTATGGGGTCTTCGCTTTGTCTGCGTGCGATAACTGCGCCGGGCTGGTGATGGGGAAGCCAAGCTTTTCGCCATCCGCCTGATATCCATCAACACCTCTTCAGGTGATGATCCCATCAGCAGCTCATACTTCTCGCTGCTGTGAATCACCGGACCAGCTCCAAGAGCCGATCGGGACTTGGTCTCAGAGGAGGAAGACGTTGAGCTCGATTTGCTCGATCCGCGAGAAATCTGGCGCACGTCTCCGGAGCTAGCCTGCTGGGGATAACGCTCCCTTTCCATTGGTTGATGGTTATCCTCCTGTCTTGAGGGTGCGCGAGCGGGCCTTGGTCTTGCAGGGCCCGTTCGTAGCTCCTCTCGCTCCTCGGCGGAGGGAGGTCGGTGTTGCGCACCATTCGGCGCAGAACGAGGATGATACTGATAGCCGGTTGGGTCGGCCTCCTGCTGTCGCCGGGATTGGGAGCGAGTTTGTACCATATTCGGTACGCTGTCTGATTTAGGCATTGGATGCGCAACAATACGGTCCAGTTCCCGGATTGACGCGGAGTATCCAGGCGCAACGCCCCTGGCGATACGCATGGGACGCTGCGCAAGACCTCTGGGAGGGGACTCCAGCGGGGGCTCTGGAGACATCAGCTGGTGTCTCTCGCTTGACAGCTGTGGTTGCGCTTCACGCATCGTTGTCATCCCCCGACTAGTTTGGCGTATTGGCAGTGCTTGTTGACGAAGAGTTGCAGCATGGCTTTGCGGCTGGGACACCTGGCGTCGCGCCTCCACGGCAGCCAACGCGGCTTGCGTCCGTGCAAGCAATTCCCGATCATTCTTGAGCGACGTGCTGGTCGAGATATTCTCGAGGCTGTCGTCCGATCCGGAGTCGTTTTGCTGCTCTCCCGTCCATTTCTCATCCTCAGGGGCACTCCAGTCACCGTCAAACCACACAGGGTACCTATACACGGTGTCTGGTGGCAGTGGAATCTTCGGCGATAGCCCCTTTTCTGTCTCGGATATCGTCTCCGACAGAACTGATTTTGAAGAGTTCTTGCCAGCGCACTTTCGAGCGCTCCCATCAGGCTTCCGACCAACGCCGCATTCGGTGTAGAATTCATTCCTGCAGAATGCGTACCGTTCGACAGGATCTTTGATGTGCGATGCTTTCCTCCTGTATCGATCCTCGTAGTCCAGACTGTAGCCTGGAAGCATCCGATCTCCGCGTGGATCTCCATCCTTTAGCCAAATCGGCCGCACCTGAAGGCAAGATGGATCTAAGCGGCGGGGAATGCAACCGGGGTACATGTTGAAAAAATCATGTTCGACGATGTCGTCCGGTAGGGGACGTTCATCCTCATTTAAGCTCAGACACGAGCTGACCAGACTCTTCGCTTCCTCTGGAATATGGTTGAGGCACTCTTCACCGTTTGGCCACACGTAGCTGAGATTCCGAACCTTCCGATAGATTTCTTCTTGCGTTTTCGATTGGAAAGGAGGATAGCCAGCGAGCATCGCGAAACTAACAAAGTCAGCCTCAAACTCCGAATATATTACTTGCCAACTAGAACGTACCAAATGACACCCAAGGACCATATGTCCACTTTCTGGTTGTGTCCGCCCTTACTTCGATCAATGACCTCTGGTGCGATATAGTTCGGCGTTCCACACAGAGTTTGCCGTCGTTTCTCTTCCTTTTCGGATAGGATCATTGCCGCCAATCCGAAGTCTCCGACCTTGATGTCCATGTTCCTGTCTAGGAAGAGATTGCCCATCTTCAAATCTCGGTGTGCTATGTTCCTCTTGTGTAGGTACTTGACAGCGCCGCAAAGTTGAACCATAATTCGGCGCACCTCAGGCACCGATAAGCATTTTCGTCGCTTAACCATGTCCATTACAGATCCATTCGGGCACAGATCCAAGATAACGTAGGTGCATTGCTCGAATGAAAAGGCGCGGTGGAATCGCACAATGTTAGGATGGCGCAGTTTGGAGTGGATTTCTAATTCTGTCCGAAACTGTCGCATTGTTAGCCCAAGGCTTCGTGGAGAAATAGTACCTGGCAGCAATAATACCTTTTCTGCCATCTTCTTCTGGGTCATTTCTGACCGCACAACTTTCATCGCGAAGACCCTCCCATTTCGTAGTAATCTTCCTTCATAGCAGATTGCAAACCCACCCTTCCCCAAATACTGACCAGTGGCGTACCGTTCCCCATCTTCACCAGGCTCATAAACAATGGGCGGCGGCGGCGGCGGATGGATTTTGGACGGAGCAGCCGCCTTTGAATGGCCGGCTTTGTTCGGAGCTGGCCTTGCGGCTGCTGGAATCTGAGGAGCGTGGCGATCCAGTTTGTTCTGCGTTGTCTGCACTTTCGACTTGAGCGGGAGGTTTGGTGATCGTGGAGAGAGCGCTTCCATCGCAGTCCTATTCGAACTTGTGCCCAGGGTGCGTTCGGCAATGGGCGGCCCCTGAAGCTGCGGCGATCAATGCGTTTCTGACCGTAAACTAAGAGCAAGATGGTCGTAGCGTCATCAATCCCAAAACAATAGCAGAAAGTCAAAGGGGTATCTCAGTCGCAGTTCGTTTGAGGATACGGCAATATCTGAGACACAGACTTTATTAGCAGTCGATCAGGGGAAGATCCGCTCAATATTGTGATCGGCACACCCACCATCAAAGATCCGAAATCTTTATCATGTACAGTAGCAACAATGTTTTGGAACGGCAAAGGAATAAATTGAATAGGATTCAATTGTATACAAACCATGCATTCCAACTATTGGCCTGCGAGCAGGGATTAACGATGGAAGTTGATGGGGCCGACTACTGAAACAGGAAATATGTAAACAGAGCTGAGTCTGGGGGAGGCAGAATGTTGTTCCGTTCCGCTCGTTGCCTTAGGCTACAAGGTTCCTGGTAGGAGCTTGCCGATATCCGGAATGCTGCGGGACGGGACGGAGCTGCCTGCGGCTGAGAGGCTCTAGGAAGCTTTCAGGAAGAAACGTGATACACACTCAAATCAAGCACTTTCTGGTGAACATTGGAATTCATGAAGATATCACCTGTCGACGCCAATGTCACTAACACTGAAACTAACCTCGCTCGTCATCCGCACTCTCTCTAAGCCTATTGCTGTAAGATCGTCTTGGCTCTTGGCCAGCTATGGATGGAAATTGACGATCGTTGCAGAATCAAATCAAAGCTCAGGCCCGCGAACATGAACGGTTCCGAAGACTCTGTGTCTCGGTCGCCCAGCGACTTCACCAAGTCGATATGCGTATGAAAGTACGTCTTGGAAGGGATACGGATGCCATTCAGAGACAAGCTGCAGAAGAAGCGGCGGCGGCAGAGGCACGCAAACACCAACCACAACACCCAACAGTAAAGACGGAGGCGGAAGCTATCGCAGAAGCAGAGGCGATCGAGAAGGCAAAGAAAGAAGCGATTGAAAAAGCAAAATCGCAACCACTACCACGGATCCGACCTTTATCGGAGGCCAAAGCCGTCGAAAATGGCGCAAAGTTCCTCAGTGAAGCATTTCTTTTTGTTGTGGCCGGTAGCTTGATCATTTTTGAGACTATTCGATCACGTAAGAAGGAACAGACACGTCGGGAAGACGTGGCAGATCGATTGCGTGAGCTGGAACAATCTGAGAAGGCTGCGCGTCAGGCGCTGGTTACGTTGGAACGCGAAATCCTGGAGCTCAAGGCACAGCAACAGAAGCAGTCCGTCAAGAAGATGCCTCGATTGCTACCTCGCGAAGTGTGGGAAGAGGAGAATGCGGAAGAGGAGAAGCCGAACGAGTCAGAATCCAGCTGGTTCGCACAGCTGTGGCGGAAGTGGCAGCAAACAGAGTCTACGGAATCTACGCAGGAGTCGAAATCGCAACAACCATCCGCTTCTGTCGTGACCTCCTCGCCGCATTCCGTCATTCCGGCTCCGGTGTCGCCCTCAATGGCCGATGTGCAGCCAAAGCAAAATTGATTTGGTGCACTAATACAATCACTTATATCTTGGTCATGATACCCAGTGTTTGACGTTTACTTCATGATTGTTTCGTGTACATGTTTCTCTTGCTAGATGAGCGTTTTAGATAGATCCATGGTGGGACGTCATATGCCGCTACCTGCCATTTTTGTTTGGAGTCCTGTACATTACTCCTACTCTGATCACGAACACAATCCCAATATGTTCTCCGCTTCACTCCGGCAGCGGCCTGAATGGGCAAGCCTAGGCCCGGTTCTGGAGTCGCCTGCAACGCCGTGTCTGCGAGGTTAGTGGATCCGAAGTGCTACGTAGCAGGACATATTCATAAGGGCAGAGTCATATCTTGAGAACTACGACTTCGCATACCCCATTGATGGCCACCAGGAAACAAATGGGCAACTATGCGCAATCCTGACCTTGCGGGCCTCGCTGGAGGAGGCCCAACAGCAATGCACGCGTTCTCGGATCGAGCGCCTGGCCGAAGCCACGGGTCATCCCAGCAAGGATCGAGCAGCAATTCTGCTCCTCCATCACGACGGTGCGTTCCGGTCTGCCAGTGGGCGCTGCCCTGTTGATAGCTTGGTTGCTCTTCAGACGCTGTAGTTGTTCCTGGAACATATCCAGCACAGTCCATATACTTAAATCCGCCTACAGGGTATTTGAATCCTCCGCAGCGTCCTGGATTCCAATTATTCCAGTGCTCGAACCGTCTGCCCTGCTTCCAGCGATTCAAGAGCACTGCCGAAGCCTCCGTCGCGGCGCTCGGCGGCTGGAGTCGCCACCTACGACATCGTCCATGGCCCTCTTGAATCTTGTAGTTTCTGGCGGTCGACTTCAACCACTATCTCAGCATGATGTGAACGTCGTGAGCGATCTGTTTCCGACTTTCCGGGACTTGAGCAGCGCTGTTCGACGCGGGGAGGGTAGACGGCTCCTGGCGGATTACCTAGGGGAACCAGGAGCTCGGAGCATTGTGGAGTTCTGGACAAAGGGATGACCTATAAGAAATGTTGTGAGAATCTTTTAAGGTATTCAGGAGTCAATCGGACAGGCAGATGTAATTCCATGTCCCTCCAAAATTTTTGAAATTGATTTCTCATCAGACTCAAGTCTGGACTGACGCGTTAATTTGGCGGCGAAGCTCCAGGCGCCACTATTTTTCCGGGCGACATAGGCTAACGCTGGCCCTGGTCTCCTTAGACTGAGGGGGACCGTTGTTAACCTACGGTGGCGCAGTGGCCCTTGGGCTCCTTAGGCTTAAGGCTCAGACAGCGCGTCATTCAATTAAAAGAGAGCGACTATTATCAGTCCAACGGGACATGCTCTGGCAGCCCAACATCATCGCTGCAGACTCCTCTGCCCCTCTTCAGCGTGCCGATACGCAACGTCATACGGCCACATCCGATATTGGATCGAGCAGCCGGTGCCGTTGACTCCGCCGTGCAAGTCCCCTCCATTCGCTTGAAAGTTTGATCGATTCGCTGCTGGATTTGTTGTGTTTCCTAAGTGACCTGAGACACGTGCACACTTTCAATCAGACAGCAAACTGCGGGCGCAACGTCCTCATGAACAATGGTGCGATCGGATCCCCCTCAAAAAGCGCCATGCGACGTCTACATTCAATGCTGACATTGGTGCCTCGAACAGGGTGTCTCGCGACGTCCCGGTGGTGGTGAGAAGCGAAGTCGCGGCTTCGGCCGCTCCAAGGCACAGGAGGCCGATGTGGGCGATGGGCGACAAGCAAAGGGAAAACCGCAGGTCAAGAAGGCCGTCTTCGAGACGACTAAGAAGAAGGAGATTGGTGTCTCGGATCTTACATTGCTGAGCAAAGTGACCAACGAGGCCATCAACGAGAACCTCAAGCTCCGATTCCAGAATCGTGAAATCTACGTGAGTCTGGCTTGGATGAGACAAAGGAGCATTATGCTAATGTAGAATCGCCGTCAGACGTATATTGGCCATGTGTTGGTCTCCGTTAACCCCTTCCGAGACTGTAGGTGCTTGCTTGCACGGCTTCCTTGCCGCCGATTCGTCGCTGACCCGTTTTCCCAGTGGGCATCTACACCGATGAGGTTCTCAACTCGTACCGGGGCAAGAACCGACTCGAGGTTCCTCCGCACGTTTATGCGATCGCCGAATCGGCATATTATAACATGAAGGCGTACAAGGACAACCAATGCGTCATCATTTCGGGAGAGTCGGGAGCTGGTAAAACGGAAGCCGCTAAGCGGATAATGCAGTACATTTCCACCGTCTCTGGGGGAAGCGACTCGACCATTCAACAAACCAAGGATATGGTTCTGGCCACCAACCCGCTGCTGGAGTCTTTTGGAAATGCTAAGACACTGCGGAACAACAACTCTTCCCGGTTCGGGAAGTACCTGGAGCTGGAGTTCAATGCGCAGGGCGAGCCCATCGGGGCCAAAATCACCAATTACTTGCTGGAAAAGTCCCGTGTGGTTGGCCAGATCACCAACGAGCGGAATTTCCATATTTTCTACCAGCTGACCAAAGCGGCGCCGCAAAACTATCGAGGTAAGCATCACATGAAGCGGCCCAGGAGCATTTCTGATCTGACATGTGTAGATAATTTTGGCATCCAGCAACCCCAGTCGTACCTCTACACCAGCCGATCGAAGTGCCTCGACGTGCCCGGCATCGATGATGTCGCCGATTTCCAAGAGGTATTGCAGGCGATGAGGATCATTGGGTTGAGCCAGGACGAGCAGGACAGCATCTTCCGGATGTTGGCAGCTATTCTGTGGCTGGGCAACATTCAATTCGTGGAAGATGATCATTCAAATGCATCCATTACAGACCAGTCCGTTGTTAACTTTGTGGCCTATCTGCTTGAGGTCGACCCTGGGCAGGTCAACAAGGCGCTGACTCAGCGCATCATGGAGACCGCGCATGGTGTCCGACGGGGCTCCGTCTATGAAGTCCCATTGAACACAGTACAGGCTACTGCCGTGCGAGATGCGCTGGCCAAGGCGATTTACTTTAATTTGTTCGACTGGATTGTTGAGCGACTTAATAATTCGTTGACCGCGCGAGGTGCGGTCGCGAACTCCATTGGCATCCTCGATATCTACGGCTTCGAGATTTTTGAGAAGAACTCGTTCGAGCAGCTGTGCATCAACTACGTCAATGAGAAGCTGCAGCAGATCTTCATCCAATTGACTCTCAAGGCCGAGCAAGAGGAATATGAGCGCGAGCAGATTAAATGGACCCCGATTAAGTACTTTGATAACAAAGTAGTCTGCTCACTGATCGAGGATAAGCGGCCCCCTGGTGTATTTGCGGCGTTGAATGACGCATGCGCTACTGCCCACGCCGATTCCAGCGCCGCCGACCAAACCTTCGTCGGCCGCCTGAACTTTCTCAGCCAGAACCCCAATTTCGAGAATCGGCAGGGCCAGTTCATCATCAAGCATTACGCTGGTGATGTCACCTACACGGTCGAGGGCATGACGGACAAGAACAAGGACCAATTGCTGAAGGATCTACTTAACCTGGTCGGAAGCAGCAGCAACCATTTCCTGCGCACGCTCTTCCCCAATCAGGTCAATCAAGACGACAAGCGTCGGCCGCCCACTGCGGGCGACAAGATCAAGGCTTCTGCCAACGACCTGGTGGCAACGCTGATGAGGTGCCAGCCATCGTACATTCGGACCATCAAGCCCAACGACAACAAGTCTCCCACTGAGTACAACGAGGCAAATGTCCTGCATCAGATCAAGTACCTGGGTCTGCAGGAAAATGTTCGGATCCGACGGGCGGGTTTTGCCTACCGACAGACTTTCGAAAAGTTTGTCGAGCGGTTCTACTTGCTTTCGAAGCACACGTCATATGCCGGAGAATACACGTGGACGGGAGACGCAGAATCCGGTGCACGACAGATTTTGAAAGATGTCGGTATCCCGCAGGAGGAGTATCAGATGGGTGTCACCAAGGCGTTTATCAAGACTCCAGAGACGCTCTTTGCTCTCGAACACATGCGGGATCGTTACTGGCACAACATGGCAATTCGTATCCAGCGGGCCTGGCGCAATTATCTGCGATACCGCACCGAGTGTGCTATCCGTATCCAGCGGTTCTGGCGTCGCGTTACCGGCGGGCTCGAGTATATCAAGCTACGCGACCAGGGCCACCAGATTCTTCAGGGACGCAAGGAGCGCCGTCGTATGAGTCTTCTCGGCTCCCGCCGATTTATGGGAGATTACATTGGGATCGGGAACAACGGTGGCCCAGGCGAGATCGTTCGCACCAGTGTCAACATCAACGGTAGGTGCTCGTACAGATTCCACCCCAACTTTGTCTGACGTCGGATCTTTCAGACCCTGTGCTGTTTTCATGCCGTGGTGAGTTGTTGGTGTCTAAATTCGGACGGTCGAGCAAGCCGTCGCCTCGTATGCTCGTTTTGGTATGTTTTCAAGTCTCCCATCTCCGAACTAGAAGATACTGACCGATCTCAGACAAACAAGCACGTCTACATCATCGTGCAAGCCCTCGTCAACGGCCAGCTCTCAATCACATCGGAGCGGACGATTCCCATTGGGGCTATCAAATATATCAGCACGTCCAATCTGAAGGATGACTGGTTTTCCATCGTCGTTGGCGGGCAGGAACCTGATCCGCTGTTCAGCTGCGTGTTTAAGACTGAGTTCTTTACGCATCTTCATAACGCTCTTAGAGGGCAGTTGACCCTAAAGATTGGTGAAACGTAAGGACTCGTTTTGATAGAGATGATAAAAGCAAAACTGACACTCCTTAGCATTGAATACAATAAGAAGCCGGGGAAGCTGGCCACGGTCAAGGCTGTCAAAGACCCGGCGATACCGCGAGACGACGTTTACAAGAGCGGCACCATTCGCACGGGACCTGGCGAGCCGCCCAACTCCGTGTCAAAGCCGACGCCTCGGCCGAAGCCGGCCCCTGCTCGTCCGGTCACCAAGGGCAAACTGCTGCGCCCGGGCGGCCCGAACGGTGGCCCATCCAAACTCGGGCCGACCCGGCCAAACGGCACGGCAAGCCGCACCGTACCGCAACCGGCTACGCAGTCGAAGCCGGCATCGACGGAAACTCAACAGCGTGTGGTCCCCCAGCCTGCGGCCGTCGCCGCAGCTGCCGCGTCGCACAACCGGGAATCGTCGCAGTCCTCTGTTCGTGCCCCGCCTCCTCCGCCCCCAGCTCCTCCTGCGGCAGCTCCAAAGAAGCCGACAGCAAAGGTTCTATACGATTTCTCCAGCGAGCGGTCCAACGAGCTCAATATCCGCGCTGGCGAATTTGTTACTATCCTCAACAAGGAAGGAAATGGTATTGTATTCAATTACTCCTGAGATTACGGGCTATGATAACTAACAAAGTTCTTCAGGGTGGTGGCTTTGTGAGAACCCGACGACCGGCGTCCAGGGATGGGCGCCCCAAGCATATCTTGAGGAGCAAGTCGCCGCTGCGCCGAAACCTGCCCCCCCGCCGCCGCCGCCAACGGCACCCAAGTCCGCAGCAGCTGCGAACGGCGCCGCGTCGGTGGCCGCCGCGAAGGCGAAACCGGCTCCTCCGGCGCCGCCCGCCAAGCGGCCCAATGTCGCTGGCCGAAAGCCTCTGGCTGCGCCGGCGCGTGACAGCGCTGTGAGCATGAATTCGCAAGACTCGTCCGGCGGCAGCGGACGGGCAACGCCGAACAGCCTGGCGGGAGGCCTTGCGGACGCGCTGCGACAACGGCAGAGTGCAATGCGGGGAGGGAATGATGACGACGATGACGAGTGGTGATCCCTAAACCTACAATTTCTACTGTCGTGGATGTGTTCTTGTGCGGATGGTTTTCCTGATGACGAGGGGACTTTTTTACTTTTGAATCATTGATTGTTCATACCCGTTGATTTTGTTTTCTGGACTCTTCAAGTTTGTTTCCTTACTATTAGAGTTTCGAATCAATTTGTTTATAGAGCAAATGAGCTCATGTTTTTCTCGCTTGTACGGGGTCCATCCTGGATCGTCATGTATGAGAGTACTCGAAGGCCCACCAAACGCCTGCTGTGCCTCAAGCGACGCCACATCTTCCGTACCCCGCACCCAGCTCAGCCACAGCCCCTCAATGCATGGACGAGCACTGCCACATGACAGGAAACAGGAGTAGAAGCTGCTACAGTATAAGTATCGAGACAAGACACGTCCTCAAGGTTTGAACTGTATCAACTTCCTCAATTCCTTCATCAGACTTAAAGTTTCTCCAGATTTTTACAAAAGAAGCAGAGTTTCCTCAGAGGGAAAGTCAACCATCATGCCTTTCGGAATCGGCAAAGACACCGTCCAAGACACGCAATTCCGGCCCGACAGCCATGGCCACGACTTCGACTTCTCGAGTATCTTGGGCCATGCCGAACAGAACGGCAGTAGCCGGTCGGATCTGCTCAACGCGGCGGTGAACTACCTCAAGGAGAACTCCGGGCGGTTCTCGAAGGAGGACGTGGACGAGGAACGTGCGGTGAAGGCGCACAAGGTGCTGTATGAGGGCAAGTCAGACGACTCGGACAAGCATGATTCGGAGAGCCTGGGTATGGGCGCTGCGCTGCAGGCGCTCAAGCTGTTCATGGGACAATCCCATGGCGGTTCGGGCGACAAGAACCAGTTGATTGGGTTGGCGATGGCGCAGGCGGAGAAGCTGTTTGACCAGAAGGCCGCAGAGGGCAAGGCTGTAAGTACCGTTCTATCGCATGATTTCTTTCTCGATGGAAGGAGGAAATGTTGACGGTGATATTTTTCTTTTAGTCCGGTGACAAACAAGCTGCCGTCAACAAGGCCGCGGAATTGGCCTTCAAGATGTACACCAAGAGCCACGGCAGCGGTCTCACCGGAACCGGGGGTCCCGGGGGTGGCCTGCTGGGTTTGGCCAACAAATTCCTGTCGAAATGAAGCTAGGATGCCGGTTATATGTGTTGAAGATGCATCTATTCCGATGTAGCAATTACTAGCAGGGGTGCTCCGTATTCCGAATCGATACCGTACGATTACCGATCTGTAGCTTATATTGTTCTACGATTGGCCCATATCTCAAACCTTTGTTCCGTCTTAAGGTTATCAGATCGGTCTCGAACAAAACTTCAGAAAACAAGACCGACGCCGACCTAAAACCGAGGAGAATATGTAGAATACTACCGGGAGAGCCTGAGGCATTTCCCATCGTCCGTCCTTTATTTTTCTACTTTTAAATAAAACAAGACCGCCATCGGAAGCCGAAACCACGCCACTGACAGGAATAAGCGATTATTAAAACCAACAAAAAAAAAAAAAATTTTTTTTCCTTCTTATTTAATATAACCGAAAATCAATTCTTTCCGGGTGGCCATCCAAGTAGGCTTATATTGCGTCAGGGAAAACCACATTCTTTCCGGCTTCCAATGTGAGGGG
This sequence comes from Thermomyces lanuginosus, assembly GCF_041956635.1. Lineage (NCBI taxonomy): Eukaryota > Fungi > Ascomycota > Eurotiomycetes > Eurotiales > Trichocomaceae > Thermomyces > Thermomyces lanuginosus. Next base: position 210,930 of record NW_027192362.1, on the reverse strand, counting down.
CGAAAAAAAGAGAAAAAGAACAACATTCCGCTCGGCTCTCCGGTTTTGTACTATTTTTCCTTTCTCTCTTCCATTGTGAGACTATTTCTCTTCCCCTTAATCGATTCTTCGCGGGAAACAAGAAAAAAAAAAAAAAAAAAAAAAAGAAAGAGAAGCCGCTCGCAACGGCTTCCTCCCGGCTAGACCATGGGCTTGTCCAAATCCAACAGGATCATACTCCTGTTGATCATCGATACCCTGTTTTTTCTTCTGGAGCTGTCTGTAGGTGCGTATAGGACTTGAGGATTTCCTGAATGCTCAGTCTGGGCGCGCTGACGCCGGCTCTGGGCAGGATATGCCGTTCATTCGTTGGCCCTGGTTGCCGACGCGTTTCATATGGTACGAACCCCCTGTTCAAGTTACAGGTTGACCTGCTTGAGCGATCGCGTTCTAATTTCCTCCCAGTTGAATGATGTTCTCTCCTTGATCGTCGGGTTATGGGCCGTCAAGGTCGCGAATCAAGAGTCCAAGTCCAAAACCTACACTTACGGCGTACGTCGGAACGCGGATAGACTATTTCCTGAATATCATGGCTGACGGCGCGTCCAGTGGCAACGTGCAGAAACCCTGGGAGCGCTGGTAAATGGCGTGTTTCTGGTCGCCTTGTGCCTTTCCATCTTTCTCGACGCGATCCAGCGGTTGGTCGAGCCACAGGAGGTGAAAAACCCACGACTTGTCCTGACCGTCGGTTCCTTCGGTCTGCTGTCGAATATCTTTGGGTTGTTGCTCTTCCATGAACATGACCATGGCAATGGGGAAGATGCGCTGCACATGGCGGAGCAAGGACAGGTGCAAGGGCGCACCACGGCCGACGTCGTCGACGAGCGCGGCTCTGTCGCTAGTGTGGTCCCGGAGAACGTCGTTGGCGCGCCCCGCGCGGATGGAGGAGACGTCGGCGACCGGCCGCAGGTAATTGGGGGTCGGTCGCGTCCCGCCACCAAGCCGAGTGCGAGAGAGGTGGCGGCGGTGCCCAAGCCACGTGTGCACAACCGCCGAGCACGCGCATTCAGCGGATCCGGCCAACGCGGGTTCGGAAGTGTCGACAACATCCACGTTCACCCGGTGGATCGGTACCAGGACATCATTAAGGCAAGCCGTTTCGAGGATGATTATGAATCGTCCGAGACTAGCCGGGACGAAGAGCAGGAGGAATCCGAGGTAACGGAGCGGTCGAAACTGCTCAGGCCAGGTGATCGCGTGCGGAACTACACGGACGAAACGGCAAGCGCACCGGGCGACGTCTCCAGAGCCGCCGGGGACGAAGCAGCAGCGGCGGACAGGCACCGAACACACAATCACGCGCGGGCGCAACACAAGAAAGGACATGCAAAGTCACACGGAGATCTCAACATGCGCGGCGTGTTCCTACACGTGCTCGGAGATGCGCTGGGCAACATCGGGGTGATCGCGTCGGCGTTGTTCATCTGGAAGACGGACTTCAGCTGGCGGTACTACGTCGACCCGGGCATTTCACTGGTCATCACGGCGATCATACTGAGCACGGCGATCCCGCTGTGCAAGGCGGCCTCGCGGATCCTGCTGCAAGCAGTACCCGTGGGTATGTCCATCGACCATATCCAGGAGGACATCAACAGCATCCCCGGCATCGTCGACTCGCACCACCTGCACGTTTGGCAGCTGAGCGGCACGAAACTCGTCGCATCTTTGCACATCCGCATCAGCAGCGAGATCAAGGACGAGGGCAGCGAAAGCTACATGCGCCTCGCCAAGGAGGTCCGCCGCTGCTTGCATGCGTACGGTATCCATTCGTCCACCATCCAGCCAGAGTTCCTCCCCTCTACGCCCAACGGCCATGTCGATTTCGAGGACGGCACCACTGTCGCCGGCTCACCACCGTCTGTTGCACAGCAGCACCCGGAGGACTCGCGATCGGGATTGAATTTTCCCACCGCGAGCCCGCCGAACGATGCAAACGATGGTCGGTGTCTCCTTGGCTGCGGATCTGAATGTCCGGGCGGGAAATGCTGTCCGTAAACTTTTTTTTTTTTCTTCTTTCCTTGTCGTATCTTATTACTATCCGATCGTATTCTTTTTGTCTAGTATATATGTACAGCGGGGGGCAGGGCGGCTGGCGTTGTGGACGGTCATGGCGGTCAAGGCATATGGGTATTGGATATCGGATAATCATGTATAGACTTAATCCCGAAAAAATATTAGTTATTGCTCATAAAGTAACATCGATCCTCCAAATCTCGCAAGTCGAAACAGTCAACTTCCTAGAGAAGGAGCAAGAGAATTCTTCTCCAGAATCCTGTCGAGTAGATGATTCACGCCCCGCCCGCGGCTGCGCTGATGCTCCTCGACCACGAGATCGACCCTCATCTGCGTGTCATCATGACGGTCTCGGTCGCGGAGGATGTCAGCGGGAAGGGTTTGCCGACCACTGCTCGGCCATTGTTCTTCCTCGTCTGGCTCTTCGTCCGATGATGATGAATATGGGGGCGTTCGCCTTTTCCTCTCGCTCGTCCACTCGCGGTCCGCATCGGATGACTCTTCGTCCTCGGACAGTGATGGTAAAGAAGGATTAGTAGATGTTGCTGTGGCTGTCTCAACGGTCTTACGCCGTGTCTTGGTCGGCCGCTTGCCGCTCGACCTCGGGCGTAGTAAAGACTTTCGGGGGTGAGGGGGTTTCCATCGGCTCTCCTCTTCATCCTGCCCCGGTATCAGCGCAAGCCAACACCTGTACGAAATGCGGAAAGCGAATAACACACCCGAACCATGAACTGCAAATGGTTGAACACAGCTGTTCTCTTCCACTCCACACCCCCTTCTTCCCTTTCCATCCGCTCGAGGAGAAACTGACGATGTTTGTATATCAGGTCCGCGGCGTCGTCGGCATTGCTGCAGATGCCGTTCGTATGCTCCGCATACTGCATACCATTAGCTTCCTCCTAAGATCACTAGTATTAATAGGGCCAGGAAGAAAAATGCTGACCTTCTCGCACAGTTCCCTAAATGCCAAATCGGTGACACTGATGGTATTCCCATCCTTTTGATGTTGTCGTGTTCCGTAGTAATGAACCAAAAAGAGCATCAAATTAACCTCCTGGACGTTCTGTGCGTAGACGGGCCGATAGTGCGTTATCAAATACCATCCCGCTCTCCCAGCGATCCGGAGCTTGATATTGCTGTAGTCGTCATTTCGCTTGTAGCTGTGCCAAGTAACATTGTCGATGAGGATGCGCTTGTTGGGATAATTGGGATCACAAACTGAAACTCTCAGCTAACGGCTCCCTGTGGCAGCACTTCCAAGATGAAGTGGTGCAGTTGTTATTTACCTAAGCTCTTCTGGTACTCTTGGAGCAGTTCCAATCGCCCGGTGACCTGCACTGGACTCCGCTCGGAGGCTTGGAAGAGATTTGCATACTGCGACGGTTGACCTGGGTTTAGGACTTCAACGTCGCTGAGCATAAATTCCGGCCAGTCCTCTTCATACGCGGCTGGATGGCGCGGCAGGAGGAGTTGTTCTTCGGGTATCGTCTCTTTTCTAGGGGTCGTCATGACTACGGTATCACAGGCAGGGAAGCACGGCGGAACGATGTCATGAGAGTAGTATTGAAAAGAGAGTTCAGCAAGATGAACATGAGGCTCTATGGCCTGACTTCATCTTATCAGCGCGATAAGGGCAAGCTCATCGCGTAATTTTCGGTATTGAGTGGTAATCTTTCAATACAGCGGGTAAAGCTTGTCGTCGGGCTAATCAACGTCTACGACCTCAGGAACTGCAACGCGAAGTGCTCATGCATTTAGCAGAAGGCCAAGCTTCAATTCTTAAGACAAAATCGCTGCGGCGTGCAGCCCTTTCAGCCGCAGCACGTCAAACGGCGCAACCTACGAAGGATGCTTAGAATCTCTCCACTTGAACCAACCACTGCTGAATTCATTACTAGCTCAGAACTACTACACCACATGCAGCTGTCCATAAGCCAAAGGCATCATCTCCGCGAGGTTAACGTGTATAACCCTCCCATCGCGGAGTGGCTTCTGGCTTGAAAGATGAAGCAACATTCACGCACACATTCTCATAAACCGAAAGTCAATATCAGAGGGGAGGAGGTGCCCAAATACCACCTCCAGAGTTGTGTCAATTATGATTCACGTCTCGAGCTGTGCTAATGCCCTCGAATACTAGATTGAGGCCTCATCTGCAAGTTGGCCTGGCTGTCATGGGAAGCGGGGAAAGTTGGAAACGGATCGAGGTTGCGCAACTGGTGTCCGACAGCACCGGGGTTTCTGCCAGTTAGATATGTCTTCATCGTTATCATCCTGCCGAGTATCAGCATACGGCCCCCCTGACTGACCTGAAGAGGTAAAAACAAACCCCAACCATGACCCGCAGACGTTTGGACACACTCGTGTTCGCCCACGTTACGCCCCCTTCTTGCTCCATCTCCTTCAAGCGGAAATGACGGTATCTGAAAATCACGTCCGCGGCGTCCTTGGTATCTCTGCGTTTGCCGTTGGTGTACTCGACATACTGTTTACCATAAGTATTTCCTCAATATTACTGATACCATATGGAAGTCAAGAATGCTGACCTCCTCACACAAATCGTCAAATCCCGGCCATTCAGGATTTTCATCGATGGTTTCACCCTCGCTGCAAAATCCTTCACGATGCTGACGAACCAGAAAGCGCATCAAGTCAACATTCTCAGCTACCTGCCCAGGCACTTATCGAGGAGGTTAATCAAGCGACTAGGTACTCCGTGCAGGACTCAAAAGTCACCAGGGAATATATAGAAACTGCCAACGAGATAGAATTAATCTGTAGCTCTCACTCAATTACGCATATAAGAGAACTCGCAAGTTCACTCTCATATACGTAGTAAATGTATACACAACGGTGCAATGCCCCGAAGACAACGGCAATTGGGATGCTTACAGAGACCCTTCCTAATACGTGACACACAGAAACACGGGAACGCTCTGTTCAACCCAGGAGAGACAAAAAATCATCCCACGTCCGGGGGGATGTGCTGGTTATAACCAAATTCCCGGCCTCCTTCAGCTCATCCCTGGCGCGATCAGTCATAACAGCTAATGCAATGGATAACATGGGGTAGAATCAGCAACTTTGTATGTCACCAAATGATCGATGCACACGATGCAGCAGAATGGGCTCTGTCCTCCAGAGCACGTTGCAATAAAGGCGCATATACGCAATCAGATATCTGCCAAAATTTTGCACTGGTCCAACAACACGATCGTATTACGATCTCTTGAGAGTAAAAGATGCCTATGAAGTTAAGATGAACTAGGATGGCGTTCAAAGGAATCCAATCTTATCAATCCGATAAGCGATAAGGCGCCCTTATCGTGTAATTCTCGGTATTGTGTCGGTAATTTTTCAATACAGAGGTTAAAGCTACCCGTCTGCAGACCATCTTTTTCATGACCTCACTATAGGTTAACCCAGCTGCAACGCGACGGGCCGGCCCATGCATTGAGTGAAAAAGCCAAGCTTCAATGAGACCCCTCCGCCGCGGCGTGCAATTTTTCCGTAAAAGCATGTCGGGCGAGCGAATCTACGAGGGGGTATTCGGTACAAAATCTCTCTGTTGAGAATATTCGCAAGAGCTTTTAGAACTGACAGAATTACATTGTGTAGCCGTCCATAAACCCCAAGGTGTCACCTCCGCAGATGTCCTCCGCCACCTTCAGAAACACTTTGACCACTCCGAGACCTTCCGTCCCTGGATCGAAGAGGAGAAACGCCGGCGGCAACAGGACCCGAACTGGCAGCGGAAGCGCAAGCGTAAGAAGCAGGCCCCTGTACAGGTCAAGATTGGGCATGGCGGCACGCTCGATCCGCTGGCGACCGGTGTGCTCGTCACTGGCGTCGGACGCGGAACCAAGTACCTCAATTCTTTTCTCGAATCGACCAAGACGTACGAGACCGTGATTCTGTTCGGCGCGGAGACGGATACGTATGACTGTCTAGGAAAAGTGGTGCGGCGGGCGCCATACGAGCATATCACGCGCGAGGTAGTTGAGTCCGCGCTGGGAGCGTTCCGTGGGAAGATATTGCAGCGGCCGCCGATCTTTTCAGCGCTAAGGGTACAGGGGAAACGGCTATATGAATATGCGCGAGAGGGAATTGAGCCACCGGTGGATATCAAGGCGCGCGAGGTTGATGTGCATGACCTGCGCATCCTCGAGTGGTACCCGCCCGGAACGCACGAGTACCGCTGGCCAGAGACGGAACTGGCTGGGGACGAGAAGGCGGTTGCGGAAAAGCTCCTTGACAAGGACGCCGCTGTGCCTCTGGCGTATTCAGAGGCCGAGGCCGACTCTAACAACGTCACCGTGCCCCCGGCTGACGTCGATGCCGGTGCCGACGTTGACGCCAACGCTGACGATAGCAAGGGCAAAAAGCGCAAATCCCCACCGCCAGCATCAGACTGCGATGCTGCTGCTGAGTCTGAACAACAAAAGAAAGCCAAGATGGACTCTACAGCTGAACCTAAAGAATCATCATCAACCACCGCTCAGCCCGAGTCTTCCGAGGAAAACAAACCGGACCAGTCCCAACCAACTCCATCCCCTCCCGCCGTCAAAATCAGCATGACCGTCTCATCCGGATTCTACGTGCGCTCCTTTGCCCATGACCTCGGCAAGGCCGTGGGGAGCTGTGGACTGATGAGTTCGTTGGTACGCTCGCGCCAGTGGAATTACGTTCTAGAGCCGGATAAGGTCCTGGAATACGAAGACCTTGAAAAGGGCGAGGAGGTCTGGGGACCCAAAGTACGACGGTTTCTAGAGGAATGGCAGAGGAAACATCCAGTGGATACTAAATGAACAAAAAAACATATACCCATCATCTATTTTACGTCCAATACAAAAAAATGGGTTTTTTTTGTCTAGAATATGAGTTATGTATTTTCAGAATAGGAGGATGTACAGAGCCCAAGAAATCTAAAAAGAATGAACACACACAACCACGGAAACAATGACTGACAAGACGGTCCAAGCCTCAAAACACTTTCCAACGTCTAACCAACAATACATGCCGCAAGAAAAGCACCTTCGTAGACTCGTGGATCCCGAGCAATCGTCTCCAAACGATTGCGTCTTGTAAAAAAACGAAATAAAAAACGAATGAAGAAAATCTGTATGTAGTAGTGCCGGGGGTATAAGAGAGGAATGCAAACAGGAAGGGTCTATGAACAGATTAGATAGGGGGGGGATCTGGAAAAAAATGTTGCCTTGGCACCCAGCATTCTTAATGAATGAATGCTGTATGTGCGTCGACGAGTGCTATTTCAGTCAGTCATCGATCCATGCAGGCGAGATAAATCAACACTCACTTCGTAAAACAGCAGCCTGTCCCTTCCGGGACTCGCAGGCACACTGGAGCGTGCTTCCGTTCCGGAAATCCAGGACAATGCTATTCGGGAGCTCCTGTCGGTCCTCGTCCGGCAAGCAGGGTGTCTTGAATTCCGACAAGTGATACCGCTTCACAGCATTGCGCGATCCCGAGTCCGAGCTGCTCGGCATCAGAATCAAATATCCCTGGTCATCAATTCGAAGGAACCGCCGCTTCCAAAGCAACGTGTTCGGGAATTGAACATTGACTTCTCCAATGTCGATAGGTTGCCGCAGAACAGGCCGACTCTCCTCCTCTTGATGAGTCTCAGCCACAGCCAAATCCTTAGACGACGTGGAGCTGACAGTGTTCTTTCGCTGCGACGTAAACGAGGACATGCGACGCATCAGCCGCGCTGCACGAGACTTCTTCTCCTCCGGGCTCGAGGCCAACTTGTCTTCCATCTTGGAACGGGTTGATGTACGGCTGGCAACGGAGCCGCGTCGGGACAGCTGGGGAGAGGAAGCAGTGACCGAGTCCTGTTGAGGGCTCGGCACGGAATTGCTGGTTTGCTCCACGATCAGCTCGCTGCGCTGCAAATTGAGCGCACCCGAGTCCGTTGGCATGTCCGTGGTCGACGCATTGGACGGCTCCCGCACAATCCGGGCAGTCACCGACACGGAGTTCTTTCTGCTGCGCGACTCTGCTCCCGGCAATTCGGGGAAGGGTACCGTCGACGTTTGTGAGGTTGTCTTGGAATTTTGAGTGGTGGAGGAAAGACTCCCATCCTTCGACGTTGATGCGCGCCTGCGGAATTTATCAAATGCAGAGGAGGCCGGACTAGAGGCGGGGATACTAGGAGCAGCCGTGGACGACGTCTCGCGGTTGGCAGAAAACCTCTCCAAAGCTTTGATTCGCTTCGAGATACCCGACGACACGTTCACCTTCTTGGCCACCAGCATATGGAGAGGGCGCGATTGTTGGCTGCTCTCGGCATGGTTTGCAGATACCGAGCGCCCTTGGACAGATGGGGACCGAGAGGCTGGCGCAGAATTAGTTGGATTGGAGACCGAACGATTCTTCCCAATATCTAGCTGCGGGTGATCGCTGCCAGATGCAATCGGCGTCTTTTCCATGGACACGGACTTGGCTTCCTGAACCGTCGCAGTCTTGAGCTCCGACATAAACGAGTCGTCCGACAGAAGGTTGTCCTCATCCGAAACCTCTGGCGTGGACACCTGGATCGGCTCCAGCATAGCGATGCGTCTTTGCTTCGCTTCAAGGTGTTCCTCCTTCGATTTTGTCGACTGAGCTGTGTCTGGCCGAGGAGCCTCGACTTTGATTTCTGGCTCCGAAGTAACCTGGACAGTGGGGCCACTGGGAAGCTCGGGTGTTTCTCCCTCCTGCGTCGTCGACTCGACCGTTGCTGACTGCTTCGGCTGAGGAGAGGAGGGCTCTTCAGCTGGAGTAGCATGCTCGCGATCCGCATCCAGCTCTCCTGGCTCGGTATGGTCCTGTTCCTGCTCGATATGCAATGGCTGACCGGTCGGCTCAGGCTCGCCTTGTGCAGTTTGCTGATGCGGCGTATCGGTCCCGGTTCGCTCGATTTCCGTAGCGGCTGACCCCTCCGAGGGCTGCGAAGCAGAGGCTTCAGGGGCCGGCTCAGGGGTTGGCTCCTCCTGTACTGGTGGCCGTGACTCTGGCATGCCCGGACGATCGGTCGACTGGCCCTGGGAAGACGTCGATTCGACGGTCTCCTGTGCGGCATTCGCATCGGGATGCGACGGCGAGTCCAAAGTAGCTCCCATTTCCACAGCGGAGTCGGGTTTCGACGGTGTGGGCGACCCCTTAGAATCGTCAATGGCCTTTAGGCCCAAAGTAGGGGTAGTCTGATTTGAAGTTGACTGCTCCTGTGTGGAAGGAGACCCCTGGATATCAGACGTCTTGGCATTGTCGGTGGTCCCTGTATTCTCCACTGAACCCGCCGCATCCAGATTCTTGGGGGTAGCGCCGATCCCCTCCTCCTGTTTTTCCTGCTTTTTGCGAAGCTCCTCGGTTCTCTTCTCCAATTGTTTCTTCCGCAATTCCAGCGCCTTCATCAATCGCTGCTTTTCCGGTGTCATCCCCGAGGACGGGACCGCTGTCATGGATTTTGCCGTCGGTGACAACGGCGGTCGGGACACTCCAATGGTCGGAGGCGGGATCAATAGTGGAACGGGCGGGGCATTCTTCAAGGAAGCAAGAGAAGGCACAGGAGCGTCATGGTGCGACTTGGGTCGAGGCGCCGTGTTTGGCGACTTGCGTGGACGGACCCCGGCAGGCAGAGCAGCTACAGGGCGTTGATCCTGACTGCGAGAAAGACTACCTGCAGTGCGTGGCCGCCCGTTGATGTCCACGGATGGCCGAGGGCCCAGCTTCACCTTCTGTTGCACGGGCGCCGCGTAATCGAGCTCTTGTAGCGAGGGCCGCACCGACTGCGACGACTTGCGCGGTTGGGCTAGTTGCTCCAGAAACCGTTTCCGTGTGGTCGACTTCACTGAGACAGCGTCCGACCGAGAATCCGCCGTACCTGGCCGTCTCAACGACTCCTGAGTCTGAGGAGGCTGGGGAGGTGGGACGGCAGTGGCCTCCGACAGCTGGCTTCTCCGCCTTTCGTCCTTTGGAGGGGGTGGAGGAGCAGGCTTCTCTTCCGCGGGCTGCTGGCCGCCCTCTTCCGCATCCTCGGCGATTTCCATCAATCGGCGCCGACGAAGGGAGCTGTTGGACGAAGTGATCGACGCGGACGCGGCATGAAGGAGACAAGCGGAGGACAAGGCACTTTCCGTCAACTCGGTCGAGGAAGCGAAATTGAAAACGGTGTCCTGGGGAGAAAACTTGTCCAAGATGGACTGGAACTGCACGGTGGTGCGCGCTGAATGCAATCGAGCCATTAGCATTGTGCGACCGGCTATGGAATCAGAGCATGCAGAAAACCTTACCTAGAAGCAATCGTGACGTCCCCTCGGGCACATATTTCAACACCACTTTCCTTCGTCGATATTGCAGAAATCCATACAGAGGCGATATCTCTTCGTAAGCTTCCACGGCGGCGCGCAACTCCGGCACGCCGCCGGTACCGCGACCTAGGAGCGTGACCTCATCCCTAGAGGCGTACTTGAGCAGAAACCTGGAAGACGCAAGCGGCGCCCGTTAGCATGGCTCTTCATCCCCATTCGAACATCGCCGGGCCTTGGCTTGATGCGCAAGCGCGGCCCGGACCCCGAACCAGGAGACTCACCATCCTCCAGCTTCGGCAAGGGCGGTCTGATAGGCGTCGATGACCGAAGGATCATCTAACCCACTGAGGGACATGACGGATGCAGCATTGAGAGACTGCCCCGGAGAGGGAGGACCGCAATGCGCAGAGAGAACCCGATCTTCGCCCGCGGCGGGTGTTCAGGAGACGAAACGAAAGCACCTCAATCAATGAGGGACGTGGGACGCAGAGATTGGCGAAATAAATTGGAACGGATATAACGGCGTTTGTTGATGGAATGGAAGAGGGGCGTTGGTCGAGGATGGGACCAAAATAACGAGGGAACACGCGGAAAACGAGAAACGAGAACGGAGAGAACCGAAGAAAAAAAGGCAGAAGAGGTAAAGAACGGAGGACGAAGGGAGCGCACGGGAGAAGGAGATCACGACGACATGGAGTCGAAGAGAGTTCCCTGAACCCCTGCAGGACTGGCGGGCGGACGCTCAGCGAAATGAAACTGATTAGTAGTTACTGATTGAATGAATTGAAAAGCCGGCGGGTGGTATTCCTCAGGCCGTCACTGACTCTGGATGTGGTGACTAAGCGAAGGTTTGAGTTTCAGGGGGTTTGTTTAGGATTTCGATTGGGAAAGGGGATCTGATTCGGAGGGTCCGAGCTGCGCACGGAGCAGCCTTCCCCTTCCTGGCTTCTCCACTCCCGCCAAGGATCGATGGTCCTTCCTCGGCGGCCCGATGATTGGCCAGATCCCCCCTCCCCACTTACACATGGACCGGGGTCCATGGGATTCGGCAGACTCTGTTCCTTGATGCCTGAGGCAAGAGATATCCCGTTTCAGCTTTGACAGTTGACGATCGCAACTTGCGGAGAAAAGTGTTTTTTCCAATTTCCCGGTCCATCGAGCTGTCCGGGGCTTTGGAGAGGGCCAGTCCTGACGGGCAATACAAGTCGTGTGTGAGCGGAATGGGTTGGCTCGTTGCGGGACTCTACGGGATCATGGAATGCCAATTCATCGCAACGATCATGTTGCCTGAATTCAAAGGGACAGCAAGAGAGCAGAGAATCGCAGGGCCGAAGACATTTGATCTATCAACATTGAAGAAGATGACAACCGGCCAAGGCAGACGGCAAATGATGGGCGCTCCAAACCCTCGCTCTCCCCATCGCAACACCCCCATCGATTCACTCAACTCTGCTATCACAACGGTACGAAGCATAGGAATCGCAGATAGAATCTCGATCGAATATCACAAAGTGCAATATTTCATTTACCATACCCATGGAATTGGAATGACAGTTGCCGGTAGACTACCGGACTTGAAAGAGCCAAGATGTCTGACTGTTTAACATGTTACTGCCATGAGATGAACCGCAGCGGCCTCGGTCATCTTCCATTCTTCCAGACCGATTCGAGAATGTCCCAGCCCAGCAGTCTCCAGACCTCACGAGGATACCACTCGGTAGTGGGCCCTTCCAGTCGCCGGTCTGCATCGGCAGATGGCTCCATTGTTTCCCCACTTGCAGTTGGCGCCGTCAATGAATCCAGGAACAGCGGCTCATCATCTCGGAGAGCAGCTCGCAGCACGGTACTCTGCAGCCGTCTCTTAGCAAAGCGAAGAAGGGTGCTTTTGGTGGTCTCGCGATCTTGGGGCTCCGTGGAAGCCGGCTGCATTGACACTGAGTAAATTACTGCCATTGCCTTCTCTAGAAGCCAAACCAGATAGCGCGCCTCATCCTCGGTCGCGTTCATGGTGCTGCCGCCAGATGATACGTCAACTAACCCTGCCGGAAGAGGAAGCTGTTCTGTTTCCATACGTAAATCGGGATTCGAAGTCAGGTCTTTGAATACGACTGCCGAAAGCACCGTTCCCACGCGCGTGAGCAGGATATATAAATATCCTTCTAAAACGTCTTCGTAGGATTTGACTGAAGTGGTGCAGGAGAGCATCATTGACGCAAGCAGCCGGACGGCATGCTCGGAGATGGCATCCTCCGGAGAGTTTTTCCCTGACTCATCGGAAGCACTCTTTCCTGTTCTTGACGGCCGGCTATTGTGTCTTACTGGGCCCTGCATGGCTCGAGAAAGGCACCGTTCTCCTAAAGCATGTAGAATCTTTCCGAACAGCGAAATCAGCTGAAAGATAAGCTGGTCGGTATACTTCCGGCCCTCTGTGGAGCTAAACAATTTATTTAGTGCCTGGCATAGGACTCTGTAGACGCCTCCAAGGACCTGGAATATCATTGCCGGGTCATGCTGATGCTGCGGGAAATCCCTAGAGTGACTCGAAGAGGTTGAAGTAGAGATCTTTCGCTTAATAATGGCCGGAGCTACGGAAGTCAGAGTATCGCAAAGACCAAGGGCATGACGAGCAATCGTCGAGTACCGTTGCCTCTTTCTCAGGGAAGTCTGAAGGGACCATAGAATCCCCATCAATGTTTCAATATCTAGAAGGCTTGATTAGATTGGACTCAACATTCATGCCTGGCACGCGTACCAGGGTCAGCCTGTGGCAATTTGGAGAGAAGATCATCGACATTGTCAAATGTCAGCGCATAATTGGACTGGTCCAAGGCTGTTGTTCTCTTCGGCCGTTTCTTTGGCAGCCCTGCCGATGTTGAATCGCCCTTCAACGTTGGCTCCGCAGGTTCTTCAGCTGCCTCGTCATCGCCGCTACTTTTTCGCTTGAGTGATGCTACACGCTGCTCCAGACTTTGAATCCGGATGCTGAGTCTGGTCTGTTCATTTTTGGCTTTTTCATAAGCCGTTTTCCAGAAGCCCACACTGTCGAAATACGTGGCTTGGCCGATGTTTCCGAGAGGATGCCCTCGTTGCTTTATGTGCGAGCGAATATGCATGATATACTCTGCCTACGAATTAGCCAGGCTTGGGAAGTTAGGGCAGTCCAACCTTGTATTGATACTTCCGACGGCTTTGAATTGACAAGAGCGATTGCAAGGGCAAGCTGAGCCTGCGACGGGCTACCACTGAGCGCCATCTTCAACTCTCACTTTTTGATTCTCGAAGCATCCAAAGTGACGTCTGCCGGATGGACGCGATAGAGGAAATCGTGAGGCGAAACCACTCATGGGCTCCCACCGGCTCCTTCCTTCAGGGTATTGTGTTTAGCGCCTTCCTTGGCTGTGTGTTTGTCTCTCACCACCTTGCACCTGCCCTCTGTGTCCAGAAACAGCGGCAGTATAAAGTCAGACCTCTTATCATCCTCTTTTCTTCTTCAAGTTCCCCTACACACCTCTCCTGCTCTGGCCCCCCCACGCTGCTGCTACAACGCACTGCCAACAGAACCTCAACCGCCACTACTAAGCCATTACTGCTCGTCCGCACCATGGCACCAACTAGAATGATCCCAGGGACTCCCTTCGTGAAGCTTTGTTCCAGGAAAGATCCTTCGCTTCATGTACTCCGGCCATGGGCCAACTTGTATGCCTAAATACTCCAGAATCATGATACACTGAGATTTCTACTCATTT